>NC_132861.1:24000000-24324250 GCF_048164855.1 Canis lupus baileyi
TTATCAGCAATCCTGAAGTAAAAAAAAAGAAAGAAAGAAAGAAAGAAAGAAAGAAAGAAAGAAAGAAAGAAAGAAAGAAAGAAAAAAGAAATTCTGAAAAATGGTGGGACTTTAAGCTTATATAGCAGCAAAATCTAAAGAAACCTGAACTCATTGCCAAAACCTTTAAAGTCTTTATTTGTCTTACTGTGAACCATCATAAATTTGCTGCACAAATATTAAAATACAAGAATATCTTCTTGCCCGGAAAGATATTATGCTGCATATGATATAATTAATGAATTATCTTTATTAAATTAAAAGATTTCAGAATTCTGAAAAAACAACTGATCCCAGATGTCTCAGTTAAGGAATTATCAACCTATATATCCCTTCCCTAGTTGTCCTTTTATTTTTATAATTTTATTTCCTAAGTATCATCCTTTTAATTACTGGTTTAAAAGGAAGGCAGGATTTTTATTTTATTATTTATTTTATTGATTTATTCATGAGAGACACACAGAGAGAGATAGAGGGAGAGACACAGGCAGAGGAAGAAGCAGGCTCCATGCAGTGAGCCCAACGTGGGACTCGATCCCCGGACTCCAGGATCACGCCCTGGGCTGAAGGTGGCACTAAACCGCAGAGCCACCCAGGTGTCCCAAAGGCAGAACTTTTAAAAAGAAATGGCATATTCGAAGAAAGTAAGCCCTTCACTGGTGATTAGGGCTTGGAGAGCAGAGATGCTATTATTTGGCACCTGTTCCAAAAGTGGAGACCACTAGGTCTCCATTGCAAGAGATATCATGGCAACACTCTATCTCAATAACTGAAAGCAGAGTTTCTTCAGGAATTCATATTTTACAAATCTATATTTTTAATGATATGAATCATTTTCTAATATAGGTATTTTAAGACAATCCCTGTAGTGTCAATTGGCATAATATATACAGTACAATAAACAACATATGGCTCTAGGAAAAAAATGGGTAACTTATGTGTAGGAATAAAAATGTCTTCCTAAATTGGACAGGATGATTCAGTGGTATTTTTTATGTTGGTATTCTATAAATTTCTAACATCTTCACATGATTTCAATCTCTTCTGGGGCCTCTTACTGTCGGATTTTGGCAGTTGATCCTGTGATTTTACAACAGCAAGCCCTCCATGAGTTCTTAACACCCAAAGCCCCCTCTGTATATTGGCACACCACCTACAGATCCAAGCTGCAAAGTAGCTTCCATATGAAAGAACATAGCATGTTATTAAGCCAGTTCAGTTCTAGAAGGAGGAACACATTTTCAAATATATAATCTTTGAGATTGGAAAATTAATTTAAGAAGTAGAAATAAAACTAAATTCTTATAAAAATTATCGTTGTGGTTATCATGAATTTTTCAAGCACTTGTTTTGGAATTATTTTTCAGGTTTATAGAAGAATTGCAAAGAAAGTGCAGCGTGTTTTCTTACATCTTCACCAAGTTCAGTTTCTCATTATGGTATGACCTTACATTACCATAGTGAGAGTGTGTCAAGACTAAGAGACCAACATTGATACCCTACTATTAACTCAACCTCATACTTTATTTGAATCTCACCAGTGTTTCCATTAATGCCCCTTTTTTTGTTCTGGGGTTAAATCTGGGTTACCACATTGCTTCTATAATTATCTTGTTAGTTATACTGTGTAATATATCTCTCTGTATGCATTACCTAAACCTGAGTTCATAGTTAATATACCTACAACTCAATTTATACCACAGGGTTTTTCTAGCCTTCCATTTTGCTCATCTGTAACTTTCCTCTTTACAGTGAGAAACTTGGCTCCCTCTATCCATTGTCCATATACCTGTTCAATGCCACTACATATAAAACAGAATTAAAATTATGAACATGTATCCCATGAAAGAAAATTATCTGTACACAGGGTTTATATATAGTTTCTTTTGTCTTTACCCTTAAAATTTCCAGTCCAAATACCATTTTCCAAAGTGTTAGGCCAACTGTTTTATTTACCTAACTTTACAGCACAGTTGTACCATATATTTATAGCACTGTCAGATTCATTTGTCACAGTCTACATACTATCCTTAGATCCCTAAAAACCTGGTTGATTTTTTGGTTTTATACATTATAACACTTGTGAGGTACATTTCTACTAGCTTTAACAAATGCAGAGAGTCATGCATCCACCACCCCTCTTACTGTGTAGAATTATTCCATCACCCTAAAATTTCCACTTGTATCCCCTTATAGTAAACCATTCATCCCTTTTCCCAAATCATTAAGCACCTACTGATCTGCTTTCTGTCACTAAAATTTTGCTTCCCAAATTGCCATATGAATAAAAAGATACAATATGGATCCTTTTGAATTTCCTTTCCTTAACAAAATGCAATTAAGATTTCCCTCACGTATGGAATTCAGGAAACAAAAGAAAGAACAAAGGAAAATCAAAAGAGAGACAAACCAAAAAAAAAAGAAGCTGTTAACTATAGAGTATAAACAGATGGTTACCAGAGGGGAGGCAGGTGAGGGAATGGTGAAATAGGTGAAGGAGATTAAGGGTACACTTATAATGATGAGCATGGAGTGATATGTGGAACTGTTTAATCACTACATTGTACACATGAAACTAATATAACACTGTTAATAACAGTGGAGTTAAATTTTTTTTAAATTATTTATATTGTGGCATGAATCAATAACATTCTCCATTTATTTCTGAATAGTATTCTTCTGTGTGACTGTACCACAATTTTTTTTTTTTTTTTTTTTTTTTTAGAGAGAGAACATTTGTGTGAGAGCGAGGGGGAAAGGTGCAGAAGGAGAGAGAATCTCCACTAAGTGTGGAGCCAGACATTCTCACCACCCTGAGATCAATCCAAGATGAAATCAAGAGTCCATGCTTAACTGACTGAGGCACTCTGGAACCCCTGTACTACAGGGGTAGTGTGCCCCTGTACATGGGTTGTTTACCCATTCTCCTATTGAAGGACATCTTAGTTGTAATTATTCATCATGTATTTTTAAATTTCACAAGGGCAAAAATTAAATTGAATAGATGTTTTCATCAATTCCAAATAAATCAATAGTCGATAATAGTAATAAGTTAAACATGAATTTAATTCTTAAATATCTTTTCTGTTCATTTTCATTATTGGCACAGGTAGCAATGTCAGTGACACACTTCCTGGCCAGCAGGCTATTCCTAGACAATTTCATACTTTAAAAATATATTGTAATATGGATATATTCAAATAACTACTTACTTTAAATATCCAGACTGAATTATAATGAATCATAACTTATTTTAAAGGAACATACTGAATCCCATAACAAAATACTCATGGCAAATTTTCCTTCAAAAATAATGGGGATATCAGATGATAGCTACATTTATAGTGAAATACCATAAAGGATAGTTTTGTTGAATCACTATGTTGTACACTTGAAAGAAATGTAATATTGTGTGTCAACTATCCATCAGTAAAAATAGTAGAGACATGTCATTAAAGTAAACAATAATATTACTATGACCATTTTAATTAATTTTTATTTTTTAAATATTTAAATTCAATTTGCCAACATATACTATAACACCCAGTGCTTATCCCATGAAGTGCCCTCCTCAGTGCCTGTCACCCACTTACCTGATCCCCCCACCGACCTCCCCTTCCACAACTCATTGTTCATTTCCCAGAGTTAGGGGTCTCTCATGGTTTGTCTCCCTCTCTAATTCTTCCCCAGTCACTTCCCCTCCCTTCCCTTATAATCCCTTTCACTATTTCTTATATTACATGTATGAGTGAAACCATATGATGATTGTCCTTCTCCTATTGACTTATTCACTCAGTATAAAACCATCCAGTTCCATCCACGTCGAAGCAAATGAGTAATATTCCTTTGTGAGTGTGTGTGTGTGTGTGTGTGTGTGTGTGTATCACATCTTCTTTATCCATTCCTCTGCAGGGGATATATGGCTCCTTCCAAAGTTTGGCTATTATGGACATTGCTGCTGTGGAATTAGGGTGCAGGTGTCCTGCCGTTTCACTACATCAGCATCTTTGGGGTAAATACCCAGTAGTGCCATTGCTGGGTCATAGGGCAGCTCTATTTTAACTTCTTGAGGAAACTCCATACTGTTTTACAGAGTGGCTGCACTAGCTTGCATTCCCATCAACAGTGCAAGAGGGTTCCCCTTTCTCCACATCCTCTCCAACATTTGTTATTTCCTGTCTTGTTAATTTACTCCATTCTCACTGGTGTGAGGTAGTATCTCTTTGTGGTTTTGATTTGCATTTCACTGATGGCAAATTATGTGGAGCATTTTTCATGTGTTTCTTGGCCATATGCATGTCTTCTTTGGAGAAATTTCTGTTCATGTCTTCTGCCCATTTCATGATTGCATTTTTTGTTTCTTTGCTGTTGAGTTTGATAAGTTCTTTATAGGTCTTGGATACTAGCTCTTTATCTAATATGTCATTTGCAAATATCATCTCCCATTCTGTAGGTTGTCTTTTAGTTTTGTTGACTGTTTCTTTTGCTGTGCAGAAGCTTTTCATCTTGATGAAGTCCCAATAGTTCATTTTTGCTTTTGTTTCCCTTGCCTTCATAGATGTATCTTGCAAGAAGTTGCTGTGACCGAGTTCAAAAAGGGTGTTGCCTATGTTTTTCTCTAGGCTTTGATGGATTCTTGTCTCACCTTTAGATCTGTAAACCATTTTATCTTTGTGTATGGTGTAAGAGAATGGCCCGGTTTCATTCTTCTGCATGTGGCTGTCCAATTTTCCCAACTGTATTTAGTGAAGAGACTTCCCTTTGTCCAGTGGATAGTCTTTCCCGCTTTGTTAAATATTAGTTGACCATAGAGTTGAGGGCCCATTTCTGGGTTCTCTATTCTGTTCCATTGATCTATGTGTCTGTTTTTGTGCCAGTACCATGCTGTCTTGATGATCACAGCTTTGTAGTACAGCTTGAAATCCGGCATTGTGATGCCCCTGCCATTGGTTTTCTTTTTCAACATTCCCTTGGCTATTCATGGTATTTTCTGACTCCATATCTTAAGATTCCTTATTCTAACTCTGTGAAGAAAGTCCATGGTATTTTGATAGGGATTACATTGAACATGTAAATTGCCCTGGGTAGCATAAACTTTTTCACAATATTAATTCTTCCAATTCATGAGCATGGTATATTTTTCCATCTCATTGTGTCTTCCTCCTCAATTTCTTTCAGAAGTGTTCTGTAGTTTTTAGGGTATAGATACTTTACCTCTTTGGTTATGTATATTCTTAGGTTTCATATGCTTTGGGTGAAATTGTAAATGGGATTGATTCCTTAATTTCTCTTTCTTCAATCTCATTGTTAGTATATAGAAATGCAACTGATTTCTGTGCATTGATTTTATATCCTGCCACATTGCTGAATTGCTGTATGAGTTCTAGCAATCTTGGGGTGGAGTATTTTGGGTTTAGTACGTACAGTATCATGTCATCTGTGATGAGAGAGAGTTTGACTTTTTTGCCAATTTGAATGCCTTTTATTTCGTTTTGTTGTCTGATTGCTGATGCTAGGACTTCTAGTACTATGCTGAATAACAGTGACGAGAGTGAACATCCCTGTCGTGTTCCTGATCTTAGGGTAAAGGCTCTCAGTTTTTCTCCACTGAGAATGTTATTCACTGTGGGCTTTTCATAAATGGCTTTTAAGATATTGAGGAATGTTCCCTCTATCCCTGCACTCTGAAGAGTTTTGATCAGGAATGGATGCTGTATTTTGTCAAATGCTTTTTCTGCATCTATCAAGAGGATCACATGTTTCCTTTTTTCTCTCTTGTTAATGTGATCTATCACATTGATTATTTTATGAGTGTTGAACCACCCTTGCATCCCAGGGATAAATCCCACTTGCTCATGGTGAATAATTCTCCTAATGCACGGATGGATCCTATTGCCTAGTATCTTGGTGAGGATTTTTGCATCTGTGTTCATCAGGGATATTGGTGTACAATTCTCCTTTTTGGTGGGGTCTTTGTCTGGTTATGGGATCAAGGTAATGTTGGCCTCATAAACGAATTTGGAAGCATTTCCTCCCTTTCTATCCTTTGGAACAGCTTTAGTAGAATAGCTATTACTTCTTCTTTAAATGTTTGGTATAATTGCCCTGGGAAGCCATCTGGTCCTGGAACTCCCTGTGTCTTGGGATGTGTTTGATGACTGCTTCTATTTCCTCACTTTAATTGGCCTGTTCAGGTTTTCTATTACCTTTATTATTTATCTTCTTATGCTTGCTTTAGGCTTTGTTTGCTGTTCTTTCTCCAGTTCCTTTAGGTGCAAGGTTAACTTATGTATTTGAGTTTTTCCAATTTTTTGAAGGAGGCTTATATTGTGATGCTTTTTCCCTCTTAGGACCATTTTTGCTGAGAATCAAAAATTTTGAATGGTGTTTTTCATTTTCATTAGTTTCCATGAATCTCTTTTATTCCCCTATAATTTCCTTGTTGACCCATCCATCTTTTAGAATGCTCATTAACCTCCATGTGTTTGAGTTTCTTCCAAATTTCTTGTTGTGATTGAGTTCTAGTGTCAAAGTATTGTTTAAAAATATGCAGAGGACAATCCCAATCTTCTGGTATTGGTTGAGACCTGATTTGTGACCCAGTATGTGGTCTATTCTGCAGAAAGTTCCATGTGCACTTGAGAAGAATATGTATTCAGTTGCATTCTGTATGTAGTTGTGAAATCTACTTGGTCCAGTGTATCATTCAAGGTGCTTGTTACTTTGATGATGCTTTGCTTAGAATATCTGTCATTTGCTGAGAGTGCTGTGTTGAAGTCTCCTACTATTAGTGTATTATTGTCTAAATATCTTTTTACTTTGGTTATTAATTGGTTGATATACTTGGTTACTCCCACATTAGGGGCATAAATATTCATGATTGTTAGGTCCTCTTGTGGGTTAGACCCTTTAAGTATGAGAGAGTGTCCCTCTTCATCTCTTACTATAGTCTTTGGTATAAACCCTAATTTGTCTGATATGAGGATTGCTACTCCAGCTTTCTTCTGAGGACCATTTGCATGGTAAATGGTTCTCTACCCTTTCATTATCAGGCTGGAGGTATCCTTAGGTCTAAAATGAGTCTTTTATAGACAGCATATAGATGGGTCTTGCTTTTTTATCCAATACAATACCTTGCATCTATTGATGGGATCATTTAGCCCATTCACATTCAGATTAACTATTGAAAGATATGGATTTAGTGTCATCATAATACCTATTCAGTCCCTGTTTTGTGGATTGTTTCTTTGGGAACCCTCTTTCTTTCACAGAGTTTCCTTTAATATTTCCTGCAAAGACAGTTTGGTGGTCACATAGTCTTTCTGTTGCTGTCTATCCTGGAATCTCTTTATCTCACCTTCTATTCTGAATGACTGTCTTGCTTGATAAAGTATTCTTGGCTGCATGTTCTTCTCATTTAGGACCCTGGATATATCATGCCAGCCCTTTCTGGCCTGCCAGGTCTTTGTGGAGACATCTGCTGTTAATCTGATATTTCTGCCCATATAAGTTAAGAATCTTTTGCCTCGTGCGCCTTAAGAACTTTCTCTTTATCTTTGAAATTTGCAAATTTCACTATTAAATGTCAAGATGTTAAATGTTTTTTATTGATTTTGGGGGTGTCCTCTCTCTCTCTTGGATCTGATTGCCTGTTTCCTTGCTCAGATTAGGTAAATTCTCAGCTATGATTTGTTCATATATACTCTATGGTCCTCTCTCTCTCTGGGACTTCGGAATCCCAATTAGATGTATATTCTTCCTTCTCAAGCCATTGTTTATTTCCTTAAGCCTTTCTTTGTGGGCTCTTAATTGTTTTTCTCTTTTTTTCCTCAGCTTCCTTACTTTCCAGCAATTTGTCTTCTATGTCACTCACTCTCTCTTCTACCTCATTAACCCTAGCAGTTAGAGCATCCAGTTTGGATTGCATTTCAGTTAAAATATTTTTAATTTTGTCCTGATTAGATCTCAATTCCATAACAACAAAATCTCTAGGGTCCTTTACACTTTTTTCCAGAGCAACCAGTAACTTTATAAATTGTACTTCTGAATTGAATTTCTGACATCATATTTAAACCAACATTCACTAACTCTGTCACATAATTTGGCCATTTTTAAAGATTAATATTTTAATATGTCCTTAAATTGTAACTAAGAAACACAGATAGAATGTTTTGGTGATATTTTTTTCACTCCTCTTAAATGTTTTATCCCCAAATATATAATTTTCTATTAACAACAAAAACTTGCTTCAGGGTTGCATAATTTATTATGGTTCTTTGACTACTAACCATTTCACTTATACTTCTGTATTTTCTGTAATATAAGAGACTTGAAAACTCAAAATAATTTTTGTTTAAGGAAACTATCAACAAAACTAAAAGACACCTATGAAATAGAAGAAGATAATTGCAAATGACCCAAGGGTTAGTCCAAAATATATAAAGAACTTATCAAACTCAACACCAGCCCCCAAAAAATAATTTAAATTTAACAATGGGCAGAAGAATGAGAAGAAATTTCTCCAAAGAAGACATACAGATGGCCAACAGACACATGAAAAGATGCTCATAATCACTTAACATCAGGGAAATGCAAATCAACACTACAATGAATGTCACCTTACACAGTTAGAATGACTAAAATCAATAACACAGGAAACAATAGGTGTTGGTGAGGATGTGGAGAGAGAGGAACCTTTTTGCACTGTTGGTGGGAATGCAAACTGGAGCAGCCACTGTGGAAAACAGTGTGAAGGTACCTCAAAGAGTTAAAAATAGAACGACCCTATGATCCAGTGATCACACTACTGGGTATTTGCCCAAGGAATACAAAAACACTAATTCAAAAGGATACATGCATTATTGTAGCATTATACAATAGTCAAAGTATGGAAAATAGCCTGTGTCCATTGATTGATGAATGAATAGAGAAAAATATATATATATACACACATACACAATGGAATATTATTCAACCACAAAAAAGAATGAAATCTTGCCATTTGCAATGACATGGAAGGAACAAGAGAGTATAATGTTAATCGAAACAAGTCAGTCAGAGAAAAACAAATACCATATGTTTTCATTCATAGGTGGAATTTAAGAAGTAGAACAAATGAACATTGGGGTAAAAAGGGAGGCAAACTAAGAAACAGATTCCTAACTATAGAGAAAAACTGGGTTAAAAGAGAGGTGGGTATGGGGATGAGTGAAATAGGTGATGAGATTAAGGAGTACACTTGTCTTGATGAACACCCAGTAATTAAAATAAAACTTAATAAAAAATAGTTTATGTTTTTATGTAAGAGTTTTAATGATAGCAAGGAAATCATGTGTGTACTATATATTATATACAGTATTTGCCAGTACTATCCCTCCATTTTTGCTTTTACTTATAATAATTGAACTAAAATATTAGGTACACATTTCTAACAGAAAAAAATATGTTTTAAGATGTCTTTAATGTTTAAGGAAACATAATATTTAGATTAAAAATAAATATTTAAATATACATTTACTATTTTAATTTAATATTTAATATACCCATCTTAAAATAATGTTTTTTCAAGTAAAATACAAAATAAAATATTTCTCAATGTTATTCACATCACATTTAGTATGTTCACACAATGATTTTAAGAATAAGAAAAAGATGAAAACAAGGTTTCAGAATATATTTCCTGAAAATGGCAACAAATAGTAGTGGACTCTGAAGCCAACGGAAATGGCTCTATCATTTCTTATATCTTAACTTTGTAAACCTTATGAACTTTATATAACTTTGCAAACTTATAAACACACAACACATATGTGTTTGTACCACACATAATATGGTATGTACACACTATTAACAAGAGTTGACATTTATTGAAGGTTTAGTTACCTGAAAGCCTTTTAAATGTTTTAAAAAATTATCTTAATTTGTCCTCATATTAATCCTTTGATTTGGGTGCTATTATGAACTTGAGTTTTTAATGAGAAAACTGAAGCCAGGGAGGTTAAATACTATGACTGCCCAAAGTTGCATAGCTAATAAATAAAACAACTGTTTAAAGACTTCAGAATCCAGCACTATATGCCATTGTATGTCTGTAAACACCACTGTGAAAGATCCTGAAATTTGGTGTTCAACTTTTAGCTTATTCTATGTATTTGAACAAATATATATACATGTATATAAAGTATTATAATGAACACATGTATAAAATTATCTATAAACACATGTATAAAATTATCTATAAATATTTATCTATATATAGATTTTATTTAGGAAATACTTTATTATATTTATTTTATTTTATTTAGGACATATTTTCCTTTAAGAACAAATGTAATTTATTTTGTTGTATTTATCTAAATTATAGTTGTGAAATATGTGAAGTGTTTTCTGCAGATATTTTTAAGCCACTATTTGAAACAACCCTTTCAACAGCTTACCTAAGGTTTTATTGCTTTGAAAAAAAGGAATTAAGAACTTTTCAAGTAGTATCTTACATTCCTTTAAATTGAGCACATTTCTCTTAAGTTGCTTTAGGTCAACCTGTAAGCTCTTTCTCAAATAGTTCAAGGTTATTACATAATTATAGGCTTTTTATCAAGATCTACACTAGTGAGGGAAGTGGAGGAATATTAAAAATAATGTCCCCTGGGGCACCTGAGTAGCTTAGTCAGGTAAGGGTCTGACTTTGGCTCAGGTCATGATCAGGGTCCTAGGATCAAGCCCCATATCTGGCTCCCTGCTCAGCACAGAGCCTGCTTGCCCCTATCTCTAGGCCCTTTCCCCCACTCAAGCTTTCTCTCTCATCTCTCTCAAATAAATAAAATCTTTAAAAAGTAAAAATCATATCCATGAACATATTTTTGCAATTTGGCATAATTTTTTGAAGAAAACTGCAAGTCACACATCATGCCCTGAGAGTCGTCATTATTTATCATTATGCAAACTTTTTGAGTGTCCACCAGATTCTTGTTACTTTTTTAAAAGATTTTTATTTATTTAATATATATATATAGAGAGAGAGAGTGCTGTGAGCAGAGGGGGGAAGAGCAAAGGGAGAGAGTCTTCAATCAGATTCCCCACTGAGCACAGAGCCCAGTATAGACACCCAACATGATCTCAACACGCATGAGATCATGATCTGAGCCGAAACCAAGAGTCAGACACTTAATCAACGGAGCCACCCAGGCATCCCAGATTCTTGTTTAAAGTCATCTCAAAGCTTTGCTATCTCCCTTAAAAAAAAAAAAAAAAAAAAAAAAAAAATCTAACTCCATGTATTCTGCTCTACAAATGGGAAGCAAAAATAAAAAATACACTAGAAAGTGTATGTGAGTGTGTATATCTATCTATCTATATATAAATTTATGTATATATATATTACAGATACATACAAATGCATATGTGCATTTGTATTTCTGAGTGTATACAAACATTCATATATATACGCTCATGTGTGAGAATATATATTTAGGTAAGTGACTAGGCTGATAGTGTACCTTAAACATGTATGAAGCTACAAAGGAGAATCCTGTAATATTTAGTAACTAGAACTCTGTAACTACCTAGTACCATTCCCTCCTTGGAGAGAATTAAAAGTCCAATGACATTAGTGAATTGGCAAAATGTCTTCCACTGATAAAAGCATGACTGTAGCGAGAGTCAAAAATGAAAAGTATCTAGATATTGATGCATTGATGCATATTCAAGTAGCTTGCATCTGACCAGAAGACAGGACGTCCACAAGCAAGAAGGCACTGAGATCACACCTTCAGCATAGATAGTACAGTGTGTGTCTTGCTGTGTAACTGTGGGGTAGACTCTGAGGCACAGAGACACAAAAACTGTGACACAAGTTTGTCTGGGACCAGATCTGGGCCATGGCATACACTGGCTCTGTAACTGTAGGCACAGATTTAGACCTCACTTTCATGGGCCTCACTTTCATGAGAATGATAATATTTCTTTAAAAAAAAAAAAGATTTATTTATTTATTCATGAGAAAGAGAGAGACGGAGAGAGAGACATAGGAAGAGAGAGAAGCAGGCTACACGCAGGGAGCTTGATGTGGGACTCGATTCCTGGACCAGCGATCAAGACCTGAGCCAAAGGCAGACACTCAACAGCTGAGCCATCCAGCCATCCCGGATGATAATATTTTATATGGTTGTTGTGAAGTAGAAATTAGTCCATATACGAAACAGACTTAGATTAGTGCCTGGTAACCACTCCACCAAGAATTGCTACTATTAGGTTTTTTCTATAATTATTATTATTTGGTTGAAATAACAAACATATTTTGGGTGAGTGCAGTGTTACTCCCAGTTAGTCTTAAATAAAAGCCTCGGAGGTGGGGTGCAGAAGTTGTGGGAGGAGGACAGCCTGGCCTTCAACGAGTGCGGCTGGTGCCCTCGGCCCTCCTGACCTTCTCGTGGGACGCAGCTGCGCTAGACGACATCAGGGCGGCCGGGGCCGAACCCAACTCATCTATTCTGAAACCGGAGCTCCTGGCGCCCATCGAGAAGCTCTCGTGAAATAAAAGCAGGGTTGGCTTTAGCCCGCGTGGGTCTGTCTCATGCTCCCCTGCTTCCTCCCTCCCCCCTCCAGAAACCCCTTCCCCCAGAACTGCCTGCCCTGGTGCATAGAGCACTGTGGGCACCGGGGAGGAGCACGGCTGAGACCTGTGCCTGGGGCCGCCGCCTGGAGAGGGCTCCCGGGGGGCGCTGCCGTCGTCCCCTGGGTGCAAGCCGGCCACAGCCACCTGTTGATGAGCCCCCGGGCCGGGGCTGGGAGGGAGAGTAGGCCTGCCCCCTGGCCCTGATGCTGAGCCACAGGGTTGCTGGAGACAGTGACAGCGGAGGGAGATAGATGTAGGGCCTGTCAGGACACGGTTCTGTGATAACTGAATCTGAATCCGAATAAACAGGATAAACAAGACATCTGACTAAAAATTAAAAAAATAAAAAATAAATAAAAATTATTATGAAATTTATCAAAAGAAGTAACCACCACACATCAGGCAATATAAGGAATTCTATGAATAGTTTTCTTTTCAATGCTACTGTCTATTTCTGCTATTTGAAAAGAGTCATAAGGATCTCCTTTACTGCTTTGGTTGCCAAAGCTCCTCTTGACAATGGATTGGACTAAGGAAAAGTTGAGTTGCTTTGGCTTTAGTAAGAAATAATTATGTCATCCCAGTCACCTCCATGTATAGTTAGTTTATCTATCCCAGTGTAAGATTAGTTTTCAGGAACAATTCCATGTTTCACTGGAGCAACTCATCTGCATCATGACTTATTGCTGCAAGGACAGTGGATGTTTCATCATATGAATTTTATATCTGGTATTAGAAGTATGTGAGTAATGGAACTCATGTATGATAAAGTGTTTTTAATTAAGCATGTGCATTTAGACATGCTATTGCACACATAATAGAATACAGTATGGTCTAAACATAACTTTTATATCCACTTGGAAACCCAAAACCAAAACCAAAAATTTCATTTTACTCTTTTGTGATATTTGCTTTTTTGCAGTGACCCGGAATCAAACCCACAACATCTTCAGGGTATGCATGTATAGAGTTGGGACAGAGCCCAACTTTCTTGCAAAACCTAAAATATTTCCTATCCTATTGTTTGCAGTAAAAGTTAGTTGACTCCTGCTTCAAAGAAAAATAGTCAGCAGAGTTCTCACACTTGAGCCTGATGACAGAATTCAAAATGACTTTAAACTTAAATATTAATTTACAACTAGGAAATGATACTGAAATAGGTTTGTTTTTAAGTATTTGATCCATGAATGATTTCTCTCAGTATCACTTTTACTGATTATCATTGTTAAACTGACTACTGCTTATAAAATACCCAAAGGAATCTTGGTAAATATTAAAAATAAGTGAAGCAAAAGAAGTAAAAGAGTTTAGGAGGTATGGCAGTGATTATTGTGTGCAGTGAATGAAGTTTCTTTATAGGAAATCAGC
The DNA here is from genome assembly GCF_048164855.1 of Canis lupus baileyi. Classification (NCBI taxonomy): domain Eukaryota; kingdom Metazoa; phylum Chordata; class Mammalia; order Carnivora; family Canidae; genus Canis; species Canis lupus. Next base: position 24,014,021 of record NC_132861.1, read on the forward strand.
TACTTCTCAGAAATCAGCTACTTCTCAGAAATGTCCATTGGTTGAAAAGTTAAAAATAGGCCAGCCTCTGAAGTCAAACCCAAATTCAAATAATGATCTTCACATTCTATATTAACACAAGACCCCTGCAAACAAACTGAAGAATCAGAGTGAAAAGACATTCAATATTTTACTAAATATTTAGTAATGTTTAATAATCCTGCATTTTGAGGGGATCCCTGGGTGGCGCAGCGGTTTGGTGCCTGCCTTTGACCCGGGGCACGATCCTGGAGACCCGGGATCGAATCCCACGTCGGGCTCCCAGTGCATAGAGCCTGCTTCTCTCTCTGCCTCTCTCTCTCTCTCTCTCTCTCTCTGACTATCATAAATAAATAAAAAAATTTAAATCCTGCATTTTGAGATATATTTCATTTCATTATTTATATTTTAAATAGGGAATAGAGAAATTTTATTCCTAAAATTATAATGAAAAAGATCCATTGTCTGTATTCAGGAGGTTTAGTTTCAGTTATAATGAAAAAAACTCACAAAGTAACAGTGACTTAAACTTAATAGGAATTAATTTATCCCATGTACATCTTTCACTGCTGATGTATTAGTCAGTATTTTCTAGAGACATGGAGCAATTCTCTGACTGCCCACGGGTATCATTTGCCATTCTTCCTAAACTCAAGTGTTGTTGTTGTTATTGCTGTTCTAGTCAGGCCTTCAATTGATTGGACAAGGCCCACCTTACATCAGGGAAGGCAATCTGCTTTCCTAAGACTACAGTAATAACCATTAAATCCATTCCCAAATACCCTTATAGAAATACCCACAGTAATGTTTAACCAAATATCTGAGCATCATGTGGCCCAGCCAACTTGAAACATAAAACCAACCATCACAATTGGTAAGGCAACTTTATTCTATGAAATCTTCAGTGGACATGCACTTTCCACCTTTTCACACTATCATCTATAGGATAAGATTCTTATTCTGGATATCAAAGTATGGCTGGATTTCCAGACATTGCATCCATGTTCTTGTCAGAATGTTACAAAAGGAAGGAAGGAGAAAGCCAAATACCCGGTGCCCATGAGCTTTTAGGAAAGGCTTTGGGAGAATGTTATAAGGCTTTAAGGCACACATCTTTTTGAGAGAGTAAGAAATTCTTGCTCCTGTCTCAATAGCTGTCTCCTATACTCACATAGAGAGAATTACCCTTTTATGTTTTTCAACCACTGAATGTTTATTAAATGCATAGAATGTCCAGGCACAAATTTAAGAACTAAATATCCAGCAATAAAATAGAGACAAAAGAGAAAATCAGACAGGTTTGTCTTCCTTGACTTTATATTTTTAATGGAGGAAGGCAAACTATATGCAAAATATATAAGTAAAACGTGTTCATGCTTGTCATCATCATAAATGCCCCTTAGTTCACACATAAGTGTCCAATATACATTAGAGCCATCAGATTAGGCCTCGTTTAAAAAGTGGCATTTGGGGATCCCTGGGTGGCGCAGCAGTTTGGTGCCTGCCTTTGGCCCGGGGCACGATCCTGGAGACCCCGGATCGAATCCCACGTCGGGCTCCCGGTGCATGGAGCCTGCTTCTCCCTCTGCCTGTGTCTCTGCCTCTCTCTCTCTCTGTATGACTATCGTAGATTAAAAAAAAAAAAAAAAAAAAAAAAAAAAAAAGTAGCATTTGTATAAAATCTGAAGGAAATGAAAAGGAAAAAAAATAGATTCTCTTGGGATGAAAGAAAAAAACCCATAAATGCAAATACCTGAGTCCAGAGATAGCCTAGCATATTCTGTAATAACAAAAGACCAGTGCAGATACAAAAGGAAAATCACCAGAAGCTAGATTATGTATGGCCTGGTGGAAAACATGGCTTTTACTCTAAGTGAGATTAGAAGCTACTGGAGAACTTCAGGGAGTGACATTACAGGACTTACTTCTGAACCGTAATATTCTGGCTGCTGTATAGAGAACAGACAGGAAGAAAATAATGGTAGAAACCAGGAAAAGTGGTAGTCTATTTCTTTTACTCACTTGCTATCCAACATCATGGATTTTTCATACATTGAACAGTCTCACATTTCCCAAGACACATGACTGAGAGTGCCATCCAGTTACTTCATTCAACAAACAGCCCAGAAAGCCTGGCTTATGCATAGCTCTGCAAATTCCAAGAACCTATAAATGTGATCAGCCTACAATACACTCAACACACAAGGTGGAGAATGAACAAGATGAACCCTTAAGAATTGGGAAAATGGAAGATACACAATACTCTTTAATCCATAAAATTATTATTCCCCCCTCCCCGCCCTCTTGTACTAAAACATACAAGTTTTTCCCTTTGGCAAAAATCATTCAGTTACTAATTATGGCTGTCCCTGATTCTGCTCTCTGGGAAGAACTCAATAACCTCCGTGAGCCCAGTCTTTGCCTCAACCCTTCAAGTGCTCATCTCAGGAAGATATTACTTGGAAACCATATCACAGCTTTCTCTCCTTGCTTTTTGTTGGCACAGTTTGGAAGCCTGAATTTGCTTTAGGAGTAGGAAAATTGCAAGTGATCACAGACCAAACTTGATCTTGTAGTTTTTGGCATATAATTTCCAGAAAATCTATTAAATTTTGATAACTTTTGTTCCTCATCATCATATTCAAGTAACATAGCTAAACTTGTCTACATATAGGTTTTAATAATCTTAATATTCCCTTTTTCTCAAATCTTAATATTTAAAGCACGCAATGCCTGCAAAGGTCTTTGTATAGCACAATACTATACTTATCGTTTGCTATGTTAATTTCTTTGAAGGTACTGCTGTTGAATACCTGCCAGTCTCCAAGTTCCCATTGTTTCCATTTCCTGAGTCAGGGAATTTAGACATAGCTAAAGATGGGAATGCCTTAAAATACACATGCACAAACAGACATGCTAAAGGAAGCATTTTAAAAAAGCTTCATACTGTACTGAGACCACAGAGCTCCCTTTTTGCATTGAACCCAAAGAATACTGGCAGGTAGATTTGAAATCTTCAGAGATATTAAATGATTCTTTTGTAACCAATCCAAGAGAAAAGATCATACAACACTAGTATATGAGATAAAAAAGGAGTAATCTCTTCATACTACAGCAAAATCCAGCTGCCAATAGACATCACCTGTGTGCATAAATGTTCAATCCATTGTAGCATCAATCTCTTTAACATGAAGGAAGAGGCAAGTAACATCAGACATTTGATAAAGATTTGTTGACAAAAGATAAAGATCAAAACAAGCAAAAGAAGCTAGAGAAATAATACACAGTATGGTTGTCAGATAAAATACATGAGGCCAATCACATTAGTATTTAGCAAATACTGTTTTAGTACAAGTGATATTTGAGATATAGTTATATTTTTAAAAAGTATTTGTTTACCTGGAATTAGAACTTGACTGAATAATTTACATTTTCATTTGCTAAATCATCCTAATCAATGGAGGATATGAAAACATTAAGAAATCTATAATCAATATCCCAGAAAGATAGAAAATATGTGACAAACAGGAAGAGGAGTCAAGTGGGAGCATGACCCCTTAGAAGACAGCAAAATCTCCATTGTGTATTTGAAGTTTAACAAAGAATCTGCATCATAGTAGATGGGAAGAAGTTTCTCTGCTCTTCATGTCTTATCATTATTTTGTCCCATTGATGTAAAATTTGTTTCCAAAATCCCAAATTAAATAATCTCATTCAGTGTGGTAGATATAAAATCAAACATCAACATTTTATTGCCTGGGAGGACTTATGGTAGTTCACAAACTATAATATGAAAAAATAACCTGAATTTCTTGATAAAATCCAAGTCACAATGTCTCAGACCTATATATTTTGATTGTTTCTGGGTTGAGCACTAAAAATTTGCATTTTAGCAAACAATTAAGGCACTACTTTGATCACTTCTTGAGAAAAGTTGGCTTAGCATCTGCTAAATCTGCTGTATCATCAGATATACATATATGTATAATACATATGGATACAAGTTGATGGAATCTTGGTTTTTCTCCAGGTAACATTTAGTCTTTATTAATAATTGTGACAGAGAGAGTCAAAACTGTGTTCAGCTTCCTCTTTGCATTTAGAAGACAAAAGACCTCATAAGAAACAGGGAAAACAAACCTTTACACAAAACAGAAAAGTTTATCTCCCATACAATAGGACTGGGACCTGAAAAAGTAGGGCTCCCTTTACTGATCCAGTGGCTACCATTCTCCATCCTCTGAAATGTATTCACAGTAGCTAGAGACTGAAAAACACTGATCTTAGAGTGAACAATTCTGATCCTCAACTCCTAAAAGCATGAATATTTCAGGAATGCTTACCCTGAGTAGGAAGTGAAGGAAAAATGTTCTGAAAGTGTTCCTATCATTGGAAAGAAAGAAGAGGTGTCCTTAAACATAAAGAATGGTGAGGAGATGGGCAGTGTCTCTAATGCCCATGCTGGATGTTAAAGAACCTTGATTAATGCATAAAAATAAAAACCACAACACTAGTATCAGTTGGTACTTACCACAAACCGGCCCTTTTGTCAGTGTTTTACATACAACACCCACTTAATCCTCACTGACCTCTAAAAGGTAGATAGATATCAGCATGATCTTTATTTCTAGGGGAGAACACAGAGGCAGAAAAAGATTAAGTGACTGGTGAAGTACTTCCTAGTAAGTGAATTAGCCACATAGATAGTAAATGGCTTTAGCCAGGCTTTTAACTTGGGCTGAGTGACTTTTATGAGTAATGTAAGGAATTTTTTTAAAAATATATTTATTGATTCGAGAGAGAGAAAAAAAAAGTGCACAAGTGAGTAGGGATAGAGAAAATCTTAAATCTTAAGCAGACTCTACACTGAGCACAGAGCCCAACTCAGGGCTTGATGCGGGGCTCTGTCTCATGATCCTGAGATCATGACCTGGGTCAAAATCAAGAGTTGAAGGCCTAACCAACTGGGCCACCCAGGCAACCCAGTAATGTAAGGAAATTTAAACATTAATCAAAATATTACCAAATAAAATATTACTGGGGTTATCCCTAAGAGAAATCTAACTCAATTCCTGGTTCTCGCAATTTTATTCAGTTTAAAACAAATTATAACCAATTATTTCAATTTAAAAGTGTGGTTTCCATGTAGCACAAGATCCTTATTCTTTAAAACATAAAAGATTAATGTTTTTTTTTCTGAATCCTAATCTACTTGAGTATGATCACTGGAAGGCAATATCTAGACTATTACTTCACAAACTTGTCTCAGAGCTCACATCAAGATTTTTAGAAACTCTTTCAGTGATCAGATTTTTTTTAGAATCATGTTCCTTGTGGGTGAGTTTCTCACGTCTCTTTTTGTGAAAGAAATAGGATTTAATCTTATGTAAGACTCATATATCAGACATGTCTTTTCGTCATGTCTATAAATTTATTCTTCTAGTATTTAAAATGCAACTTAAGTTCAACAAGTCACCCAAATTAAACCAAATGAGCACTGCAAGTGATATATCCTAATTATTTCTGGAATAGCACCCAAGAAAAGCCATACTGGAATAGCAAATGACAGCCTTCATATCACCTTCCAAACCACTGGGCTGTAGCTCTTCCTCTCTGGAGAATTTAAAGGAGAAGAGAAGAGTATTTGTAATAAAATAATCATAAGCTGGGTATAGCAGAATTCTCCCACATGTGCACCTGTGTGTGTGTATGTGTGTGTGTATGTGTGTATAACAGACACAGCCTATATACTTCTTAAGAGTAGAGAGCAAACTTCCTCCTCTGTAGTCTTCAGTCTCGAAACTCCTATCAGGTACATTAGAGGAAATGCTTTGCAGTTTCTGTAACTGCACTCGTGACTATGAGATCAACTGAGAGAAAAATAAGGGAAAACATGTATATGCAGTAATATCGAAGCATAGATTAGCCACATAAAGAGAAAAAAGTCAGAATGAGGCCATGATATTGCTGAAAAACATGGACTGGGGAACCGGCTAAACCAAAAAAGATTACATTTACCAAGGACAAAAGTAAACTCCTTTAGGTACTAAAATTTAAAGCTCCCAATGTCCAAATAAATGTATGAAGAAACCTAAGCAGAATATTAAAAAAGGATTTATCTACAGTAAGCTTGCTATAATAATTTGAAATGGTTGCCAAAGTTAGTGTGATAGCTAGCACGCATCATCTAGAAACAGGGAAAGGAAACCCTCCTCTCGAAGCTCCTATTTCTTTCTGTATTTTCTACCGTGAGTAGTGAAATAAATATTTAACTTCTTAGCCAGTAAAGAAACCTAAGGACATCTCCCTGACAAATATTTGTGATTCTCATAATTTTACTAATGCTTTTTTTTACCCTGCTATGTTTCTAAACTATCTGTAGAGCTTTATAAAATTACAGACATTTGAACCAAGAGCATTGAGGTTTTATGGGTGCTGACATTTTTTGTTACTTTGGAGGGAGGATTGTATTTATATTCCCTAAGAAAAATTATATAAAATTATATTTGCAAAGTTGTTATGAAAGTGAATATTATTTAGAATAAGAAAAAAAGCACATCCAATTACAAATATTTAAAAACTGAAAAATACACAAATAAGAAAAATCAGAAATAATACTAATTATCCTTCTTGTTTCTTTTAAAGATTTTATTTATTTCTTCATGAGAGACGCAGAGAGAGGCAGAGACATAGGCAAAGGGAGAAGCAGGATCTCTGTGGGGAGCCCGATACGGGACTCAATCCCAAGACCTCACATCATGACCTGAGCCCAAGGCAGACTCTCAACCACTATATATGAACAGCTCACTTTATATATGAACTGTAAAATGTCAGAGCATGTTAAATTTTCTTGTGTTTTGACTGCATTTTAAAACTCTTTGAATCGATGCATTTGTTAACCAATTTGTTCTCTACATTTGTTCTGAGTGGCACATTGTGAGTTTTGTATGTTCCTGATCCCAACCAGTAGTTCAAGGTTCATCACTAAAAAATACTAATCTTTTTCTAATGCGGTCATGTGACTTAATACTTTTTGTCAATTGTATTATCAAGCAGTCTGAGACTTTATTACTTTTCATCAACATTTATTTAATGAGAAATGGTCTGAAATTGGCATAATTGAATTTTATGTCATAAATTATTTCTGTGTCATAATACATTTTCTTAGTTTCACATAGAAATATATAAAATAAGATCAGCTTCTGGATAACTTTATAATGTGTATGATGCCTTATGCAGTATATTCCTAAGAGGTGAGTGGTTCCATTTTGATTAGATATCCATGGGAATATAATTCTCTGTTTGCAATTTTACAATTCTGATAACTGGGGTAATTTTTCCACAGACTAGCTTCTGGCTCCATAAATTTCAAATTTTGTGTCCCCTTCATTACTCATGTGTTTTTACTCTCAGAAATTAAATTTGAATAATGAAACATCCCTTGGCCCTGCAGCTCTGTGTCATGATGCCGATGAGTTGCTCCAGTGAAACATGGAATTGTTCCTGAAAAGTAATCTTACACTGGGATAGATAAACTAACTATACATGGAGGTGACAGGGATGACATAAATATTTCTTACTAAAGCCAAACGCAACTCAACTTTTTCTTAGTCTAATCCATTGGCAAGAGGAGCCACAACCAAAGCAGTAAAGGAAATCTTTATGTCTCTTTTCAAATGGCAGGAATAGACAGTAACATTGAAAATAAAAGTATTCCGGGATCCCTGGGTGGCGCAGCAGTTTGGCGCCTGCCTTTGGCCCAGGGCGCGATCCTGGAGACCCAGCATCGAATCCCACGTCGGGTTCCCGGTGCATGGAGCCTGCTTCTCCCTCTGCCTGTGTCTCTGCCTCTCTCTCTCTCTCTCTCTCTCTGTGACTATCATAAATAAAATTGAAAAATAAATGAATAAAAAAAGAAAAGAAAACTATTCATAGAATTCCTTATATTGCCTGATGTGTGGTGGTTACTTTTTTTGATAAATTTCACTAACTATAGGCTTTTATTTAAAACTAACTATGAGTAACACTGTACTCACCCAAAATATGTTTGTTATTTCAACCAAATAATAATAATTATAGAAAAAACCTAAGTAGCAATTCTTGGTGGAGTGGGTACCAGGCACTATTCTAAGTCTGTTTCATATGTGGACTAATTTCTACTTCACAACAACCATATGTAATATTATCATCCTCATGAAAGTGAGGCCCATGAAAATGAGTGCTAAACTCTGTGCCTGCAGTTACAGAGCCAGTGTATGGCATGGCCCCGATCTGGCCCCAGACAAACTTGTGCCACAGTTCTTGTGTCTCTGTGACTCAGAGTCTACCCCACAGTTACACAGCAAGACACACACTGTACTATCTATGCTGAAGATGTGATCTCAGTGCCTTCTTGCTTGTGGATGTCCTGTCTTCTGGGCAGATGCAAGCCACTTGAATATGCATCAATGCATCAATATCTAGATACTTTTCATTTTTGATTCTCGCTACAGTCATGCTTTTATCAGTGGAAGACATTTTGCCAATTCACTAATGTCATTGGACTTTTAATTCTCTCCAAGGAGGGAATGGTACTAGGTAGTTACAGAGTTCTAGTTACTAAATATTACAGGATTCTCCTTTGTAGCTTCATACACGTTTAAGGTACACTATCAGCCTAGTCACTTACCTAAATATATATTCTCACACATGAGCGTATATATATGAATGTTTGTATACACTCAGAAATACAAATGCACATATGCATTTGTATGTATCTGTAATATATATACATAAATCTATAAATAGTGTATTTCTTATTTTTGTTTCCCATTTGTAGAGCAGAATATATGGAGTTTGATTTTTTTTTAAAGGTAGATAGCAAAGCATTGAGATGGCTTAAAAAGTGACAAGAATCTGGTGAACCCGCAAAAAGTTTGGGTAATGATGAACAATGAGGAGTCTCCAGGCATGATGTATGACTTGTAGTTATTTTTATTTCAAGAAATTGTGACAAGTGGCAGAAATATGTAAGTTTCATGGATATGATTTTCAATCTTCCTCAACATTCCTCTCTAGTGTAGATCTTGTCAAAATGTCTTTAATTATATAATAACCTTGAAATATTTGAGAGAGAGATCTTACAGCTTGACATAAAGCAACTTCAGATAATTATTATTAATTTAGCAGAATGTAAGATACTACTTGAAAAGTTCTAATTTGGGCAGCCCGGGTGGCTCAGCGGTTTAGCGCTGCCTTCAGTCCAGGGCCTGATCCTAGAGATCTAGGATCGGGTCCCACATCAGGCTCCCTGCATAGAGCCTGCTTCTCCCTCTGTCTCTCTCTTTGTCTCTCTCTCTCTCTCTCTCTGTCCTTCATGAATAAATAAATAAAGTCTTTTAAAAATAGAAAAGTTCTAATTCCTTTTTCGTTTTTTTTTTTTTTTTTTTTTTTTTTTTGATAGCAAAAGACCTTTAAACTGTTGAAGAAGTTGCTTCACATTAGTGGTTATATAGATATCTGCAAAGAGTTCTTCACACGTTTACATAGATAATGTAGATAAATACGACAAAATAAATTGTATTTGTATTTAAGGGAAAAAATGTTCTGAATGAAACCCATGAGCAATATATAGATAGATAAATATGTGTATAATTGCCCATATTGTATAGTTAAAATATACATAACATGATAAATATATAACATGCATATATGTTAAATATATATAGAATTAGATAGCAGATGAAAACTAGATTTCAAAACTTGTTTTCCTTTACCTACTATTGTATATGTATGCAGTGTTTGACCCAGAAGCCAACTAAAATGATGATTTTATTTATTAGCTATGTAACTTTGGCCAGTCATGGTATTTAAACTCTCTGGCCTCAGTTTTCTCATTTGGAAATTCAAGTATCATTCTAGTACCCAAATCAATGGATTAGTATGAGAATCAATTAAGATAATATTTGTAAAGCTTTTAGAGGGCTTCTTCATGGAAACTAAACCTTCTTTAAATATTAATTCATGCTGACGTTATGTATATATACCATTGTTAGGAGAGGAGGAAACAAGAGTAAAAGAGAGAAAGAGACCACGGTATGTGATATATATGCATATGCGCTGTGTGTTTATAAAAGTATAGCTATAAAACTCACAGAGTTTATTATATTACAGATCTAATAAATGGCAGAGCTTTTTCAGTTGGCTTCACAGTTTACCACTGTATTTATTGTCATTTTAAGGAAATACTAAGTTCTGAAACCTTATTCTCATCTTTTTCTTATCCTTGAAATCATTATATGAACAAACTGAATATGAAATGAACTACATTCAGAAACATTTTATTTTGTACAGGCACATCTCAAAGATATTGCAGGTTTGGATCCAGACCATCACCATAAAGCAAATGTCACAAAAAAGTAACCCAAATTAATTTTTTCCAGGGCTATAACTTATGTTTACACCACAGTATAGTCTATTAACCTATAATAACATTATGTCTAAAAAATCAATTAATTTTATAAATTAATTTATAAATATGTCATTGCCAAAAAATGCTAACCATAAGCTGAGTTTTCAGCAAATTAGAATCTTTTTGCTGGTAGAGGGTCTTGCCTCAATGTTGATGGCTGCTAAATGATCAGGGTGATGGCTGCTAAAGGTTGGGGTGAATGTGGCAACTTCTTAAAATAAAAGAACAGTGAACTTACTACATTGATTAACTCTCTTTCAGAAACAATTTTTCTGTAGCATTCCATGCTGTTGGATACCATTTTACCTATAGTAGAACTTTTTTCAAAATTAGAGTCAATCCTTCCAAACCTTGCCACTGCTTTATCAGCTAAATTTACATATTTTTCTGAATATTTTGTTGTCATTTCAACAATCTTCTTAGCACCTTCACCAGGAGTACATTCCACCTGAAGAAACCACCTGTTTCTCATCCATAGGAAGCAACTCCTTATCATTAAAATGTTCTCATGAGCAATTCAGTCCTACTTTCAGTCTCTGCTTCTAATTCTAGTTCTCTTGCTGTTTCCAACAAATATTCATGATTTTTTCAAAGCTCAAGTCTTGAACCTCTCAAAGTCATTCATGAGGGTTGGAATCAACTTCTTGCAAACTCCTATTCATCTTGATATCTTGACTTCATGAATGAAGATTCATGAATGTTCTTAATGGTATCTACAGAGCAAAGTCCTATACAGAAAATTTTCAATTTATTTTGCCCAGATTCATCAAAGGAAAATTACTATGACAGCTATAGCCTTATCAAATGTATTTCTTAAATAATAAGACTTGAGAATCAAAATGACTCTTTGATCCATGGGCTACAAGATGGATATTGTGTTAGCAGGCAAGAAATCAACATTAACCTCATTGCCCATTTCCATCAGAGCTCTTGAATGACCAGGTACATGGTCAAAAAGCAGTCATACTTTGAAAGGAATTCTTTTTTTTTTTTTTTTTTTCTGAACAGTAGGTCTCTACAATGGCTTAAAATATTCAATAGACGTTTTATTTTTTTTTTCAATAGGTGTTTTAAACAGTTGTGCTATCATCCAGGCCTTGGTATTCCATTTGTAGAGTATGAGAAAAGTAGATTTCTCATATTTTTTAAGATCTCTAGGATTTTCAAAATGGTAAATGAGCATTGGCTTTGACTTAAAGTCCCCAGATTCATTGTCCCCTAACAACAGAATCAGCTTCTCTTATGAAACTTTGAAGCCAGCCATTGACTTGTCCACTCTAGCTATGAAAGTCATAGACGGCATCTTCTTCCAATAGAAGGCTATTTCATCTGCACTGAAAAATCCTTGTTTAGTGTTTCCACCTTCATCAATTATCTGAACTCAATATTCTGTATAACTTGTTGCAGCTTCTACATCAGCACTTGCTGCTCCCCCATGCACTTTGATGTTAGGGAGATGGATTCTTCCTTAAACCTCATGAACCAACCTCTACGAGCTTCCAACTTTACTTCTACAGCTTCCTCACCTCTCCCAGACTTCCTAGAATTGAAGAGAGTAGAACCTTGGTATTGATAAGGGCTTGGCTTATGGGGAAATTGTGGCTGGTTTGATCTTCTATTTAGACCATTCAAACATTCTCTACATCCGCAGTATGGCTGTTTCACTTCCTTATCATCATTCATGTGTTCACTGAGGTATCACTTTTAATTTCCTTCAAAAACTTTTTCTTTACACTCATAAACTGTTTGGTGTAAGAGGCCTAGATTTCAGCCTATCTTAGCGTTCAGCACACCTTTCTAACTATGCTTAATCATTTCTAACTTTTGGTTTAAAGTGAGAGATGTTTAACTTTTGTTTAAATTGAGAGATGTGAGACTCTTTCATTTAAACACTTAGAGGCCATTGTTATTAGTTGGCTTAATTTCATATTGTTGTGTCTCAGGGAATAGAGAGGCATGAAGAGAGGGAGAAGACAAGGAAATAGCCAGTTTGTGGAGCAGTCAGAACATGCAAAACATTTATCAGTTAAGTTCCTGATCGGGATCCCTGGGTGGCGCAGCGGTTTGGCGCCTGCCTTTGGCCCAGGGCGCGATCCTGGAGACCCGGGATCGAATCCCACATCAGGCTCCCAGTGCATGGAGCCTGCTTCTCCCTCTGCCTCTCTCTCTCTCTCTCTCTCTCTCTCTCTCTGTGACTATCATAAATAAATAAAAATTAAAAAAAAAAAAAAGATTTTAAGTTCCTGATCTTACGTGGGCGTCGTTCATGGCACCCAGAAATATTTATAATGGTCATATTAAGGATCATTTATCATAGAGCACCTTAAACAAAATAATAATGAAAAAGTTTGAAATTTTGTGATGTGTATTAAAGCCCAACATAGAGACATGAAGTGAGGTAATGTAGGAAAAATAGTGCCCATAGGCTTGCTCAAAGCAGTTGCCATAAATCTTCAGTTTGTAAAAAACACAGTATTTGTGAAGCACAATAAAGCAAAGTGCAGTAAAAGGACACAGGCCTGTACATAGATTAGTCCCTGTTTGCCTTAACAAATGTTTTCCATATTTTTAAGGCACTTTATACTGTAGTTAAAAATTATGCATTTTAACTATACAGTGATTTGTGTGATCATTTGATTAACGTCTTTTTGTAACATTAGGAAACAATTTCCCTGAGTGCAGATAGACAATGTTTATGACTGCATCTCCAAAGTGTAAGATATTGTCCAGTTTATAGTGGACCCTTAATAAATATTTGTTGAATGAATGAAAGAATATAGAGCAATTATATTCAATCATTTATTCATTCATTTTTACACATTTAACAAATTTATTAAGCACTCAGGGTGTGTTAGGCACTCTCCTTGGCTTTAGATACTCATCAGTGAGTAAAATGATGATTTTTTACCTCAGTGCAACATAGAATGACTGTGGTGGGACACACAATAACTAATAAATATAATAAAAGAATACATTGTTTTATGAGAATAAGTGATAAAACCCGTGAAAAAAATGGAACAGGTAAGAAAGTAAGACATCAAGTAGACATGACTACAAATGGAGCTATAAAGTATAGTTTCAAGGGAGATCCATCTGGTCTGGGGAGATAACTTTAAAAATCATTGGCATAACTTTTAAAAATCATGACCAGAATTTTAAGCCATGAAAATAAAGGACACCAGCAAAAGGTGAGCCAAGGACCAAAGACTGAGCCCTGGTACATTCCAATGTTAAAAGGACAAAAAGATTAAAAAAAAAAAAAAATACCAAGTAAAGAAAATGGGGAAAAAATGACTAAACAGGTGTAAAAGCAAGACTGTAAGCCTCCTGGCTGCTAAATTCAGAATATAAATTCACATGAAGTATCAAGGAATCAGTAACTGGGCCTCACACTAGGGTTAGGTTTAGCTGAAGATTAAATACTGTTTCAATGTTGGTTTTGGAGTCACTATTTTTAGAAATATGGATAAGTGACTGTAGAATTGTATTCAGTAAAGCTGTTGTGATTTACTTCTACACAGGCATATGTAATGATGGGAAGTAGAAATTGCAATGTTTTGCATAATTTTTTCAAAATAATTATTTAAGTGCTTTTGAAAAAATGATGTATTGGGTTTTCATTTTCTGTGTATATCAGGAAGATTTCATAGTAAAACATATATCATTGTGGTATAATTAAAATGTCTACTTGAGTTTTGTGAAATACATGATCAAACATTTAGAAATACTCAGAATCAGATAATATAATTAAGCTTTCACCAGGAATAGGAAAATATGCATTCTAAAAATTGAACTTTGAATAATTATCACTATCATAGCTGTTATATAAGATTAGAACCTAAATAAATGATTATTGAGATTAGTTTGAATGATAAATAGAATTCTACTGAAATAATAGTTTATTATTTGCTATTACAGAGGCATTTGTTAGAATTTTAGATTCTATGTAATAGGCTCTCTATCTAGAGTTTGTTTTTACCATCTCTTATTTGGCTGCATTACATTGCAAATTGCATTGCATAGTTTGCATTGCAAAGTTATATATATTAACTGTTGATCAATTCATTTTTCAAAGTTAACTTTTTCATCCATCTTTACATTACAAAATATTATGCATAGCCATTTGAATTCACTTTGCTTTCAATTATTCCTGTAAGTAAAAAGAATGCATGTGACTTTAAGTGAAATTATGTCCTCAAAAATACATATTTTAATGATTTGTGTGCAGAAATCTTTAGTCTGTGAGTGTGATTTATTTTTAATGCTTTGAAAGCATAATTCCAGAATATGAACTCTGAGTTGTTTTATTTAGAGTGGACATAAGACACAATTAGTAAATGTATAACCCTCATTTCTCAATGGCTAAATATAAGTCATTAGAAAGAAGATAAGATTTGAGTTTTTGCTTCAAAAACTTAGATTTTTATGCGATTTTTGAGGCAGTTAGTTGAAGATACTAAGGCGAATAGCATTATTTTCTGAAAGGATGTGTGTGTATCTGAAATTGCTATTACATGACTCTGTGGTGTTTTGCCTTAGCCATTCCTGGGGGGAATCCATTATCTGCAGCTCTGTGGCCTTATGGATAACACCTTGCTTCTCTTTGCACAGAATCTGTCTCTAATTGTTTGCACACTGTGATGTTTTGTAGGTTTCTTCTGCCTATGACTACATCTCATTGCCCCCAAAGGGGGCCTGTAAGCTCTTGAAACATTTCTTAAGCCCACCTTCTGTTCTGCTCTCCCTCACTCAGCTTTTTGGAAAGCATTTACCTTGATACCCTGGTGTTCTGTTCTGTTGATTTTCATCATGTGGCTTCTGAGGCAATGCTAATTTGCAGTGATGGTTTTTGAAGCTTTGAGTTTGTATGTATGTACTGACTTAAAATAAGAATTTTTGTCTCAACTAAAAATTGAGTGGAAACTCGATGTTTCTTTGATAAGTTTTAAGTAATATAAAAATAAAACTGAAGGAAAGGAATAACTGTTTATTCTTTTTATACCTCATAAATTAAAATAAGGTTGAAAGGGGTTTTATTTATTTTAGTTTTTTTTCCAGAGGTTATCATTTTTTTAATGATTAAAAATACAGCTGATACTGTCTACATGCATTTTATTTGGCACAAAGTAATTATACACAAATCGAATCAATTCTTTTTAATTGATAGGTTCTCTATCAGATTCCTACATGTAAGCAAAAAATAAAAAGCTTGTCGATTAAAAAAATTGAAATAAAGATAACTTTGTTTGAAATATGTATTACAAAAACTAGAACAATATAAAAATTCAAGACATAGATAAAGTCCCATAGATGATCACAATAGTATGATAGATTCTACTAATTAAGATTTTAATAGAGGGTTCTAATTATTTTTATTTTACTTTTTATTTTTTTAAGATTTTATTTATTTATATGAGAGAGAGAGCACAAGCAGGGGACGGGGGAGGAACAGAGGAAGAGGGAGAAACTGACCCCCCCCCCCCCACAGGGTGTGGAGTCCTAAGCAGAGCTCAGTCCCAATACCTTGAGATCATGACCTGAGGCAAACTCAAAGGCTTAACTGAGCCATTCAGGCACCCCAAAAGGTTCTAGTTATTTTTAATGTATAACAATTCTAAATTCGCGTTTATGTACAATTAATGAAGTAGCTAAAAAATAAAAATAATTGAAGTAGCCAGGTAAAGACAAAAATGACTTAAAATGTGCATTAGGACAAAAGGCATCATGGGAGACTTTATGATTCTATCGCTATTCCCTCATTTGCAGGAGAGAAAACTCTTTTTTGCTACATGGATATCAGTGTCACATTTCTTAGGCACTGCTTGGCACAGTTTAGGAAGATCATTTCATAAAATATTCTAAAATTGAGGAATTTACTCTAGGACTTCATTATCCTTACTTTTCCTTCTCTCTAAACCTTTCCCCAGAAATTCCATCATCCCTTATAAATCAATACCTCATCATTTTAATGATTTCCACCATCATTTTATATATTCCACATACTTAGGCAACTGTTGCACTTATTTTCATTCATGTGTGTTCACAAAATTGTTCTACATAATATTTTAAGCTCTTAAAGTTAGCAAATTAGATTAAGTTTTAAATTGATCACTACTGACATATTTATCTTACTTTAGATTAACAAGAAATTTGTGATAAAAACTATTATCTCTCAATGTAGCCTGTGAATGGATTCATGTTGGAATTAGAGTTGGTGTTTGTGACTGTGTAAGTTAACTATGACGATACACTCAAGTCAATGCGATACAGTTAATTTATATTTGTTTTACGTGCTTTTGAAAAGTAATAGTCACTAACCATATATGAAATATAGTGCTCGCTTCAGCAGCACATATACTGAAATATAATACAATAATTGCCTGTGTCTTTACATCAAACTAAACATTTTTCTTTGTAATTCAATAATTTTCCTTTAATTTTTGCCAGATCTTTCTCATTAGTCTACTCAATCATGCAGATTTAAGACATATTCTAAAAACAGATAATAATTACAGTTGTGTTTATTCAATAAGTTTTAATTTCTTCAGTTAATTAAGGAGTTTTATAACATAACCATCTAACTCTCACCCCATTTTTGTTTTGCATGTGGACTCTTCTATTTGACAAGAAAATTCCAGGTATTTAGAGTCCTTATCTAGCAGTATGAGAAATGTCACAAAGTTTGATTTGAGTATTTCCTAAACCCTCTTCTCATATTCAGAATGTGGACTTATCTCAAATTATTCAGATTTGGGATATAGCCCTCCTTTTTTTTTTTTTTTTTTTTTTTGAAGTTGAAACTGTTGGCAATATGTACTGAATCAGGTATCTGTGATATACAGCAGTTGGTTTTCATTTTTTTTTTTTTAACCAAACTTAGCTGAAATAATATGTGTTCAAAATCCCTTGTCCAAAATATTTTTCATTTGATTAATTTTAATATTATTTTATCAAATCCTGATTTTATTTATAATTTGGGTCATATGCTCTGTCTATCATATTTTGGATATTTGTGAGAAGCATAACTTCTCACAAATCCTTTTCAAAATGGGCTATCTATATATTCAAAGTGGATAAATAATATGTGGTTATTAGACCTTGCCATTTATTTATTTATTTTGGGCTATCAGAAAAGACTACAGAATATTTGTTAAAATGATAGGCTATGGATTAGAAGATCGTAGATTTAAATATTATTCCAAAGGCACTATGAGCTACTCTTCCTTAAACCTGTTATTAACTTCTCTGAGCCCTAATTACCCTTTATGTGTTAACACAGAGGCCGAATGGTTGAGGAATGTTCACAGAAGCCCTAGGTCTTAACTAAGGCCCTCAGATTCTAAAGATACAGAGTAGACACCAGCACAGGGAAGCCTGAGTCTTTAAGAAGAGCTTTCTAATTGTTTCTTATACACTCATTGGGATTCATTTTGGATTAACACACTGCTTTGTCAGTCTTTCTCCTGCTCTAGTAGGGGGAAGAAGTAGTTACAAGTCTGCTATTTATCCTTTCCTCCACTAAGTAATAAAGCAAACTAATTAAATTGTTCTCTTGTTTTTATATCTTTTATAAACCTATATCTTTGCTGATTTTATACTTAGACTTTTAAGAACAATAGTTTATACTTCTTGTCACTAATTATACTTCAAGTTCATCCTTCAGCCCCTACAATATTGCTTTTATTTCCATCCTTTCCTCTAAATTGCTGTTGGTATGGCCACCACTGAGATCTCACTTCAGAAATGCAATAAATCTCATGTGTGACTCTTTTTCACCCATTAGAACTCCCTGAATCATTAGAGATGTTATCTCTTGCCTTCCAATAAAATTATATTTCTCTTCCCTGATATCTCATTCTTCTTATATCTTTCTACACCTTGGATTTTTTTTCCCTTTTTCAGTCTCATTTATCCTTTCTTTCTTGTTAACCTATATCTAATTTTTGCAGTATGTCCGGACTCAATCCAGGTCTTTATTTCTTAAGACCTCATTCTTTTGTAAGGTTTCAATTCTTATGCAGAAAATTCCCAAATTCTGTATTTGACTCTTACCTCCCTGATGACTTTCAGGTTTATATGTTTAGCATATATCCAAGACTAAGTGTATATAATTATATGAACCAGAACCATGAAGCTTATCCTTGATATTTAATTTTTAAGTGTTTATTTAAATTCTAGTTAGTTAACATGTAGTGTAATATTTGTTTCAGGAGTAGAATTTAGTATTTCATCACTTACATCTGACACCCAGTGTTCATCAAAAGTGCTCTCCTTAGTACGCATCAACCATTTAGTCAATCCCCTACCCACCTCCCTCTGTCAACCTTCCGTTTGCTCTTTATTGTTAAAAGTCCCTGATGCTTTGCCTCCCCCAATTTCCCCTTTCTCTTATGTTCATCTCTTTCATTTCTTAAATATCCTATGCAAGTGAAGTCACATGGTATTTGCTTGTCTGGATCACTCATTTTGCTTAGCATAATACACTCCAGCTCTATCCATGTCATGGCAAATGGCAAGATTTCATTCTGTCTGATGGTAGAGTAATATTCCAATAAATAATCACTTGTTTTTTATCCATTCATCAGTCAATGGATATTTGGGCTCTTTCCATAATTTGGCTATTGTTGATAATGTTGCTATAAATATTAGGGTGCATGTACCCCTTTGAATCAGAAGTGCTATTGCAGGGTCATAGGGTAGCTCTATTTTTCAACTTTTTGAGGAACCTCCATACTGTTTCCCAGAGTGGCTACATCAGTTTGCATTCCCACCAGCAGTGTAGGAGAGCCCCTCTTTCTCTGCATCCTTTCCAACATCTGTTGTTTATTGACTTGTTAATTTTAGACATTCTGACAAGTGTGAGGTGGTAGCTCATTGTGGTTTTGATTTGTATTTCCCTGATGATAAATGATGTTGAACATTTTTTCAATGTGTGTATTAGCCATCTGGATGTCTTCTTTGGAAAAATATCTAGTCATGTCTTCTGCCCACTTCTTAACTAGATTATTTGGGGTTTTTTTGATATTTAATTATTTATTACGATCACACAAAAGCAATTGTATCTCCACCTTGCCTCACAATCTGCTCATTGTTCTCTTACCAATTTCCCTTAACCTAACAAACCCAATTTCAGGGATCCCTGGGTGGCACAGTGGTTTGGCGCCTGCCTTTGGCCCAGGGCGTGATCCTGGAGACCCGGGATCGAATCCCACATCGGGCTCCCGGTGCATAGAGCCTGCTTCTCCATCTGCCTGTGTCTCTGCCTCTCCCTCTCTCTGTGTGACTATCATAAATAAAAAAAAAATTAAAAAAAAAAACAATTTCATCTTCAAGGATTACTACCAGTCTCCTCCTGTAAGGGAAAGATTAAATTTAACAGATCAGGGATGAGACCTGCAATGATCCTCTTTGCTTATCATTAGGTTTGTACTAAAATCCAAATCCCTGGGGTGCCTGAATGGCTCAGTAGGTTAAGCATCTGTCTTTGGTTTGGGTCCCTGGAATCAAGCCCTGCATCAGGCTCTTTACTCAGTAAGGAGCCTGCTTCTTCCTCCCCCTCTGCCTGTCACTCATCCCACTTGTGCTCTCTCTCTAGCAAATAAATAAATTAAATATTTTTAAAATTAAATAAAATCCAAATCCCTTAAATTGTCAAGCATCTTTATTATTTAGTTCTCACTGAACTACTCATCTTTTCCCACTTGTTCTTTTACTTCCTTAAAATCAATAAGCTTTTTTTCTGCTCTCTTTGTCTGTTATCTCTTATTCATTTCTCAAGTTTCAACAAAAGTGTTATTTCCCTTCAGAAAAATATCCTGACTCTGTAATCTTAATTAGGTCTTTTCTGTTACTCCATACCTCAATATTTTGACTTGCCCTCCATAAAGTTTATCACACTTTGTATTTATGCATGCATTTTGGGTTCATTTATGTAATACCAATCTTCCTGCTAAACTGGCTTCTCCTTAGGATGTCAGTGCACAAGATTTTGTTCTTCAAAATCTGGTGCGTGTATAGGTTTCTGACATTAGAAGTTGAGATAATAATGCTTGATACTTTGAGCAGCTTTAGATTAGCATATTTAAATATTTAGCAAAGTTATTATACCATAAGATTTTATGAAATTATGATAACGAGAAATAGTTTTGTGCCAAGGCACCCACGTTTTAAGAATAAGGGCAATTATTTCAGAAGAGTTAAGAATGGATTTAAGCCTGTCCACTGATATTCAGAGCTCAGCTTTGCTAATTTTACCTTTGCTACTTTTACCTTGCATTTGTGGGCAAGTTACCTTTCACTTCTTCTTTATTTCCTCACTTTTAAAACAGAGATGGCAATATCTGATAGGTCGTATTAAGGATACAGTCAATGAACATATGTTTAAGCAATAGCACAGGATATGTATATACACTGAGTATTCAATGAACATTGACTCTCATTTAATTATGAATTATTTTGCCTACTTTAGCAAATATTTAAGTTTTTCTCCTGAAGATATTGTTAGTTTTAAACTCTTATGAAAACTTTTCATTTGCTGTCTATACTTTTAACAATGCTTACTCTTCTTTTATTCTATTATTAAAAAGTTTTGCAGGTCATGAAAATGATTTAAGTTTTCTTTTTTCCTACACAGCGCTCTCAAGTTTTTTGCTAACGCTTTGCAGTGAGATTGCAAAAGTGAATTATGACTTTATTTTATTCTCTTTCAGAATGTCATTGTTTGGCTCAGCAAAATGTCTCTGGTCCTACTTTAAGCACTTTGAAGTCTCTACTACTTAAATCTTTTTACTGTTCTAGGCCTTTAATCATGTCAACTCATTTTAAAATCTCCCTTTTAGTCTGAAAATATCTTACAAAATTATAACTCAGGGTTCTAAACTTGTATTAATCTGCTGGTTGTGAACTGCCTACATTGCTAGGCCAACTTCATCCCACACAAAGACCTTGAATGCCATCAGGTGTCCACCCTGACAAGTAGTTTTGTCTTTCTCTCCCACTCCTTACACTTCCAGGCTTTACCCTCTACTGAAAATGGCATCTTAATCAGCATCTGCTAATGTGCTCTTTCAAGTCATTTTCTTACACCCACCTTTTCTGTTAAATCTAAAATACTGAAATTAACCACCTCCCCAAAATTCTTGGCCCTCCTTAGTTTTTATAACTAATGTTAACTCTTAGATCATACCCATATAATACAAATGTATTCAAATTGGAATGTTATTTTTAATTGATATAAAATATCTTTCATATCTACTTATAAACCAAATCGTGAGAGTCTATCCAACATTAACTAACAGAAGATTATTACTAGAGGAGATAGTGCAAAGGGCATAAAAGGCATCCATATTGCCCACAAGATCTCTAGACTGTATGTAATGCATTTATTTTTTAATACCATTAGAACATGTTTTTCTTTTTTACGTATTTGTCAAGATGTCATAATGTCTTTTCTTCAGCTTTGAAGACAAAAGACACTAAATAATTAAACAAATGAAAATACTACTACTACTACTACTACTACTACTACTATGACTCCTTATAGAACCTATAATTCTTTCAGTACTTAATTGAGTATTGAACATTGAGTGTCTGGCAATTTGCTAATTATATTACAAATGCACTTCCATTTATTTTTCACAATACCAAAACTATGATAAAGTCATTATTGATGCATTACAAATTAAGAACCTAAGTATCAGAGTAGTTAATGTATCCAATTTGTAAAAAAAAAAAAAAAAAATAAGTGGAAAATGTTGATTTGAAAAAGTTTCTGATGCCCAAGCTTGTGGTAAGCATAATAATGACTCTCAGAGAAGTATGTATGCTGATCTTGGAGACTTGTGATTTGTTACATTACACTGCAAAGAGAATGAAGGTAACAGATGGAATTAAATTTGCTTATCAGCTAACCTTATGTTAGGGAGGTTATCTTGGATTATTCAAGTGGATCCACAAAGATTCCCAAATGTGGAAGAAGGAAGCAGATTCAGGGAATGTATAAAAACTCAACCTGCATTGCTGGTTTTGAAGGCAGAAACGGGCCCCAAGCCAGGAATTCAAGCAGCCCTGTAGAAGATGGAAAAGGCAAAGTAATGATTCTCGATGGAGCCCACAGAAGGAACACAGTACCCCCAGATAACTTCATTTTAGGACTTTTGACCTTAAGATCCATGAGATAATATATTTGTATTGTGTAAACCACCATGTTTTGATGACTTGTTACAGCAATGGGAAACTAACATAGACTTCAGTTATTTGTAGCTTTTGATTTTTGAGACATATTTTACAATAGTAAGGATATGAGAGATGATCATACTTGTTGCTCTCATTCATCGGGTGAGAAAAAACAAAGAATAGAGATACTAGGGGCACCTGAATGGCTCAGTGGTTGAGCATCTGCCTACGTCGCAGGGCCTGATCCCGGGGTCCTGGGATCAAGTTCCATATCGGGGTCTCCATAGGGAGCCTGCTTCTCCCTCTGCCTATGTCTCTGCCTCTCTCCCTCTCTGTGTCTCTCATGACATAAAATCTTTAAGAAGAAGAAGAAGAAGAAGAAGAAGAAGAAGAAGAAGAAGAAGAGAGACACTAAGATTAATTGCCATCAACCTTTTCTGAATGTTCCTATTGGCTATTCAACTGAAATATAAACCAAACGTCATCAGTTGAGTGCCTTTGTTCTCTATCCCTGTCTTCATAGGATGCAAGAGCTATTAAATAGTCTGTTCCTTTTGTCTAGGGTCTCTCCCTTTTTCTCTTTAATCTACATTATCTCTCTTGTGTTCACACAATACATCAGAATAACTTAATAGTATATTAGGAAAGTAATGAATGAAAAAAGAAAGAAAGTAATGAATGCTGTTAGAAATATATTTTGGGGTATCCCTGGGTGGCTCAGCGGTTTAGCTCCTGCCTTCAGCCCAGGGCCTGGTCTTGGAGTCCTGGGATAGAGTCCCACATCGGGCTCCCTATATGGAGCCTGCTTCGCCTTCTGCCTGTGTCTCTGCCTCTCTCTCTCTCTGTGTCTCTCATGAACAAATAAGTAAAATCTTTAAAAAAAAAAAAAGAAATATATTTTCTCCACCTAAGTGTACTTATATTATTAAATTATATACAATACATTTAGGTAGAGAAAATATTATTTCCTTAGCATTTCAATTGCTTATTTTTCTAATGTCATTTTTTTAGGGGAGAAAGGGGAAAGGGGAGAGAGAAGAGAATCTTAGCAGGCTTCACACCTAGCATGGAGCCTGCTGCGGCAGGGGCGGGGGGGGGGGGCGGTGCTCTATCTCACAACCCTGAGATCATGACCAGAAAAAAATCAAGAGTCAGTTGCTTAACTGACTAAGTGATCCAGGTGCCCCTAAAGTCACTTTCTTAATACTCTGGTGACAAGGATTTTGGTTTGGGGGGACCATTTGAAAAAATTATTAGAAACATTAAAATTGAGAAACATAGTAATTTTTAAAATAATAATTCAAAGTGATAAAAATAAAAATAGCTAACTCTTGTTGAGCATTTTCTGTACACTGAGTATTGCTCTCAAACATGTTTTGTGTGTATTATTCAATCTTATTTTTCCAGTGTTCTTATGATATATGCACAATTACAATACCTACTTAAAGATGAGGAAATAAAGATATAGAATGGTTAGATAACTTGTTAAATATCACACCCTTGGAAGCAGCATTGTCAAAATTTAAACACAAGCTGTCTCCATCCAAAGCCTCTGTGTGTGTGTGTGTGTGTGTGTGTGTATTTTGATTAGTTGGTTGGCTTGATGAATTTGATTAGTTTTTAGGTGACACTGCCATAAAACCTCCTACCAAGAGTAATAAAAAATCACATTTTCTAGGTTTCATTATTTGCAGTTATTAAATTCCAAGTTAATTCACAACTTTATTAATTTTAAATCTATCCATTCAAATTTGAACAATACACAGGGTATTTTCAACAGTTTGAAGAAACCTAACCATCAAATGCTCTAACAGTTAAAATTTCTCTTGATAGAACTTCTCTTACTACCCTTTTCCAATTGTTCCTTTTGTGCAATTTAACGTCAACAGACTGGCCATTACCCTCTCTCTCATTCACTCTTCATTCAAAAAGTATATTGGAACTTTTATGTGTCAAACTCTACCTTCATGTCGGGGACATGACAGTGAAGTAGAAGGGAATAGTCTCATGAGTCATGTGATTTATTAGCTTAGAATGTGTAAATAGATCCAAGTATCAGATCTTAGACACAGGGTATGGCGGGGACTTTTTTGAACAACAGTAGTTCTTTACTTGATTCTTTTAGTTACAATCTCTAAGGAAGCAAATAGTCTGCATTTTGTTTACTTTTTTTACTGGAGAAATATCCCTGGAAAAGAAAAAAGGTATAGGATCCAATCTAATCCCTCACACACATGCTAGGGAAATACCAACTAGAAAGCATCTCAAATGGTTTTATCTATGAAATGTTTTATCACAGTATTTCTACAGTTGCCTATTAAAAATCCAAGTCTGTGGATTTTTGAGGCATGACTTCCTAGAAATATTCCATAACCTAGGTAACAGTCTGAGTATAATATGGAGATGTCACATGATATAAATTGCCCATTTGTATCAGAGAAGTGACTGAAAACCTCATTTAGAAATCTCATCTGAGGGACACCTGGGTGGCTCAGTGTGGTTGAGCATCTGCTTTTGCCTTAGGATGTGATCTCAGGGTCCTGGGATCAAGTCCCACATTGGGCTCCCAACAGAGAGGCTGCTTCTCCCTCTGCCTATGTCTTTGCCTCTTCTTGTGTGTCTCTCATGAATAAATAAATAAAATCTTAAAAAAAAAAAGAAACTCCCTCTGATAACCTCGGTCAAAACACATATGATGCAAGAGGTAAGAGGAAGAAAGGGCTGGGAGCATGTTGAAGGGTTTTCTTTTTTTATGAGATTAACTAAAACTTTATTTTCTGGAAAAACTAAACATAAGACAAAGGGAAGATAAGGCAAAGGTTAAAGAAAAAATCAAAATTAGAAAGTATTACTGAAAAAAAGATAGACCTAGATATAGCTTTGCAAAATTTTAAGCTGTTTTCAAAAAAAGATTGCTGACTTAGATCCTCCAGAAGGAACTAGCCATGCTGACACTTTGACTTTAGCTCACCAAAACTGATTTTAAACTTCCAACTTTCAGGACTGTAAGAGAATAATTGTGTTGTTTTAAATCTTTAAGTTTGTGTTAATTTTTTACAGAACACCAACACAAATGCAAAACATCTAGAAAATGAAAAAATCAACACATCCATATGTTTAGAAGTTAATAGTATACATATCTCAGAAATAAATACATTAAATACATGCAAAATATTAAGGTTTTAGAGGATTTGAGTAAGAAAAACTCAAATTGTCTTAATTATATGTAAATAATTAGAATATTTTTAGTATATACATAAGCACTTCATACTTCTATAAAGAAATGAAAGAAACATAAATTAGAAATGAAAGAAATGAAACATAAATTAGTACACAAATATCATCACAATTTGTTAAATAAAAATGAGAAAAAGAATGAATACAGGACAAATTACCTGAGGAGAATTTACCAAAGGCAAAAATTAGAAAAACATTTAAAAAATAAAAAAACAAGATAAAATAGCACTTGCAAATTATTTTTTTAAGATTTTATCTGTTTATTCATGAGATACACAGAGAGAGGGGCAGAGACAGAAGCAGGCTCCATGCAGGGAGCCCGACGAGGGACTCGATCCTGTGTCTCCAGGATCACACCCTGGGCTGAAGGTGGCGCTAAACCGCTGAGCCACGGGGGCTGCCCAACACTTGCAAATTAAACACAAACTTTCTAACTAATCCCCATGTTAAAAAGGAAAATTTTTTAAATTACAGACTACTTAGCAATAAGAAAACTAAAATCTCAATGTATAAATATGATATTCAACCAGAATGTTATTCAGAATGAAATTTATGGCCTTAAATACATATATTAGGAAAAAAAGAAAAGTAGTTAATTAAATAACATCCAACTAAAGCAAAAAGAGAAAAGTAGCTAAAGTAATTAGGAAGAGACCATAAAGACATAAGTAGCTGCACATGTTTCAAAATTGTTAGAACCAATCAATTTTACTGGGCAATCATAAACTGCATCTGAGAATGCCAACACGTTGGCATGTGAATTGTTTGTGTTTCCTACAATGCTGTGGTATTGATGATCTCATCCCCTTAGTAAAACATACATAAAACAGTTCTTTCTCCCCTTGAATTCTCGGGCCAGCTGGTATGGCCTATTTCACACTGGAGGTGGCTTGGGATGGTTCTGCTCCACATGTCTTTTATAGTCCTCCTGAGCCCAGCAGATTAGGCTAGGCAGAATAAGATGACAATGGGAGAGTGTATGAACAACACATAAGCAAGTGTAAGGGCACATTTTAAACTCTTGCTATAGCCCATGAACTAACATCTTCATTGGTCAAAGTAAGTCAAATAGCCAAGTCTAAAGTCAAAGTGAAGAGATATGTATCTTGTACCGCTAGCAAGATGGACTGCAGAGTTACAAACTGCAGATGTGAATAATGGAAGGATGAAGAATGGGGGCTGGTAATTTAAATTATGACATCATGTATACACTCAAGCACATGCATTTCCATACATAAATGTGATATAGTTGGGGAGAGGAGTAGATATAAGTAAGATATAAGTATTTTTTAAACAAGGGAATAATAACATAAAAATACATATTTATTGTGTAATTCTGCTATAATTACCTCAATTCATATGCTGCTCTCAGTATATTGCTTTAAGATTGTTAAAAATTCAGATTTAGAAGAAAAGAAATGGGAGAATATGTTAATAATCCTCAACTGATTAATTATTTCTTTATCTGGGTACTAATGACATGTATATATTTACTTTGTAAATCTATGCATAAAGCTATACATTATGTGAATTTTTTCAAAATTTGGATTTCTGGGAAGACTGCAGTGACAATAATAGAAGGTTTTTATTTTTCTATCTTTCCAAAAAAATCTGACGAGGCAAATAGATGGCAAAACGAAATATCTACAGAGGACATTTACAACCAAACCAGGTGAAAAGTCATCCCCACCAATCTCAAAATTCAAGCAGTTGGTTGCAATCCTATGTGGAGGGAAGAAGAGGGGGCCATGGAAACAGTATCTGATGAAAGATCATCAGACCTCAAAAGAGCCACAGCCACAGTGAAAACCACAGATGACTGATTGGAGATGAGCAGCTGAAACTAGAGGCTTGCCTTTTCCACGTCAGAGCTAGTGGAGGTGCTGGCAGTAAGATGGCCTGAAGGACAAGGAGTGCATGAATGCCAGTCCTTCTCAAAATTGACCTGTGAAGGTTCCTTCTGGGTCAAGCACCCCACTCTGAAGAGGAGTGCTGCAAGTGAAATCAAAATTGAACAAGATAGAGATGAACAAGAGAGAAGGTCCAGATCAAAAATGGGGATGCAAAGAGAACCAGGATTTCAGAAAAAAGCAAGTTCTTGTGTTGCTGAACACTGTACAAAAACCTCAGAAGGTTTTTGAACAAGGTTTCCCGGTTTCCTGGGAAGACAGGAAAACTTTCCTGAACTCAGCTGCATTATAAAATTCAGGAATACTAATTTTACCTAAAAGTGCAAACAAAAGGAGCAGATATCAAATCCCATGCAAAGTAATTATAAGAATAAGAGAATAAAGTACAGAATTATATCCCTACAGACAAGAAAAGCCTGCCAGTAATACATGGCCACAAAATAGATCAAAACTATAACGTACTATGTTAAAATGAACTAAAAGACATTAATAAGGGGCACCTGGGTGGCTCAGTGGTTGAGCATCTGCCTTTTGTTTCAGGTTGTGATCCGGGGGTCCTGGGATCAAGTCCCACATCAGGTTCCCTGCAGGGAGCCTGCTTCTCCCTCTGCCTGTGTCTATGCCTTTCTCTGTGTGTCTTTCAT
Source organism: Canis lupus baileyi (assembly GCF_048164855.1). NCBI lineage: Eukaryota > Metazoa > Chordata > Mammalia > Carnivora > Canidae > Canis > Canis lupus. Next base: position 24,042,454 of record NC_132861.1, read on the forward strand.
GAATAAATAAATAAATAAAATCATTTGAAAAAGACATTAATAAAATAATATAAACATGAAAGAGCAACATAAATTAGAACTAGACTAAGAACTGAGATCGCAGAACTCAAGAAAGTTAGAAACAATAGTTATTTCAGAAATGCATACTAAAATTGAAAGAACTTAAAAACAACAGCAATAACAAATTAATGCCTTTAGACAAATATAAAGTAAAAACTAGGAAAATTTAAAATATCCATAAAAGTTGAATTAAGGGAAGAATTTAAAGAAAAATAGGCAAGATATTGAAAATAGACACAAGAAATTAAAATACAAATAAGAAAAATCACAGAAGAAAATCAAAGTAAGGAAATAGAACACACACTGAAAACTATAACAAATAATCCTGAAGATAAAATAATTTTTTAAAAATTAAATTATTACCTTGATAAAAATATGTGTGTGCCTGGAATATTGACTTTGAATGATCAGCACCAAAACATAGTCTAATAAAATTACTGAACCTTAAAAAAATAATAAAAGAAGAGAGAATATATTTTGGGAACACCTAGAAAAGAAGAGGAAATGACTTATCGGGGAAAAATAGACTATCATTGGACTTCTTCACAGCAACACTGAGGTTAATAAGACCTATTAATAGAAGTTATAACATCCAGGGCATCTGGGTGATTTAGGTTAGCATTCAACTCTTGATTTTGATTCAGGTCTTGATCTCAGGGTTTTAAGATCAAGCCCTGCGTGGAGCCTGCTTAAGGTTCTCTCTCCCTCTTCCTATGCCCACCACCTACCAAACTCTCTCTTTAAAAAATATTATATTGTCCAGGAATTCAGTGAAAAATGTAATTGATAATCTGAGTGCACCGATACTATCAAACAGATATGATTTTGAATATCATTATGAAAATTTGATAAATCTGTTCGAAGAGTCTGCATGTAAGTTTTAGTTGATAGAATGAGAAATAAATTTATTTATATTTTTATCATACTTCTAATACCTGAAAATATTCAACTAGGGATTGTAAATTATCCTTGAAATGTGTAATTTTGATATATAAACTCCTTAAAGGGAAAGAAAATGAATGGTCAGACATTTCCAAAGTGGAGCACTATGCTGTATCACTGTTCCCTCACCTGATAATCCAGCACTTCCTAAAACCCCTCCAGTTGTCCCAGATAATACATATGTTTTATACAATACATAGAAGTTAGAGAGCTCACTATGTACTAAATAATACAGTATATATTGTTTTCAACAGCACTGCAAATAATAAATCTTTCTCTCAAATGCCTGAAAGTATTTCATAATTAATGAATTTTTAAGAGCTCTGAGATTAAAATATGCTGTCAATGTAAGTTTTAATAAAAGAAACAGGAAAGTTCACAAAGGTAGCATAAACCTCACAAACACATTCATCAATTGAGAGTGAAGGCTGAAGATAAGACCCAAGACTCACATCTCTTCATATAGAGCACAAAATAGCAAGACTCTTTTCTTAATAATCGAATATAAATTCATGTTAGGATCACATGCAACTGAATTAATTAAATTCAGGGGAAAGCACTTAGCTAGACCAAGAGGGAAAAATAGATAACTTTAGAAAAAAATTAGTTCTGAATATTAGAAAGTTTAGAATGGTGTTATCAGTTGTTTAGTCCAATGTGATTTCATATTTTAGTGTTATGAAATGGTGATAATCCTGAAGATACATGTCATATTGGAGGAGCATAGGAAATAGGTATCAAATGAGAAATTGTTGGATCCCAGCAAATATTTTCTCTGGCATCTGCCAAAGTGTTCACTTTATATGAGAAAGTAACCACATCTCTAAAAGTCTTGTGAAATATATATTCCTAACCATCACAAGAGTAGAAAAACGTAATATAATAGACTGAGGTATGATCAGGAACATAGGTGCTAGCATCAGAATAATTTCTGATCATCTAAAAATTCTCCTATAGGTGAACAGTACTGAACAAAATCTCATTTATATATCAAACTTCATTAGGAAACGTAGTAGTTTACCTAAGATAATATAAGCAGCAATAATGCAGTTAGAGTTACAGAATTGTCAGCATACTGCATGCATTCCTTATTGGTAGTGGAAGTCACATTATATCTGTAAACATTTTTATAATTTAAAAAATACTTGCAAATATATTATTTAATGAACCCACAAGTCTAGGCCTCTATAACTCTGATGAACAAAAGGGGTAGAATCAAATTATCAGCAATAAATTCTTGTAATGTAATAAAACAATTGCCCTGAATGCAATACTCAATACAAACAATGTGTTCTATAGGTAGGAAATGCTTGTAATTAATTAAGAAAAAACATTTTTTAAAATATTTCACTATGCTGTACACCCGAAACTAATTTATTATGTGTCAACTACACTTCAGTGAAAAAAAAATATTGAATATAAAGAAGAAAGGAAAATATGTTTAAAGTGCATTGGGCAATAAATATAACACACTTGTATAATAATAGTTTATATATGGACAGTTTTGTATGGTTTGTACTTAATTTATTTGAGAACTTCTCCAGGAAAATTTTGAGTCAATTTAAACCATAAAAAGAGGCCTCAGGGCAGCCCAGGTGGCTCAACGGTTTAGCGTCGCCTTCAGCCCAGGGTGTGATCCTAGAGTCCTGGAATCGAGTCTCACGTCAGGCTCCCTGCATGGAGCCTGCTTCTCTCTCTGCCCATATCTCTGCCTCTCTCTCTCTCTCTCTCTTTCTGTCTCATGAATAAATAAATAAAATAAACTATTTTTTTTTAAAAAGGCCTCAGGTGCCTATCAGCATTTGATATCTATGAGAATACATGTACAGAAAGGAATTTCACACATTGCCATATATTTCTATCTCAACAAATAATCATATATGACATTTGTACTATCATTCAATATAAACCCAGATGTATAAAATAACATAATTCATGAAGACATGAAATCTCTGCTACAACTCGTCTACTAACTACAGCTCACTTTTCCTGAAATGATAGGGAAGATTTAAATAATCATACTAGATTATTTATTTTATTTATAGCACATGTATAAAGCTAAAAGTGTTTACCTAAATATCCTGTAGATGAGTCTTGTAAAATTCCAATATGTTAGAGAATATGAATTTTTGAATGTATGTAGTAAAAAAATTTGAATCTAAGAACCTACCATTTCCCCCCACTTAAAAATTTTCATGCATGGGTGATATCATCACTGAAATAAAGATGCCAAATGCCCTTGATTTAAACAATAGTCAATTGTAGGCTCTCTATAATCCCCTCATCCCTGCACTGCTGGTGGAATCCTAATTTATGTTTTGGTCAATTCTGTTGGTTTCTGCAAATATATTGGCAGCCCTTACTCCATAGGGTAGACAGATAGATGATAGAAAATAGGCCCATAGTAGAACCATCCAATTAAAATGCCCACTGAGAGAGAGACCCTGTCCTAGTTGGAGTAATTTTAATTGCACTGGGGCTCCCTCTGATGAAAGCTCCTGATAGAGGACAACCCTGCTATTAATTTTCCAGGGTCTCTTCTGAAAGGCTCTTCAGCATCTCTTAGCAGAATGCATTTAACAGCCGCAATCTGAAATCTTACTTTCCCAATGATCATAGTGAAAAACAAAAAAAATGATCCTGAGGCAAATGTACATACAAGGGATGCTGACTTTTGAAGCAGTGACATGTTTGATAATGCCTCTGAGTGGCGCAACTCCAATCTGTGTCAGTCAGAATAATTTTGACTGTAAGAGTAGAATTTATTTCTTTTTCTTTTTAAAGAAATGGTATAGATTAAGTATAGCTTTAAAATGGTAAAGATTGGGAGAAAGTGTGAAAAGTATGCAGTTCCTTAAGGGATACACTGTGTTTGAAATTTTAACTCCGAGAATCTACCTCACTCATCTCTTGTGGAAGAAAATAATCCCAAATCACACAGGTAAACTGTCAGTGCTGTCAAATATCAATGAACAATTCATCATCAATCATCGACACTCTATCTCTCGGGAAGACTCTGAAAGTTGTCCAAAATATCATTGAATGACCCCAAGGCTATCACAAATACTTAATGAGATCTTCATAGGATCTTTTGATTTTGCTTTTAATGTTTAACGCCTTCGTTGTTTCCCTCTCACCAGACTCTTTCTGACTCTTGCAACTCCACTTTAGTAATCGCCTTTATTATTTCAGGACACAGTGGAAATGAAGACAGCCTTTGTACATGACTTATAAAGTGCACATTACCATAGCAACCATACGGTAATTTTGAAAACAGGCATCTTTATAAGAAACTGGATAACTATAGTGAGAAATGACAACAAATGGCAGTACAGTTTAATTTTTAGCTTATTCTATTCTCCACAATTGCCTTCTATCTTTGCATTATCAAGTAGTCTATTAATTTGCACACTTTCACTAATAGTAGATTCAATCTAGTTTTATTCATTGCCAATGGACTCATGTAGAAGAATTGGTTCCATTTTTTTCTGACAGACATCTAACGAAGGGAACTTAAATAGTTTAACATAACTCAGTGGGAAAAGATGAAATCTTTAGTCTTTGTTTCCAAGACAATGCCCAAAGATTAAAAATTAAGGGATCCTTGACATTAGTAGCAATAAAATCCAGATTATTGATTACACTGTTTAACAGCATGGGAATGCTGTTGTCTTAGTGAGTGAAGTTAGAAAGTACACCTTTATAACTAAGTCAGACAGGCACCAGGACATTAAAAAACAACTGAAACTCACAGAGGTGCCAAGAATAAAGATCTTTGGTACCAAAGATCTCAAGGTAGACAAAGAGATCAGGACTCAAATCCCTTCATTACATAAATAACAACTGCACATTTATGATATGGTAGGCACCATGCAAGCCTCAAATGACACAGCAATGAAAAGATGCATGAGGTCCTGTCTACAGGGAGCTTATGGTTTAATGGAAGATAAAGCACTGAAAAATCATATAAATATTATCTAACTTTGTCATAAACAACATGAAGAAAAACAGCAGAATATATTAATGGTATATTACACTGTGTACTGAACAAATGTTATATTTTTATATATGTGGATAATAGAAGAGTAGAAATCCATCATTGCTTGGACATTATTTTGTGGTTTGGGGTAAATAGAGGAAGAGAAATCAATGCTTTTGACTTCTGACAGTTTTCTAGGTATCTAATTCACACCTAAAGAGGTAAGTCAATATAAGGAGTTAATTCAAATGTTTCAATATAGACAAAATTTTGGGAAACCACCTGACATCACAGCTGTGCTTTGTTCTTCCCTTTGTTCTTAGATCAATTGCAGAAACTGATGCCAGGGAAATACTTGTAGTTATTTCTGTGTGCTCCATTACTTGCATGTATTTTTCCAGCTTTTCTACCTATATACAATGCCCTTCTTTCTACTTTTCATATTACAACCTTGCATATTCTTCACAACTAATCTAAAATACCTTCTCATTCTTGGGGCCTCTCTTTTCCTATAAGCTACCTTATGATAAAACAACACTCATCAAAATTTCTTTGGATAACAAAATTAATATACATTCATTGTAGAAAATATGAAATAGAGAAAAGTAGACTAGTACACTAGTATACACCAAATGCAGTGACTTCTCTAAAGATGCATGCAGTAACCATATGTGTGTGTTCATGTGTAATGAGAGAACCTGGCCGATTATTCTACATTTTGTGATTTTAATTTCTCATGGTAGACCAACAGAGTTAGAGGGCTGTAAGTATTGTCTTTCTATCTTTAGCGAGGTCAGCTGCATAACTTCAGCACAAACTTCTGTGTGATCATGCTTACTAAGGCCTCCCTGAAGTTTGCAGGTAACTACCCATGTTACACCTCAAATTCTGACTCAGCTGAGCCTGGTCTGTGGCCCTGGACCTCTAGACAATGAAATGATCCCACCTCCTGCTTGAAGGAAACTGAATGTTTATTTGTTGGCACTGTACATAGGAATGACTAGATAACAAACCCATTTGTCAGATCCTATTTTTGTTTGCACTTTCTATTTCAATGCATTCAGAAAGGTGAAAATGTATCATTTCTCAGAGATGAGAGGTCCTTACTTTTCTTGGTCCTATGTGTGATAAACTAAAGAAATTAAAAATCACTTAGAAAATATTAGGATACAAGAAGGTACAGATATCTAATTGTTTTCAGCCTTGGGCAGCCCCGGTGGTGCAGTGGTTTAGTGCTGCCTGCAGCTTAGGGCGTGATCCTGGAGACGCAGGATCGAGTCCCACGTCAGGCTCTCTGTGTGGAGCCTGCTTCTCCCTCTGCCTGTGTCTCTGCCGCCCCCCTCCCCCCGTGTCTATGAATAAATAAATAAAATCTTAAAAAAAAAAATCTTTAAAAAAAATAATTGCTTTCAGCCTTAATAGTCTACTTCTGAAATTTAAAGCATCCACATTATTGGTTTGATGTAGTCTATATGAATCACTGGAATGATGCATTTGAATTTTGAACCCTAGTTTCCAAGAGCTGTGAGTTCAATTCTTACTTCTCTAGAGTATAGGTTATGGGTACTGATGTACTTGCCTTATTTTGGTTCTTAGTCTACTCGCAGTAAAATTGGAAAATTATGTTCATGAGAGAAATTAATTATGAAAAATGTAGATATTTGACAATAGAAAGATGAAAAAGTTCCAGTCTTATGACTTCAGTTTTCTCAGTGAAGTATGAGGTGGAACTGTGTGAGGATTTTAAAGAAAGAAAAGGTCTGAAATAGTATTTGATTAGAGACTAGCAAATCTAATAAATAAATAAAAGAAAATGAATGGGTAGTTGCCATATAACATATTTGTTATTTTACATGGATTTTATTTTGTGAAGGCCTAAGTATAAACTTCAAACAAAATTGTCTCATATCTACCAACCTAATTTCTTTATCAACAATGATATGCTTAACTATGCCAAAAGTATAATATTTAGCTAGTCTTAAAAATAATCTACAAGTACATGGGACCAACATATTTTCTAAGGCAGTTGTATTTTCCCGATGTTTTACAAATCACTAGTGTGTTAATGTCATTGTGGAAGGTCAAAGTTTTTTGGGTACAATCTGAAGATAAGCATGGAACCAGTCAAACCTAGTGAAAACATTGGTTCCATCATTTACAAATTGTATGAAATTATGTATTTCTATTCTCCAAGTCTCAATTTCCCAATCTGTAACATAAATTTTAAAATAGTAACTAAATGGTTGTTGTGAGTTTCAGAGCTATTGATACATGTGAAGGACTTAGGCTAGGCTGTGGTACATCAGAGCAGGTGGTTCCCAAAATGATACCTGCTCCCACTGCTAAAAAGTATCATGTGAATATGATTAAGTATCAGGTTCCCCAAGTTCCTTAATATTGGATTATTCTTGGAGTATTATTTATACTACTTTCTAATAGTTTAAATACATTTTAAGCTTTTATAGATATCATCATTACAACTAATTTGCAATGTCATGTAATGAAAACATTCTAAAAGCCACTTTACAAACAATAAAATATTTATTTTTTAAAAATTTTTTTATTTACTTATGATAGTCACACAGAGAGAGAGAGAGAGGCAGAGACACAGGCAGAGGGAGAAGCAGGCTCCATGCCGGGAGCCTGACACCGGACTCGATCCTGGGACTCCAGGATCGGCCCTGGGCCAAAGGCAGGCGCCAAACCGCTGAGCCACCCAGGGATCCCCTATTTTTCAAAATATTACTATGACTTAGGCATCTTACATCCTCATTTACCAGTCAGGGAGGTGACATATATAAATGTTATATAACTTGTCCATGAGATACAATCAATTAGTAATTAGAAAATCTAGGATTGGGCAGCCCGGGTGGCTCAATGGTTTAGCACCTCCCTTCAGTCCAGGGCCTGATCCTGGAGACTTAGGATCGAGTCCCACGTAGGGCTCCTGCATGGAGCCTGCTTCTCCCTCTGCCTGTGTCTCTGCCTCTCTCTCTTTCTCTCTGTGTCTCTCATGAATAAATAAAATCTTTTAAAAAAGAAAATCTAGGATTTAAACACAAGTTGAACACTTCCAAAGTCTTGCTCTGGGAGACAAAACCTTTCCTCTGTTTGACTGCATAAGATTATTCTTTCAAGAGTGCCTGGGTGGCTCAGTGGTTAAGCATCCGCCTTCAGCTCAGGTCGTGATCCCAGAGTCCTGGGATCAAGTCCCACATCGGACTCTCTGTGGGAAGTCTGCTTCTCCCTCTGCCCATATCTCTGCCTCTCTCTCCGCATCTCTCATGAATAAATAAATAAAATTTTCATCAAAGAATTTTTCTTTCAATATTTGGAGGTTATGGCAATTGAAAGATAGCATTCATTTAAAATATCAAACAGCATTTTGTGCCAAGGTAGGTAGCAGATGTCAGATTGTGAAGAGATCCTTCTCTAAGTGATCTTTTTTCTAAGTGATCCTTCTTCTAGAGAAATCTTTAGCTGGTGGGATTCAGACAAGTAACAATGAAGGGTAAACACTATTCTGGAAGAACTTTCTGTGAAGAAGGAAGTTGACTGTATCCACAATATCCAATATGATAGCCTTAGCCACGTGTGAGTCTTAGGCAATTGAAATGTGGCTTATGTCACTGAAGAAAAGAATTCTTAATTTATCTAAAATTTATTTGACTTAAATATAAGTAGACTAATGGGGCTACATATTCGTAATAGCAGAACTAAATATTTCAGAAATTCATATGTAGTAAGGCAGTGACCACATCAATAGAAATAATGCTTTCAAAACATCTGGCATGAATAAAGGAAGAAATTACTCCAGAAGCAGGTGTAAGATGTGAAATCATTTGAAATATTTTTTTCACCTTATGTGCCTACAGAATAGAAACAAGCATGTACAAATGATAGCGGGTGGAGAAAGTATACATGGACCAGATGAATAAAATACAAGTATGAAAAATGATCTTGGTATTTGTTAAATAATTTTGTTCTAAAAGTTATGATGTAGTTAAAAATCCAGTAATATCTTTCTGACTGTGGTTATATCCTGGTTATTCTCCAATTGCCCATGTAGATCATCCCTTTTCTGCCCTGCTTTTTATCCCAGGAGTCTGAATTCTGTTGCCTTCCTTCCTTAGATGTGTTCCATCTCCAGCTCTCTGTTACCTACATCCAGCAGGAGGAACTGGAAGAGAGAAGTCAGAACATTGATTTTGTGTGAGCTCTCTCCCTCCTTCCTCACTGATAAACCTTGTCTGGCAATTTCTTTCTCCTCCTCATTTCTACCCACCCACTTCTAGTTACAGCTTCCACAGACCCCTTCAGTTTTAATGGTGAGTGATAATGGTTTCTCATTGTTGCTTGACCTAGGTCCTTACTCACTATTTGTTTGTGTCCTTAACAGGGTCCACGCCTCTGAGAACATTTCATTTATTAAACTCTCTTCAATTAAACACTTTAAGTGGGCCATTTGTGTCCTGTTAAGCTTAACTAATTGGAAATGAGAGTAGCCCCAGGAATTAGTTCCTCAAATTGAGATTCTGGCACTGAGTTTCTAATATAGTTGATGAACTCAAAGATTACTTCCATGCAAGGGAGAGATGAGATGCTGATAATTCATTACCTGAAGTGGCATCATGATTGTTTAAATCATAACCTATATTGTTATGGAATGGTATGCTCACTGCTGACAAAACATTAGAAAGATACTTGCCCATGGCACTTAATTACTATAGCAACAATGGAAATTAAGATATCTGCCTCTGATTGCCTTAGGAAAAGTACTCAAGGAAGAACAGAAATAAAATAAATTTACAGCCTTGAATTCCCAATTCCAAGCATGGGTGGAGGCTAAAAGCACCAATGGGTCAGCCGTAAAGAAATTTAACTACCTGTAACCACAATAGGCACAATGGAGAATTTCAACAGAGAATACAAATCTACAAAAAAAAAAAAAAAAAAATCAGAATAACTAGACTTACTGTGGTGATCATTTATAAAGTATAAGATATTGGATCATCATATTACACATCAAGAACCAATATATTTTATGTTGATTATATGTAAATAATATAGGTATATTTATATAATGCATGTATATATACACATATATATATGTGTGTGTATAAATATATCCAGATAGTAATATAAAATAACTTCAATTTAAAACAGTAGATGTGTTTAATATTACAGATGGAGGATTAGAAATGTTGAAAATGATATAAAACATTTAGAGAGAAGTACCAAGAAAAGAAGAGAGAATATAGACAAAGAGCTTAAGAGAAATAAGGGATGGTGAAAAGTTTTTGAGTGTATTGAAATAGAACTCCAGAAGAAGAAACAACAGAAGATGAGGAGAGCAATATATTAAGTGATAATCATCAATAAACTAGCAAAGCTGCTGGAAAGATCTTGAACCATCAAATAGGGAACTGGTGTGAATCCAAAACAAGATAAATAGACAGTCAAACATATATAGCCTTAGATATTCAGCCTTACATCATACTAGAACTATAGGGAAACAAAGATGATGAGTAGATCTTGGGAGAAAACAAACAAACAAAAACAAACAGAAAACAATAGGTATAGCAGCTTACTTTTTAACAGAAAAGTTATATATATATATATATATATATATATATATATATATATATATATGGAGAGAGAGAGAGAACAGAAAAAAATGACATTTTTCAGAAGTATTAAAACAAAAATCTGCCATATTCTTCAAAAATGAAAGTGCAATAATGTATTTGATATAGAAATTGAGAAAATCGAATGTCAGCAAAATTATGTTAAAAGAATCATTAAAGCAAGCTCTTATGAAAAAGAAAATTTGTCCTTTATGGAAGCACAGAGATGTTAGAAGGAATAGAGAGTAATGAAAAAAATGTGGATAAACATATAATACTAATAATATCACTTGCCTTTCTGAAATATATAACAACTTCAGGGGCATCTGGGCGACTCAGGTAGCTAAGTATCCAAGTTTTGATTTTGGCTCAGGTCATGATCTCAAGGTTGTGAGATGGAGCCCTGGTTGGGTTCCATACTGGGATAGAACCTGCTTAAGATTCTCTCTCTGCCTCTCCCTCTGCCTCTTCACCACCGCCCCCCCCTCCACCCCCCGGCCCCCACTGCTTGCATGTGCTCTCTCTCCCTCACTAAAATAATAACAATAAATATAATTTCAATAACAAAATGGCAATAGGGGATAAATACAGTTAAAATCCACAAGATTCTTTGATGGTCCTTGGCATGGCAAAAATAGAAAGATGTATTCAATTTTAATAACTCAAGGATGCTTATTATAATTTCTAGCATACTTATAAAGTATTTATAATCTACAAGTGAATTGAGTGAGGTGAAAATGGGATAGAAAATAACTTTAATTAAAATAACAGAAAGAAAAGATGAAATAAAGTAAAATAATTTAAAAAGAGAAAAAGAAAGAGATGTCAAGTATTTAGATGGCAAATCTAAGTTAAAATAATTTCTTAATTAAATATACTATAAATGGACTAAATAGCTTCAAGACATAGACTTTCAGATAAAATTATTTTTTAGAAATAGCCAAAAATATGCTCCTTGTTAAGGACAAAACTGAGACAAAAATATAGGTAAATGTTAAAATTAAAATATAGAAAATATATAATGCAAAAACTACTCCCTCAAATTATTGTATCTATAATAATGTTAAACCTCAAGGGAACAACTTTGCTAGATACAAAGAAAGATGTTGCATATTGATAAAATGATCAATATACCAGGAAAATAAAATAATCCTAAATCTGTATTCATATAAATGAAACAATTAAGTTACTGCATTCACAGTGGGAAATTTCAAATTTTCATATTTTACTAAAAAAGAACTTCAAAAAGAAATGAGAAAGAAAATAAATATTTGAGTTACATCTAAGTAACCTCTAGTACACCTGACCTAACTGACATGTGTAGAACAGAGTACATATTCTTTCCAATCAAATATGTACTTAGATTTATGAAAATTAACTGAATACTGAGTCATAAAACAGATCTCACAGATATTAAAGAAATTAAACCATTTGGAGGAAATTCTCTGACCACAGTGATATTAAACAAAAAATAAATTTTAAAAAGACAAAGATAGTCCAAAATGAGAAAAAATAAATAAATATCTTTCTAAATAACACCTAGATTATTGAAGAATATACAATGGAAAATATAGTGTATTAAAATTCAACATATCATATTAAATGTAGTTAAAGCTGTGCTTAGAGTGAAACTTGTAGCTTTAAATATGTAATTCGAAAAGAATAAAAATTCAAAATGAAATATCTAAGTAGGGAAGCCTGAGTGGCTCAGCGGTTTAGCAACTGCCTTCAGCCCAGGACATGATCCTGAATTGCAGGATCAAGTCCCATGTAAGTCTCCCTGCATGGAGCCTGCTTCTCCCTCTGCCTATGTCTCTGCCTCTCTCTCTCTCTCTGTGTATCTCATGAATAAATAAATAAAATCTTTAAAAAAAAGAAAGAACAATCTAAGTATGTAAGTCAAGAAATTTAAAAAGAACAAAAATTTAAGCTTAAATGAAATAGAATTAAGAAAAAAGCAAAGTTTAATGGCATATGAAATAATTTTGTATTAGAGAAAACCAAAATGGATAAAAGTTAATTCTTTAAAAAAATAATAAAATTGATAAATCTAGAAATACTGATCAAAGCAGGACAATGAAAAAGATTAAACTATCAAAATTAAGAATAAAAATGAGACATCATCAGAAATTCAACATATATTAAAATATAATAAACATTTAAACCTGAAAATGTAGAAGTGAGATAATTCTTAGAAAAATATTATTGAAATTGGTAGAAGAAAAATGAATAAAATGAGTACTCTTCTGTCTGTTAAAGGAATTGAATTCATAAATTATGGGGACTTCATAATTCATAATTAATAACTTCATAAATTCATAAACTGTGGGACTTCACTAGTGAATAACACTAAATATTTATGGTAGAACTATTTCCAAGCTTACACTACTTATGCCATATCATTAATAAGTAGAAACAGTTCTCAGCTATTTTAATTATGATTGTAAAACTTGATAACATCACAAGAAAAGAAAGTACAGATGAATAACAATCATAAACGTAGATGCAGAAAGCCTACACTAAACATTAGCAAAACAAATTTAGCACTATGGAAAAAATACTACATTGTGACCAAGAGGATTATTCCAGGAATTAAAAATTGATTTTACATTCAAAAGCCAAAATCCAGTACATTAACTAAGTAAATAGAAAAGCTGTATCATGAGACATTAGATACCCAATTTCCCTTTATATTTTGTTTCTGATTATTTTTCCCACCATTATATTGTCCCTCGTGATTCTAGAACCAGAATGATCTTAAATTACCTAGGTTCTACAATAATTTGACAATAATTTTGTCTAATAATGTTTTAGTAGTATCAGTGATCTTAAAATTTTTTAACATTTTATTTATTTATTTCAGGGACAGAGAGAGAGAGAGAGAGAGAAAGACAGCACAAGCATGAGCGGGGGGAGAGGAGTGGAAGAAGCAGACTCTGCTGAGCAGAGAGCCCTATGTAGGGCTCAGTCCTGACCTAAGCTGAAGGCAGAGGCTTAACTGACAGAGCCACTCAGGCACCCCAGTGATCTTAAGGTTAGGATAAAAAATGAAACATACAAGACACAAAAGACCTAACTCAACACCAAATTTAAATAGCTATTATTGGAAACAACAGCATGCATAGCATTTGCAGAGAAGATATTTCATGATTCTCAAGTACATCTTTTGATTTTGTAGAAATTCTACACTCAGGGATGCAAAACCGAGAGAGAAAAATCTGAGCGGACATGAAGCAATTCAGGAAAACCTTTACTAAATCCTCTCGGGCTTTATACGTAGGTTTATACGTATACCCATGACCTCTCAGATGGACATCACTTATGAGTTACCTAGCTTACTTAGGTATACAGGACTTACTACCATTCTCAGAAATAGCTTCAAGTCATCTGTACTGGTTACTCGTTTTGTAATGAACTTCAACAAGGAGGTAGTGTTTGTTTCAGTACATAGTCCTCAGTTAGTGTGGCATTTATATTGGAGCTGGTAAAAGAAAACTCCTAAGAATTCTTTTGAGTTAATATCTCCAAGAGAATTGACCAAGGAACAAATCCCCCTGGCATCCCTGTCGGTAGAAGAAAGGTCACAAAAGCATCTATTAGACCTAATCCTTCAGTTCACCTTAAATGCATTATTTTATCATTATTATGGGAGCCTCTGTATCCAAGAATATCAACCTCTGTATCCAAAGGGAATATAAGTCAACTAGCTCTCTTGCTGGAATTCTTTAAAAGTACACATTTAAAAGGATACTTCATTTCCTGGATAAGATCTTTTAAGAAAAGGATGACTTAAAAAAATTCATGAAGGCATTTCATTACATAGATAAAAATTTCAAAACTGTATGTCATAAAGCCAATTGATTAAAGACTACCTTCATGGGATCCCTGGGTGGCGCAGCGGTTTGGCGCCTGCCTTTGGCCCAGGGCGCGATCCTGGAGACCCAGGATCGAATCCCACGTCGGGCTCCCGGTGCATGGAGCCTGCTTCTCCCTCTGCCTATGTCTCTGCCTCTCTCTCTCTCTCTCTCTCTCTCTGTGTGACTATCATAAATAAATAAAAATTTAAAAAAAAAAAAAATAAAGACTACCTTCATGAAGACAGTAACTCAGTCTAGAGATATTGTGTAAACTCAACCTTGGCCACTGTCTTAATGAAGTTCACAGTGGATATTAGCCTGTATCCCCCCAAAAACTGCTAAGGCCATAGCATTTGACTCTTAAGCATAGGTATTTAGCTTAAAGATTGAAATTACTCAATTAAAAAAATTCATTATTCTTACTCATACCTAAGATATAAAGAGACAAATTTCACATATTTTCAATTTTAACTAATAATGACATATTTATAAATTAAAAAAATACTGCCAAGGACTTGTTGGAAATTTAAGAGCTTACTAACAATTTCATTATAAATACTATCCAGAATTTTATAATTATAAAATTCATGTAAGGCAGCATTTAGCCTTGAGGAAGCTATTATTTGTAAATATTATTCTGAAAAATAATATTTGAATATTCTAAAAAAGAGAACAGGAAACATCCAAGAGAGAAAGGGTGATGAAAACAAGAAAAATAGTATTATTTTATATATTTAAACAAAAGTGGTTTACTGCTAAGCACAGTATTTTTAAGGAAATTTAGAGGTTATTCCAGACATCTGCTATCATGCAACAAACTATTACAACATGTTTGCCTCACAATAATGTTACTAAACAAGATTTTTTAATGTCATAATATTATGGGGTAGAAATGCTGATATGACTCAGCTAAGCACATGTTCAATTTCCTTGGTAGATATTCAGAGTACCATGATGGTGAATAAGATACCCTCATGGCATTCAGCAGGTTATTAAACTAAGCTGGGGAATCCAAATAGCTTCATTCACATATCTGATGTGTTCGTAGGTCTGGCTGGAAGCATGGACTCAGCCAAACCCTTCTCTCTCTTCAGATAGTCTCTGACAACTCCTTGCGATCTCCCTAATATGGTAGTCGCATGTCTTTGATGGCAGATTAGAGATCTTTAAGCAAGTATTTCACATGGCCCAGGGAAAGATCAAGACTTCTTTTGACCCAGTCTTGGGAATTCCATAAACTCACTTCCACTATATTCTCTTGGTCAGGCAAGTCTCAAAGGCCAGCCCATTCAGGGACATATTAGATTCCTTCATATTAGAGGAATAGCAAATAATTGTGACTATCTTCAATCTTCAACAGAGACCCTCTTTTTTATCAGTATAATTTTAGATAACATCAGGCCACACATCATTGTTATTTATTCTGACATTTTTAATTAATTGGTTTTATGACATATAGTTTTGAAATTTTTATCTATATAATGAAATGCCTGGATTGGATGTTTGCAAGATGTGTTTGAAATTTTGACAATGTATTATTACATTTTCACATAACTCTTTTTGTTTTAAGAACTATTTTTTTTTAAGGGATGGTTTGCTACAAAGTAAATGAGTTTTATTCTGCCGGGAACAGTATGTTATTATTAAAGTTAATTCTGTATGTTCCTCAATGCATATTTCCCTTTTTTAAATTGCTTACTGAAAGATATAACAACATAAAAACATATAACAACATAAACAACATCCAGAAGCATGATACCATATGCATTAAAAATTAAAATACTCTTCTTTACTCTTGTTGGAGTTTACCAGATCTTCAGGTAAACTGGTCTCCAGTTGAAAAGATTCTATAATTAGTTGTTTTCTCAACAATTTGAAGTGATACTTCCAAAGATTATGTAACATTTGTTTGGACTCAGTAATTTGCATCTCAGATAATTTGATCACATTTTAGTTACACTGCATTGTTCATTCACATGACCTATATCATCTGCGCAGTGGTGCAGTAAAGGTCAAGGCAGTATTCAGGAGGAATCTTCATTTACAATATTGCCTACCCATCATAGGATGTGCATTAAGGTTCAGTCACAGCCAGATGAACAAAGAGCAGAACAACTTCAAGATTTAACAAACTGAAGCCTTTGTCATTCTTTAGACAATTCAGAAACTTATGTTTGCTTAGTGTGGTGCTCATTTTTTCAACTGCTATATTTAGGAAATCTTACTAAATTCCTAAGTAGAATCAAATCATAGTGTTAGGACTGATTGGGAGATTTGATATTTCGTAGAGATTAAATGCTAATCATTATTATTGGTATCCTCCCCCCCTCCCCCAAAAAGGTCTGAGTTGTAAGATCTAGGCTATTAACATCTGCTATATCAATGGATGTAGTATTTCTAAATAGTCTGAAATTTTGATTTTGTTGTATACAGTGGAAATATAAAAAAATTATGTCTAAAGCCTGAAATCTTTCTTGTTACTAAATTGAAAGTTTGAGGGTTATGAAATATACCATATTTCAAGGTATAGTGTTTTCAGTCTGGTAAATTCACATAAGCCAGTGCTTTAATACCTTCAGGAAGTACTAGCTGAATTGGCTACATGAACAACTGACCAGAGCAGTCACAGAGTTCCAAGCTAGAAGGACTGCCTGCCTTGGTTGTAATGCTCAGTGATCATCACCTTGAGATTTTAATAGTTTTGTCTTCAGTGTTTTTTGTTTTGTTTTGTTCCGTGAATGAAGTCCAGTGGAGCAGTAGAGCACTAACCATGAGCCTGCCTCATTGTCTCCTTCTTGACAAGTTTTCAGATGTACTCTTACCTGTCTCCTAGCTATGCAACATCCTTTGCTCCTTCCTCTGATCCTTTCGCAAAACTCTTACTGCCTTCTATCTCTAGTGGGAATCTGAGCACAAGTATAAGTATAGTAGGAGTGGGCTTGAATGCAGGTGCCCAGCACTGGTTGTCCCCTAGTACAGGCTGCTAGCACCATAGCGCATTGAGATTGAGCAGGCAACTTGGCAGGGAGGTTCCTCTTGCTCACCTGTAAGCGATTAAGTCCAGGTGGAAGGCTGCAGTCCCTGGGGGTTGTCTGGCCACAGTTAATTGAGCAACAGACCAGATAAAAGGAGGCACCTGCAGTGACCTCCCTGCCTCCATGACAGTCTGGGTCTGGAGGCTGGCAGGAAGGGGTACTGGTAAGCCACATGACTATGCGGAGTCACTCCCCGCCCATCATATCTGTGAGGGTCTACACTCACCCTGAGAGTATTCCTTTGCCCAAAGGAGACAATATTAAATAGCATTAAAAAATAAAGTACTATGTCAGAGAGAGACCATAGAAGACAGGAGAAACTTGTATTTTTTAAATTAAAGCATTAATTTAAAAAAAAAATTTAAAAAATAATGCTGTATTTTTTTTTCTAATTTTTGAAGAGAAGGCAGCATTTTCCTTTTGCATTGGGCCATGAAAATTATGTAGCCAATATTTGGTCCACAGTTTTTAGGAATCTAAAAAAAATTGCTCTCCAGGGATGTCTAGGTGGCTCAGTGGTTGAGCATTGCCTTTGGCTCAGGGCCTGATCCCAGGGTCCTGGGATCCAGTCTGCATTGGGTTCCCTACAGGGAGGCTGCTTCTCCCTCTGCCTATGTCTCTGCCTCTCTCTCTATCTCTCATGAATAAATAAATAAATAAATAAATAAATAAATAAATAAATAAATAAATAAATAAATAAAATCTTTAAAAATAAACAAAAAAATACTTACAAATTGCTCTCCAAACTACCAGCTATTGATTTGCTGAACTTTATTCACATAATCCTAAGAGTAAACAAAACTGTACTATATATGCTTGAATAACATATATTCATTTTTATTGACGGTGGGGATAGGAGAGTAGATTGGGAAGGAAATGAGGGAAAGGAATAAAGGAGGCAGTTCTGCTCTCATTCCTTAAATGGGGAATGAAAATAAATTGGCAACTCCAGCAGCCACAGGTTTTCAAATAGATGCCTCTATTTAAACAAAAGTAAAAAAAAAAAAAAAGTAAACATACAAAGTACATTATTTCATTCACTTAAAAAATAGTATCTGCTTGTTGGATAGGATCTTTTAACAGAGCAATCAGATCCTTAATTAATATGAACATCATAATCTCACAATACTAATTCAGGGGAAAAAATGGTGTCAGCATTTCTCAAAGAATGTTTCTTGTCAATTAAATGATTTTATTTTAATTTCTCCTTCTATTATATTTGAATGAGACTGAGAATGCAACCGTATTTTGTTCATCTTCCTTCCTTGCTCCCAAGTCCAAGCTCTGTGGCAGACATACTTGAGAGTTTATAGAAAAGATCCTTCCTTTGCACTGAGGTTTTCCATTGGAAACTTTCTACCTAGGGGTAGAAAAGAATATCCACAAAACAAATGCACACATTAGTCTCCTTATCTAGCACTCTATTAAATAAAGAGGTGTAACATTTTGCTATGGAATAACAATTTTAATTATATTGCATGTTTTAAAATCCCAGCTGAATATAATATAATTTTAGTAGCTCATTTCTCCTGAGGCATCAATATCATTTATCACTCCTGCCATCTGGCATGTCTGAACCATCATGATCAGCAGTTTATGTGGAAATTAAAGCATTCAATGGGTCTCTCTTCAATAATACTCTGAGGTCAGGGACAATATTGCTAGCGGCAGTGAAGATGCAATTTTATTGCACACTTGAGAGGCATCCATTCGACATATTTTATAGCTTTCTAGGTTACGACTAGCCAAGCTTTTCCTTATTTGCACTGACCTGACATGGGGGTCATTTTGTATAATAACTATCTAAGAATCATTCAGAGTAGTACCCTGTCTGCTACTGTGCTTATAAAGCTACTTTCAGTTAAAAGCTTAGGAGCAGCAATAAAAGAACTCTCTCTCCCCCCACATATATATAATATATATATATACATATATTATATATATATACCTAACAAATTATACATATACACATTATGCTACATATAGTTTGTTATATATCTCTATTTTTATTTGTTATATTTATCTATATACTGATTGTTGATCTGTTTTTATTCTCTATTAAAGAATACAGAAGCAAGAATATGCCAGCCATGGGACTAAGTTAATGTCTCAGTCCTCTCAGAGGCAAATATTAACCTTTTTTCAGTTTAATAAAAAGTGAAGTTATTTCTTCAACAAAAATATCCTTGTAATGTTATTTGGTGATATTGTCAAAGACACCTTATAGTTTGAGTTTAAATTTGAGTTTATATGACTGAGAATGTAAATACATCTGTTATTCCATAAATTTATTTCCAGTTACTGAGCTTCTTGAGATGGTGAGTTACCTGATTTAAACAGGCTAATCCTCTTGTGGCAAAATTGCCCAATCTTTGCAAAATGTTACGGTTTAGAAATTTTCAAGTTTGGGAGAGAACCTTCTCTTCTCCATCAGGGAGGTTATGATTTAAGAAAGAATAAAACAGGGATCCTTGGGTGGCGCAGTGGTTTAGCACCTGCCTTTGGCCCAGGGCGCGATCCTGGAGACCCAGGATCAAGTCCCGCGTCAGGCTCCCGGTGCATGGA
The DNA here is from genome assembly GCF_048164855.1 of Canis lupus baileyi. NCBI lineage: Eukaryota > Metazoa > Chordata > Mammalia > Carnivora > Canidae > Canis > Canis lupus. The sequence continues at coordinate 24,062,519 of NC_132861.1, forward strand.
GCCTGCTTCTCCCTCTGCCTGTGTCTCTGCCACTCTCTGTCTCTGTGTCTCTCACGAATAAATAAATAAAGTAAAAAAAAATAAAAAGAAAGTGTAATACACAATTTTGAAAATCATAAAAAAAATAGTAATCATATTCTTTTCCAGAAATGAATGTTTGTGAAAGTGAAAAGAAAACACACAAATCTCTTGGTTATTCATCCTCAGATTTCTGGTTTCTATTTCCACAAAACATACACGCTTGCATGTGTGTACACACACACACACACACACACACACACAAATACATACATGCAGTACACTACCCACTCATGATACAGAGAACAGAATGATTAAAACAGATTTTGCCATAATTAATAGGGAATTTCTGTGGAAACAAAACCCACCCACATGTTCCTTGTATTTAAGACCCAGTCACTTAGAGCAGTGAATATGTTGTGGTATATTATAATGTTAGTAAAACTTCAGAGAGTTTGCCTTCAGAGAGTTTGCCTTCAAAGGAAGAGGCAAAGATTTGTTTTTAGTTTATGTGTATTAATGCTTATTCTAAAAAAAACAGTAAGTCAAAAAGACTTTCTCTGTTTTACCTTTTATGTTTAGATCTATATTCTTTTTTTATTTAGTTCTTGTATAAGGTATAAGGTGTCCTTCAAGATTTTTTTGTTTAGTTGGTTTTGGTTTCCTGTTTGCCCTCTTAATTCTAGTGGCTCTAACACAATTTGTTGAAAATGCTGTACTTCCTTTACTGAATTGATTTTGTGGTGTTGTAGTTCAAGAGTTTTAATCATGAACAGGTGTCAAATTTTGCCAAATGCTTTTCCTGTATTAATTGCTATGCAACCATTGACTTTTCTTCTTTTTAAAATTTTTTTTTTTTTTACTTTTCTTCTTATACTGTTGTTATGATGGATTATATTGATTTACTTTTGGATATTGAACAAGCTTTGCATCTTGGAATGAAGTCCAATAGCCCCAAAATATTTTTTCTCAACATATTTTTAAATGTAATGTTGGAATTGGTTTTGTAATATTTTGCTGAAGAATTTGGAAGCTATGATTTGATCGTGTGGGGCATAGGTGAGTAGTTCTGTTGCTGTTTGTATTGTATTTGCCTGGTTTTTGTATCAGAATAATGCTGATTTCATCAAATGGATTGTGAAGAATACCATATTTCTCTAATTTATGGAAGAAATTTTGTAGAATCAGTGATAATTTTTCTGTAAATATTTGGTAGAATTTACCAGTAAAACCATCCGATACTAGAAATTTCCTTTATAGAAGGATTTAATTACAAATTTAACTACTTTAATGAGATTAAGGCTCTTTGAATTTTCTATTTTTATCTTGGATGAGTTGTAATAACTTATGGTTTCAAAGAATTGTTTAATATGTGGTCTAATGTTTGTATATATTTCCATATTCCCATATTATCCCTTCAATGTCTGCATGGTCTTTAGAGATATTCCTCTTTCATGCTTGATATTACTAATTTATTTATTCTTTTTTATCAGTATCAATTTTATTGATATTTCAAAGAAACACCTTTCACTTTGATTGATTTTGTCCATTGATTTTCTGCCTTTAGTTTCATCGATTTCTGTTCTTATTTTTATATCTCCTGGTTGCTTTTGATGTATTTTGTTCTTTTTCTAGTTTATTTAAGTGGAAGCTTCAATTATTGAGTTGAGAACTTGCTTCTTTTCTAATATACACATTGGTGCTATAAATTTCCCTCTAATCCTTGCTTTCAATTAGTTCCACAGATATTGATATTTTATGCTTTCGTTAACATTCAGTTCAATATATACATATTTTATTATCTGTGAGAATTCTTTTGACCCATTAATAAGTGTGTTGTTTAATATCTAAGAGTTTGAAGATTTTTTTCATTATCTTTCTGTTGTTATTTTTAGTTTATGATCTGAGAACATATTGGTGTGGTTTCAGTTATTTATATTAGTTGAAGTTTATTTTATGACTTGTTATATAGTCTACCTTGGTGAATGTCCAATGCAGTTTTGAAAAAGGATGCACATTATCCTGATGCTCAGTGGAGTGTTTTATAAATGCTACTTAGAATACACTGGCTGATGATATTTTTCAGGTTTTCTAAATCTTTGTTGAATGTTTGTCTAGTAGTTTTATTAATTACTAAATAATGGGTGTGGAAGGCCCTAACTATAACCATTGATTTGTCTGCTTCTCCTTTCTTGTCTTTCAGTTTATGCTTCATGGTTTTGCTTAAAGTACTGCACTTTGGTGCATAATATTTAAAATTGTTTTATCTTTTTGGTAAGTTGAATCTTTTATCAATATACAATATTATTGCTGGTAATTTTCTTTGCTCTGAACTATACCTTATCTAATATCAATATAGCCACTCCTATTTTTTATAAGTGTTTTCATTGCATATCTTTTTTTATTTTTTATTTTGGCCTATTATCTTTAACTGATCTGAAGTCAGGGTCTTGTAGCCATCATAAAACTAGTCATGGTTTTTACTCTGTCCTGCTAATCTCTGTCTTTTCATTAGTACATTGAGACTATTTAAAATAAGTGTAATTATTGGTGAAGAATAACTGCATAGTGCTGTGGATCATTCGATTGTGCACCTGCCAACTCCTCTCAGATGAATCCTCCACATTTTTCCAGTTTGGCCCATCAATTGAATAGCAAGCTTCCATCATGTTCAACATCGTGGAAGAGTATGATTGATACAGCTTTCCTATCATCATCACCTACTTCCCTGGCAACCAAGACTTTGTAAACAACATTTGCAGCAACATCAAGAGTAGCTTCATGGGCTGGGAGTTAGAGGAAGTCTGCCTGCTGGACATGTCTCTGGATGACGGAGATTCTAAGATCTAGAACCGACTCAAGAAACTTCAAAGCCCCGTCATTGTTCTTTATTGTACTAAGGAAGGGGCCACCTCCATCTTCGAAGTTGGTCCTAGGACCAACTGACTAGGTTACAAGTGGATTGTCCCTAGTCTTGGGGCAGAGAACACAGACACAGTACCCTGAGTTGTCCACTGGGTTCATTTCTATGTCCTATGATAAATGGGAGTATGGCCTCCTTGTCAGAGTGAGGGATGGAATTGCCATAATCACCACCACTGCTTCTGCTCTGCTATCTAAACACAGCTTCATCCCTGAGCCCAAGAGCAATTGTTACAACACCCATGAGATGAGGATCTACCAGTGCAACATGTTAAATAGGTATCTGATCAATGTCACTTTTGGGAGAAGAAATCTGTTCTTCAGTGAAGGTGGCTACCAGATGCACCTGAAACTGGTGATGATCCTCCTGAATAAGAAGAGGAAGTGGGAGAGGGTAGGACATACCTTTGGCAATTCTTAAGCAGAGTAGATGAGGTAAAGATATAAAATTGTGCAACATTTAAAGGAAAACAAAACCAAAGCTTGATTTTGGTCTCTGAGCTAAGAAGGAAGAGTGTAACACTTTGAGAACACAGAAGCCATTTCTCAAACTTGCATCTTCATTTTCTTACTACTTTTGCTAATCAAGATATTATTTTCTTTATGCATTACATTTCCATTTTTATTGGTTATGGTGCTGTCTAAATCATGACTTTGTTCTAGTGGAAGAGTATACATGTATACATGGATACAACATAATTTGGTGAAGAAATCAAATCTGTGGTATAATTCAGAAGTTGAATCTTATTTATACTGGGGAGGCCGATGAAACCGAATTTACAAGCAAACAGGCTGTGATTAGAAGCTTGCCACACAAGGCTTCTCTCAGGATCACCGCCATCTGATTATACTGTCTGATCAAAGTATCTGAAACTCTACCATTAGATATTAATTTCTGTGGGTCCCAGATTACCTAGGTTCAATTCCTAGTTCCTCTACTCACAAACTTGTCTACTCAGGACATTGCACAAATCCCTTAACTGCTTTAAATTTCCTCATCTATAAAATAAGGATAAAAATAAGGGTACTAAGGTCACCAGGTTGTTATTAGGATTAAATATATTAATATATGTAAAGGACTCAGAAGGGTGCCTGGAACATAGTAAGCACTTAATTGGTATTCACTTTTATTGTTATCCCTGATTCTTACATAAATATAGATGTTCCTGAGAGTAATGTTAGCACTGGTGCTTCTCTCATTTGTTCTTCAGGTCATTTGTTCCTTGAGATACTTTGCTGATTCTATCCACTTGTTCTGTAGATAAATAAGGTTGGGAGATATTTCTCATTCAGGGAGATTCCTAGAACATATTAACAGTTGAAAGTTCAGAAGTGTCCTATTGATAGCAAAAAGCCATCTTTAATTTTATTTAACCTGCTTCTTCCCAAATTTATTTTATTATGAGATCCCTTTGTTCCTGAAACTCATATTCTGTAAAACATGTTGGACGACACTAATTAAGTGAATTTCTATAGACGCTATGTGCCAGTTGGCTGAGAACAAGCTTCAAGAGGTCAGCGTGTCTCTGATGGAAACCAAACTACGTATTTCTAGAAAGAATAGCCAGGAAAAGGGACCAGAAATAAATTTCTTGAAATTCACAATCTTGGCAGAGACCCCTAGTCAGGTAGTTATTGTGGATGTTCACCTGAGGAACAGCATATGTGATTGAGGGGGTGGAAACCCAGGGCCTTATTCTTAAAATTGAGACACCTCAATCTGTCATATAGTTCCTTATATTAGGGCACAGCTATAAGACTTAGATTACTCCTTGTGTTCTTGATTAAAGTTGCCTTCCCTCTATTGAGTTATCATTTGTTCATAAATAGTTTTCTTCTGCACTTCTGCTCTTCACCTCAATCAAGCTGCTTTTCACTGCTTCTATAGAGACATAATAACTTAAGAAGTGTTCTGGGACCTCGTGTATAGTAGACATTTCTGTATACATACAGAAAAAGGAGTTACTAATAACCGGAGCTTCCTATATGGAAAAGAGATATCTAGCTGGCATAATTTAAATGCAAGTAAACTCATGATTACTACCTCAAATTTAGGGTGTCTCACACCTATCTTTCCTTAAAGAGATATCATGTATTGCCAGTCATGATGATTTTTCTTTTCTAGGCTGGAATCTGAGGCCTGTGACCAACCCCTACACTAACACTAGTATCCCTCTCTAACGCTAGATACTCCCCATGGGATTTTTATTCTTTTCCTTCTTATCAATTCTACCTTTACTGTAGCTTCTGAATTTATTCCTACTTATATTATCCAGGAACCATGTGATAATATTTTAAGTGTGCTTCCCTGTACTTCATGCCCACCATTATCCATTCAGATCAGGTCTGGGCATGGCTGCTAGAATGAGTTTACTGAAGCACAACTCTGATTATGTTATTTCTCTGCCCAAAACTTGTTCAAAACTTCTGTGGGTTATACACTGAATCCAAACTTTATCTCATTCAAGGCTCCAGTCTCTACCATCTAAGGCCTATTGTCTCTTCCTTGCTGTTTCTTGTCTCACCATCAAACTACATTGGACTCACTATACATCTTGCTTCCTGTACAGCATTCCATGATGTTTCCTTTTTTTCTGGAATGGATTATCCAATTATGCAAGTCATAACCATACTTTGAAACCCAATTAAAATGTTTCCATCTTCCCTGATCTTTGACCAAGATATAATTAATGTTTCATATTCCCTTGCCCCCATTCACTTTTGTCCCTACTTCTGTTGCACATCTGCCTGTGCTAGAGTTGTGTATGTGCATGCTTCCAGATGGCAGAGACTGTGTCTTTATACCACTATGTCCCCCTAGCAACTTGGAATAGTGTGTTGTATAGAGCAGCTCAATAAGTATGTGTAAAATGAATGAGAATCATTATATAACACAAGAGTGTAAAATCTATCATTATGAATCCGAGTTTAGAGATGCCTGGGTGGCTCAGTGATTGAGCATCTACCTTTGGCTCAGGTCATGATCCCAGGGTCCTGGGATCAAGCAAGTCCTGCATTGGGCTCCCTGCAGGAATCCTGCTTCTCTGCCTTTCTCTCTGTTGTCATTCATGAATAAATAAATAGAATCTAAAAAAAAAAAAAAAAAAAAGAATCCAAGTTTATGTTATTACCCTTGATGTAATACCTCTTTTTAGGAACAGAAGGGATATAAAATCTTTACATTGACTGAGTTTTCATAGGCCATACTTTTTAAAAGTTACAAAGGAGTTTATTATTATTAAAGAAATTCTGTGGTTGATGTTTTTATAAAGCATTGTGGGAAGGGAAGGGATAATGGAATATAACATTTTCATACTGACTTGGTTAAATCAGGGAACATTACTGAAAGGAGGTCTTTACTGTTCATTGAGTTCACAGATGGAGGAGGCTTCCCAGTGTGGAACACCTTATTAGGGCTCACATATATACAGGGAGGGGTGATAGGAGCCAGACACAGCTCTAAGGCATGTCTGGGATGTGCTAAAATTGTACTGTGGAAGTTATACCTTTTTTCCCACTGTTACCCTGGACCCAGGACCCCTCTGTATTCTCAAGATTTCAAATAACCCTCCAGAAGGTCTAGTGCAGTCAAGGGAAGATTTAGTGTCTATGGACTCCAAAGAGGCAGACACCAGGGCAAAGATTCTATTATGAGAAAATGGACACTGGGAAGATAAATGGGGAAGAAATCTGGATTTGTGGGGAAATTATGGGCTAAAAGACAGAACCCACATCTTCCAATTGCCCGTAACTAGCTCTGTGACCTGTTATTTTTCACTTTTTTGGATCTATCCTTCCTCATGTCTAAAATCATGGGATGAGATTAAGATTTCTAGGGTCCTTTCCAGCTCTAGGTTCTGGGATTGCAAATTTCACATTGTAAATAAATAAGTGCTCAGAATGAAATCGGGATAGGAGCTGATGCATACAAAAGGAACCTAAATTTGTTTCTAAGGACAGAAGCTCCCTGGAAAAATTTGTCATTCTTGTCATTTAGATAAATATCACCTCCTCAGAAGTCCTTCCTTGGTGACTCAAGCCACCCAGTCACTGTATCACAACAGTTACTTTTAATTTTATTTAGTATACTTTTGATCTAATATTTTGACTATTTGTCTAATTGTTTATTGCCTGTCTTTTCACACCAGGACAGATGATTCCTGGGAGTAAGAACCTTGAGACCTCTGTAACCCAAACATTTAAGAAGTGTGCCTGGCTCAGAGTGACCATTCAAAAGATAACTTGAGTAAATGAGGAATCTGTATGCTTAGGAGACTTAGTATATAGACCAGCCATTTCACTTCTGCCTGAATCTCTTTGAGGCAGACAGAGTGGTTTACTGCAGGGCACGGGAGAGCAGGCACATTCCCCACTGTTGGTGTGAGCAGGCCACATGCCAGCAAAGGTCTGGCGGCCCAGGAGAGAAGAGAATTGGATCCTCAGAGAAGCCGAACTTCCCAGTGGTAGTAAGCCACAACAGTTTTCAACAAGGAACCTCAAGTTGTGGAAGACTCGTTCAGACGGTGGTATGAATCATGTGATGGGGCTTCACAATATCCTTTCTGGTTTTAAAAAGTAATATCAAAGCACAGTTTTATAAATCTGGCTCCTTCTGAAAGACTTGAAGTCAAGGCAGTGTAATCTGTTGGATTGAACGTGGTTTTGGAAATCAGAAAGAGCTGAAGTGAATGCCCCACATTGCTGTCAGCTGTTTAAACAAAGCGACAATGCTATCTGTTTCCGTTTTGTAAAATAGAATTTTACAAACGGCTATTGTAAAGATTAAAAGAGGTTTTATAGCAAAATACCAGTTAATAGTGATTGCAATAGCTAGTATTCAACAAATGTCAATAAGTGCCTTTGCCCTTTTTTAAAGCTAGTATTTGGCATGTGGTAAAAAATCAAATGGTATAAAAGAGTATCCAGTAAAAATAAAATCCTCTTATTTGTGATCCTTAGTTCCCCCAGGGCCTCCCCAGAGAAATCATTGTTTCCAATGTCCAATGTATTTTCTCTGTAAATACTCCAGGCATATAAAAATTGAAACTATAAATAAAATTTTAAAAGTTTAAATTTAAAAACAATAAAAATTTAAAAAATTAAAATATAAAAAAGTAAAATCAATATAATTATTAATATCTTTCCCTTAAGTTTCCACTTTATTATTTGCTTTCTGTTTCTTCCCTTTGTTTCTGAATCTTCTTTTCTGTTTTCCTGTGGGTTTTACAATCCTACTTTAATCTATATATAGTCCTGTTGTTATCAGTTTTTAAAGGTTTTTAATGGTTATTCTAAGAATTACAATATACATGAATGGTTTATGCCCATCTACTGGCAACACCTTTTTATCATCTTAAGTGGGATGTAAATTACTTAACACCTTTAGTTCCCATCACTGCCCTACTTGAAAGAACCTCCACCTCATTACTTCAGGCAGAGAAAGAGGACAGAATTATCCTCACAAGCAGCTCAGAAATGACTCACCTCTCTTACTGAAGGGCTCGAATGAAAGTCAGAGCTATAACAACGAACTCTGCTGCTGTAACATATTGGTGAGGTGGTTCATGGTTTTTTCATGGTGTTGACTGAAACACATGTGAGTAAAAGTTTTCACCCTGGTAGGCTGCCAATTTCCCAGTCTTTTCTCTTGAGAAAGCAGATTTGGGTTTTGGGGCTCTTTCTTTTGCCTGCACCCATTGACATTTTTAAGATGTGGGCCTCTACCACACAGATCAGGGAGTATATGAGTCAATAAAAAAACAAAACAAACAATCAAAAACGATCACCCTTAAGCTTCAAGGTTACTAGCCAGTCTGTTTCATTTTCTTATTTTTTTTCGGAGTCCTCTGGTGGGTAATTTATATATTTCATACTATTTTTTTGTTGTTGTTGAGATTGGCAGGAGGAAAAAAATGAAATGCACTCCACTTTGTCTGAAACTTGTTTATCATTCACATGTTCATCTTGATCTTTAAAATACTATTTCAAAATTACAAGAAAATCAGCATGGAACTCAAAATTGGTAGTTGATATTAGGTCAAATGAAGGTAAGATATGGACTACCCAAGATTAGGATTTTCAAAAGAAATTCCTACATGAAAGAATTTTTAGAATAAAAGTAAAAATAAGACTGCTTTTTAAATTGGTAATAATGACTCTGTGAGTGTGATTTGTGATAATGATGAGCTTTTCCATATCAGCAGATGGAGGTAGGTTGGGACTATGGTATAATATGAAAATAAAAGAAACAAACAAATTGCAACAACAATTAAAAGGAAAAAAAAAAAACTCTCAAGATTTTACTAGTTTTCTCCAGGAAAACTAGAACCTTCCCTCTTTTGAGAATCATTTATGAAATCGAAAATCAAATAAGAAGTAAAATAGTTAATGTCTTCATCAAAACGTTTAATGAGAGTATAGCCATATGGTTGGTGAATTGCCAATTCAACTAATCTGTATGGATATTAAAATATACAACAGGTTTATTGAACTAAAATATAACCTTACAGAAAGTAGAAAGGTTATATAGAATGAACTGTTTAGTACCTATGTGATTACTGCAAAATCTTTCAATTAAGGACTTATCAAAACAAAATGAAAAGGAAGACAATAATTGTATTCAGGCATTGTTTCAAAGAAGATACATATCCCTTTAAAATTAACCAAACTCTTCCTAAGTGTTAGTGTTTTTCCGTTCTTATAAGGAACTGAGATATAAAAAGGGTTAAGATCAGCACAAATTAAGTCAGCTAATAAGTAATTGGCCTAAGCAGTTTGGCCTCAAAATTCAATCTATCAATTACTTGCTGCACTGCCTCTCTGTGGTTAAATGCATACCACTCCTCTGGTTGTAATGATTGGAGTTAAAGAGCAGTTCTGACTGTCAAGCAAAACTGTGTTAATTTTAGCCAAAGATCAACATTGATATTGATTTTATTATAAATGCTTACTTTAGTTATTAGAAGTATATATCACATGTAAAAAATGTAAGGTTATTTTCAGATCAACCAAACATCCACTATAGGCCCTGGATAAGCTTACAATACTGTGGAACTGATGAGAAAAGATATCCATGAACGTAATTAAACTATATGACAACATCAAGTACAAAAACTGATGAAATGATAAAAGGTAGAAAAGCATCTAGTAAAAGGTAGACTCACCACCTCAGATAGAAATAAATAAATAATCACAAAGTTGGGAAAAATATAAAATTACTTTCCATGGCTTTTTATGTGAACTAGATTGGATTACACTGTGATGCTGCAGATCTATCTGTGGATCTGTATGAAGTTGTAAAAAGTTTTCAGGGTCATTAGAACATATCGTTACAAAAGAGTTAAAAGTATTGTTGTTGAGGAGCTGCTTCTTCCTTTGTGGTATCACTGTCTACAACATAAAATGGGAACTGAAGTTTGAAAGAGATGAAAATCTCTTGGAGAAACCCCAAGAAAAAGAAATAGAAACATGTTTTATTGTGTGCTTTACATCAGTGAGTTATGTATATAAAAATTGATACAGGCTTAAAATATGAACATATTGGAATATAATTTGGAATACTTAATGCTAGAAATATTGATAAGCATTTTTAAATGAAATTATGTATTTGGCAATTTAACACTAAGCTTTTCTGGGAAATGACTCTTGTTTTTGTAAACTTTAATTTACTTTACTACAGGTTTGATCTAGTATAATATCTGTTACCTAAACCTCATTTAAACCATGTATAAATACAATTAAGAGGTTGTTGATATCATAACTAATCTAAAATATGCAATATTTCCAGGCAAAACATGATTATGTGTCATGTGAACAGCTCTCATCAATCTTCCCCTTCAACTACTGAAGGGGAAGATTTATTTATTATTTTTAATTGATATTATCATCTAATTCAAAAAAGAATCTTCTAGTGTGTATAATAGTAAGTTTTTGAAAACTACAGAATTAATTGTGCACTCCTTTGAGATGATCAAGGTTTGAGAAAGGATAACTGATCTTGTGAGTTACCCTCACTTAGGGAGTTTGGGCAATCCTACTAGAAGCACCAATTGGGTACACTGGTATGGCTTACGTCCAGGTTGGAAATTACCAGATAAGATTAAGAATCCCTGCAACTAAGTTTCTACATGTAACAAAAAACAAAACTAGAGAAGCTGAATATTCAAGGGTTGAAAATTAGACCAGAAAGTATCAGTAGAAATTATTTTAGAAGTAGGGCAGCTAGAAGAATGAATTCTGAGGCAGAGAGGAAGTAAGGGATGAAAAAGAAATTATGACATTTTACAAAGAATCATATAACTGTCTATAGGTTATTTGGTACATGGGTGAATCGGCTTGGTTCAAAAGCTTAAAGTAAGGGGATCCTTGGGTGGCTCAGCGGTTTAGCGCCTACCTTTGGCCCAGGGCACGATCCTGGAGTCCTGGGATCGAGTCCCACGTCAGGCTCCCAGCATGGAGCCTGCTTCTCCCTCTACCTGTGTCTCTGCCTCTGTGTGTGTGTGTGTGTATATCGTGAATAAATAAAAAAATTTTAAAAATCTAAAAAAAAGATTAAAGTAAAAAAAAAGGTTTAAAGTCATGATATATTTGGTGTGATTTTGATAAAACCAAATATAAGGGGAACGCAGCTTCTTAAGTTAGGTTTTAGTTAATTTTTTCCATGGCAAAAATCAAATAAATCCATAAAGTTAAAACAGACATATATATGTACACACTCTGAAAAGAAATATTACTGATTTTAAAACTGAATAGCATGCCTTTGCTTCTTCTTGTGAGTGTATATTTCTTCAAAGAACTACAAAGTAAGAGCTCAGTAAAAATATTTATACAGCTGATAAAATTTTGGAAACTAATTCTCTAAAATAATGACTAGATTTTTGTAGCTAAATTTCAAACAGTGACCTTGTTGAAAAAACTGTCTTTTATTACCATTATCATAATTGCACAGCAGTAATATTTTGTAAATTTTAATTACTGTGATAGAAACTCTTTATAATTATGGATGACTTACTTTTTATTATTTGAATAATATTAAGCCTTAACACTATTTCAAATTCTTTATGTACTGATACAGAATATTCCAAAATATTGCTACAGTTTCTTTATAACTTTATTAGCTATTAAAATGTTTGAGAGTTAATTACACATGAGCTGTAAAAACTGAAAATACTTACATTAAGGAGAGAGTATATTTCATATTATTAAGAAACATCTCAAATTTTTATTCTGGAAAGAGTTTCATGCACTTAAAGCAGTGTATTTTATCTTTCCTTGTACAAGTGCCTATTTCCACAAAAGTGGGGGTAGAACTTTATATATTAACCAGTTTTCACCAAAAATCTGGTAAAGTGGGATTCCTGCGTGGCGCAGCGGTTTAGCACCTGCCTTTGGCCCAGGGCGCGATCCTGGAGACCCGGGATCGAATCCCACCCCACGTCGGGCTCCCGGTGCATGGAGCCTGCTTCTCCCTCTGCCTATGTCTCTGCCCCTCTCTGTGTGTGTGTGTGTGACTATCATAAATAAATAAAAATTTTTAAAAAAAGTTATGAAAAAAAATCTGGTAAAGTATGAGATAAAACATTGCCTACTAAGAAATTGATTCATTAGAGAAAATTATAGATTTTTATTCCAAAAATATTTTACTGAATATATCACTTTTTCACAAGCTATATCTAAGTTTGTGTATACTTATATACTATACATACATGATGCTATGAACAGAATTTCTGACCCACATTCTTAGAGATGATACAGTGCTATATCATCCATTAGTTATTATACCTTAAAAGTTTAAGCTTTGACAAAAAGAAAATGAAGGAAACAGTGTTAATCTTTTCACCTCTTTGGTCTTCTTTCTTCTTTTCAGTTTGCCTTTTTTTTTTCTCTCATAATATACCTATTCTGTCATTGTACCATAACAACAACAACAACAAAACTGTAGACAATATGGTCAGGCAGATTTAATTTGATTTTAAATAATTCAATATGAATCTTATCCAACCTCTCAAATATTTATTTTTCTTTTTTTGTCTGTGATACTGATAGTATTGAAATCCTATCTAATATTTTTACAAATGAACTTTGACAGATTGAAGTGAAATATATCTAGTGTCAGAATTTTTAACAATATAGTTTTCAAAGGATGGGTACTCTAAAAAAGGTGCATACATGAACACACACACACACTCATTCACTCACATAGTCAATGGTAAAGATGGTAAAAGAAGAATGATTGAAGGAAAATCATCTTCACTTGAATTACTGACTGATTATGATAAATTTTGAAAATGAAATTTCATGCTTGGTACTCAACTGAGTATTATGCTAAAGGAGAGAAGATGAGGGTTAGTCTGACCTTTATGAAATATTTTTATTTATATTTCACAGTTTTTTTCCTTCTGAATTATTCACTATATTTCCAGGTCCTGCATAAGAGTTAAAATGAAGTGTTGTCCTTTCCCTTCCCCTGTGCTATATCTAAGAGGAGTCTCATATGCATGTGATCAACTTCTATCTATTTACTACCTCCTTGACCAACAGATACAACTTTGCCCCTCCCTGACTGGAGGAGGGGATAGAAAACATGTAGATATCTGCCCTTGGGAGAAGAGACCCAGTAAGAAACCTGTGTATACTCTGGACTAGAACTGGGTGATTGTCCATCTCATTCAGGAATTTCAAGATGTCATGCATCTGGAACATGATGTATAAGTGGGGCCAGCTTTGGATAAGCAAATGACCTTAACCCCAAAGATTTATCATCTAATGAAGAAGGATTTTGCCAGAGAGGAGTGAGAATATGGCACTCTATAGGTAAAACTCAGTTTTGGGGTTTAAGGAAAATGCTAGTTATGCAGCCAGGAAACAAAAACTAACACAGTTGCACATGTGCAAATGTGTGAGTGTGTGTGTGTGTATGTGTATCAAGTTGGGTGAAATTAGTAGTTTAAAAGGTAATTTTGTGGAAATGATTTATTAATTAAGTGCACTGAGGAGAAAGTGGTAAACAAGTAGGAGAATGATAGCCCAGCAAGAATATGATTTTAGGTGAAACCCTACACTTCACCTCCCTCTATAGGAGATTCTGGGGCGTATACCGCATCATAGATCTTGTCATATCTTGAGGCATGGGAACTGGGATTCTGTGTCCCTTCACCAGTCTTTGGCAATGGGCTATTTTATAACTGTCTGGGCACTTCTAACTCTTCATGCAAAGCATGCTGTAGCCTCAGCATTAACTCTTGTAAACTCCATAAAATCTGGAGGATAAGCCTGTGAAGGGAGGAGTATGGGATAAATTCCCTAGAGAAGTGAAGTCAGGATGCAGTTGATAAATAAGGCCATGCATGGTAAAAAGATCAGGAGGGCTCAGGTTCAGATGAGAGTCATCATGAAGATGATGACTATCATCATGACTCTTACTGTCATCATCAGATTAGTAGGAACAAATTGAGAATTTTGAAGGATATGACAATGAAATAATAGATTTGAAATTTTTAGAAGTATATGCTTAGGATGTAGCTGTGGTGGTTGTGGCAATAGATGTCATTACAAGTAATTATTAGATAAAAAGAGAAAATGGCTATGAGACATGGTATCCAGGTTTGTGGCTGGAGGCCAACTGAGGAGGAACACACAGATACAGCACTGTCTTCAATTAATGAAAGTAGTGATGAGAATTTCAGTAGATTGCAGTCAAACTAATGGATTAAAATGTGCCAACACAGATAGAAAATGCCTCAAAAGATCAGTTTTTAATATATTATATTTGTCTTTTCAGAGAGAAAGTGTAAGGAGGAAAAGATTTAGGATATTGGTCAAACTGACCAATGTGTCTTCATTCTTGAGCTCAACATTTCTCTATCTCCCTAAACCATCTTCCAAGAATCTCATCTTTCATTCAGTCCTTTACCTATTCTTTTTATCCATTCCTTCATAAAACTTTTATATTGGAAATAGGCCTTTCTTCCTGAGTTGATTTGTTGACATTTCACTAATTATTTGCGAAATAATTCTTAAACAAAACGTTTTGTAGAGTTATCTTGAAGGGCTATGTCAACTTATCTACAAAGAAGAAAGATAAAATTTCTTTATCTTATGAAGACACATTTCATTTATAAGAGCTATTTACCATTACTACCAGATAATTTAGTTCTTTTGAAAAGTGATAGTACTTACCAGATATATTGAAATAATAAGGTCTTTGCCTCTAAGGAGTTTGCAGTTTAATTTAGGGGATTGACGTTTTAAGCTTTTTTAGTTGTGAGACTTTAGCTGTGTTTGGGAGAATTTTTTTTTTTCTAACTTTTTCTATGCTTGAGATTTCCCATGTATATTTTATGGTGTAGGAAGATATAATCACTAGTCTGCTGTTTCTTATCATTGACAGAGCAAATAATCCTGGCTCACAAACTTAAGTGTTATGATATGATTTGATCTTAAAGTACGAGAACATTATTTTCTATCACTCTGTTATTTTTAGCTACATACATTCAAGAAAAGGAAAAGAAGCAAAAAGAAGGAAATTTTAAAATACACACACACACCACACAGAGGTTTCAGTTTAAAAATGGGCCAGAAGATTACTACCGGTGCTTTGATGACTTAAAACATGTCTTAGCAAGGTAAAAAAATAACCAGCTAATATTTTTTGAGCTATTCAAATTGGGACTGAGAAAGCAAAATAAAGCACAGTGGTGAAAGTCAAATGAGACATATTTACATATAGACACTTTTTACATTTTAATATTAAAACCAATGAGTGATTTCTGCTTAACTCACATGTTAGTAATTTATAAGGTAAACCCATCCTATGAGACATTTATTATTTTGTTGTGTGTTTGGTCACTGATTGTGGATAGGCCAAATTTCATTTAGTATAAAAGAAGATGCCTTTTCAAAATGCAAATGCCTAGTAACATTATACTCCATCTGCAGTCAAGGACTTGTAAAGCTCATACTTACCTGCTAAAATATGTATATAGAAGATTCCATTAGAATCTCAATTCCATTGAGAATTCCCAGGTTTCCTTCATAATTCACCTAAATAATGAATGCACACATTGCACGTATTGAATAGAAAGCCTTCTTAAACAGCTTAACAGCAAAGTATTGACTCTAGCTTGAGAAAAATCTGAAAAAAAAAATTTCAGCTGTTCCTCTCATTTATCAATCTCTACCTTAAGTCTCTGCCAGATGATGATCTAGACATTTTTTGATTCCCAATGTCACAGGAATTTCACCTACTTATATAGGGGAATATTATTCTTCAGTATTATAAAGCTCTTACCTGGGAAAAAAAGAGTATAATGGTAGAGTAAGTAGAGATCCCATTACCCATTGAAATATTGTAAAATATAAGAATAGGAAATGTCCCCATTGGTACATTGTTAATATTACAACTATAACAAAATGCATTAAGGGCTTGTGCAAATCACAGCATAGTATTAATTCATGTGATCATGACATTCTGAGCCAAATTTATGATGCAGACTATGAATAAGCAACAAGCCTACCTTAATAGCCCCTATCTCTGCAAGTGCAAAAATATGTATTGTTTCTGGAATGTGGGTGACTAGGGAAGAAGAAAAGACTAGAACAATGTTATTTTCCACCTGGTTTTCAGATATCAGAATCCTGGATACAAACATAGATAATCTGAAGGTCCTTTGTCAAAGAAAATAGGATTAGCATTAGGCCGAAAAGGAGCATTTACTCTCAAAAAGAAAATGAAGCTTTCATTATTACCTCTTTCTTCTTCTCTAGGGTGAAGTTCAACTAAAAATTTATAAATTTCGTATGCCACCATACAAAATGACCTGAATTAGACAGGCATCCTCTGCGTCAATTAACTATGCTTGGGTGGAGGTGAGCTAATTTTTATGAATGTTGCAGCCTCCATATCTGCAACAGACTAGACTAACAAAAACATCACTTACCCACCCACCCACTGATTAAATTACAGTTATCCCTCAGTTGAGCTAATGCTTGGCAAATTTTCTCTCTGCAGGTACATTTGTCGGTTTACCATCTTGAGTAGCCAGAGTCATGCTCTAAAAACATTTTAGATTATATGAATCTGCTGGTCAGAACTCTCCAATGCCATGCCATCCTCAACTCTAATCAAAGCCAAGGTCTTTTCATAGTCTATAAACCTTCAAACTGTGATTTTCCATCCCACCTGACTTCTTCCCTATTAATCTCTTCACAACCTCCTTCCCATGTTGTCCTTCCTCAAACAAATCAGATTTAGATCAGGAATTTCACACCTATTCTTATCTTTGCCTAAAGCATCTAGATAGTGTCCATCAACTCAAGTTACACCTTCTCATTTAGACTTTCTCTGACCCTATGTTTAATAGATACACACACCTCAATTCCTTGCACTTTCTACCCTCTTATCACTTTATTTTTTTTCCATTACACTTAATGCTTTCTATTATGTCATGAAATTTACCAAGGCAGATTGTCTATTTTGTTCATAGTTGTATGACTATCACTCAAAACAGTATCTGGAACATGATATTTCCTTTATAAATGTTCATGGTTGAATGAAGGTGGTATTCTGGGATAATAGTTTCATATAATTATTAACTATATAGACAGTTTAAGTGATTTTCCCAAATCATACAGATATTAAGTCTTAGGTCTAGGATTTGAAAATCAATTCCTGTGAAACCTACATTTTTCCAAAAGTAACAATATGTACCAGCTAAAGCTCACAGAATTTACAAATACCAATTTAGTTAGTCCATACATGAAGCATATGATGAAGTCACTCTTATTATCCACTTTAAAACTAAGGAAAACAACCACTAGATATTAAGTAGTGTAACAAATATCATACAGCTAATATGTAACCTAAGTTTGATGCAACATTCTGTTAGATATTGTCATGACGTATCTTTCTGGTTTTATATTTCCTTACATTCTGTAGTAAATGCATATTACTTTCAAAAGTTTTGTTTTTGAAATCCTCACAAGAATGTAAATACACTTGGGCCAACTTTTATCCCCATTCTTTTTTTTTATGATTTATTCTATTTATTTGGGAGACAGACCGTCATAGACATATAGAGAAAATGAGAGGGAGGAGAAGGAAAAGAAAGACTCTCAAGCCGACTCCACGCTGAGCGCAGAGCCAGGCACAGAGGTCAATCTTATTCTCCAGAGATCATGACCTCAGCTCAAACCAAGAGTCGGATGTTCAACCGATTGTGCCACACAGCTGCCCCTTTTCTCCCCATTCTAGTAATGGATCTTGGAATCTCTCTGATAAATTTGTTGAATGTCTAACTGTGCTAGGAATTTTCTCCGTGTGGTAAATATAATTCTGACCTCCAATTTTGTATCTAAAATAGGTTGTTTCTGTTGTTTTTTAAATATATACACACATTTAGAAGATAGCTGTGTAGAAGCTAAAGGTGGCAACATATACTAAAATCTAACCTGAGGCCTAAAGAGATTTCAATTCTGGACCTGGACAACGAAATATAGAACAATTTCAATTTCAAACCTAGACAATGAAATACAGAACAGTAGACACTATGCCTATGTGATCAAATATGGATTAAATTTATCATGATATTGCAGTAATTGACAATTTATAGATAAAATCTATTGAGATCTTCATTCAATAAATCTGTCAAAGTAGAATATATTGTATAGCAGACTTTTGTATTATTATTGCAGCTTAATTAGGGAAAGGGTTTTTTTTTTTCTTAGTTTAGATGTGGGTAAAAAATAAAGGAAGGCTGACAACACTGATAATTTGAAATAAAATACAACCAATAACATAAAATGGCAATGGTATCTGTTGATAACAAATAAAATCACTATCCTATATGAATATCTCTTACAAATATATAAGAAAAAAAGATAAGTGAGAGAGGGGAGTAAGCCATAAAAGAATTTTAACTATGGAGAACAAACTGAAGGCTGATGGAGGGAGGTGCATGGGGGATGGGGATTAAGTAGGACACTTGTTGAGATGAGCACTAGGTTTTATGTGTATATTATTAATCACTAAATTTTACACTGAAAACAAGTTTACTGTATGTTAACTAACTAGAATTTAAATTAAAACTTGAAATAAAAAAATAACAATAACACATTAGAGTCAACCAGCAAACAAGCAGGAGAAATGTACAATTTCAACATTAAGATACTGCATTCAAATTAAGTAATTAGTGAAGAGCCATATTTTCTCATTTACAGATCTTATATTGCTCCAGATTACAATAAAACTGAAATATTGATATACTGCCAAGCCAAAGATAATTGTAAAGCCACTAAAAATGCAATTTCAAAATATATATTAAAAATACCAAAATATGTATCTATTTTGTTCCAAAAGCAGTTTTTCCATGGCACGTGATCACACAGAGACTAAATTTTGCAGCCTTCTTTTCAAACGAGATTTGCTCTATGACTAGATTTTCTCTAATAGACTATGAAAAGAATGATATGTACATATTCCACATCACTTGCTTAAAAAGGAATTATTTATTATTGCTTCTTCTCTTTTCCCTTCTGTGGGAGTGAGGAGCTGTGCCAGCTTTGAAAATCAAATTTAGTCATGCAGCCTGGGTATGTGGATGATCTTGTGGATCTACAGAGGTCAGATTGGGGTGTTATTTTCTTGGTCAGGCTTTTTGTTTCAGGTGGCCTTATGGTTACCACTAGTAAGAGATAAAGATAAGTGAAGAGAAGACAAAGATTGGTAAAAACAGAAGTCGTGAAATAAAATCAAGTCAGAAAGTTTAAGGAAATGACTGGGGAAAATATGAAAATAGGCTCCCAAGAAAAATAGATGTGTAAAAGAAAAATAATATCAAGTAAACCACATGACTAGACCACCTGGATCTCAAACCCACATTACCAAAAGGTGTTTGCAAAACTTGCAAGCTCCAAAGGACCAATGTCAAAGTCACATTTTAGATATGATTATGAGGGAAATTCCATAACGACAAATCAATAAGTAGGGAAACATTGGGACAGAAAAAAATGAACAAGAAAGTCATATCCAAAGTTAAGAACCAGAGGTATTGAAAAGATAAAACCAAAGAAATTACTTTATTGTTCGGTCAGGGATATTATTGGCTCCCACTACTATTTTCCATTCTTCACTTTAATAAATGGAAAATACAATAAGTAAATAAATAAATAAATGGAAAATACTGTTGCGGTTTTATTTTTCCTTCTCATCAATTTTACTCACTGTGTGCATACGATGAGCAAATATCTTCTCTTTTCATTAAATGATAACCCAAGGCATTGGGACTCAGTCTGGACTTTGTGTAGACACTGGGTTTGTTTATCAATCAGAGACACTGAACTCTAAGCTATATGAACTTAATGGAGGAAACAATGGGTTATTGCCATTGGAGAGGGAGTGAATATGTTCTATATGAAAGAAGAAGTATTTGTACAGATAACTTGATGAAAGAGTTGCTTAGTATGGCAGAGAACTATTCAGCATCCCTCAAAATTAGTTTATTCCTTCATCTATAATGATAGCTTTAGTTCACTCTATGCTAAAGGAAAACTGGAGACAGGATTACCCAGTCTCCACACAACTAAATTTAGGCCTATCACTAAAATCTTGTGAATACAATGTCAACAGAAAGATAGGATTACTTGTTTAGATGGGAATTTTTGCTTTCCTCCACCTCCAATTCTTCATTTATGGAACAAGGCCAGCTCCAATTATGCAGAAAAATACAAATCCATAGGAGATGGCTGAGCAACAAAATAAGAAGAATTTGAGTTGGCAGATGGTCATGTAAAGCAGAGCTCCTTAACTGCCCTATAATATCTACATACCTTTGAAACTATTACATGGGATTTTTCTTTCCTATTTTGCTTTAGCTACTCTAAGGCAGATTTCTTCATTAGATCAGTTTTACATATACACTAAATTATAATTATGTTATAAAATAGTGGTAAGAGAATTGTTGAATATGATAAGCTATGTGTCCAAGTTGTAAGAGCAGATACTAAAATGATAACTATTAAAATTAATAACATGCTAAATGTTAGGTTATGAACGTAATTATAAAAGTACATATCCCAGAATATGTCATATAAATGTATATGTAAAAAAGGACATATAGTTATAAGCACTGTAAAATATATATCCAAGCTATAACATAGAACTACATTACAGGGTTGATATAACTAGGGGTTTTTTTCCACTTTATTTTGCTTTGAAATGGAAGAAACAATATTTGTATTTGCTTGTTATTGGAGTCCTTTATTGTACCAAACACAAATACACCTGCCTTTTGTATTCACACTCTGTTTTTGTCAGCTAATCACCCTAGTTTTCCCAGGCTACTGTAATCCTTTAAGGCTATATAGAAGAACTTGATCATTTTTGGCATGTGTGTGTGCATACATGTGATTATTTCTTATTAAAAATCAGGTATTCTTGACCCTTTTGGTTTTTACTTCTCAAAACTAAATCAAAGTAGGTTTTATTTACTTAATACAGCCAAGAGATAAAAACTTGAAGTTAATTTCAGCTAAAAGTTTAGATAGGGTATGAACTAGTCCCATACAGCTAGAATTTTGAGGAAGAAAAATATAGAACTTTCAAAAACTTAAATCTTTTTAAAGAAAATGGACCTAAGGCATTACTTTGAGTTATTATATTGTGTACCTGTAGAAAAAGACTTTAATAATTATGGTTATTAGAATATATTCTCCATTGCTTTATTACACAAAAGACATTTAATTATGTTACATAATTATAATGTCCCAGGTTGAGAGTAACATAAAGACTTCATAAAACCTATAAAATTTGAAATAGTTTTCCTGGAATTATAACTCTGGAGGAAAAAAAATGCATCAGTTGATCAGCTAAGATTTATATTTCTAGAACTTCTATTTCTAAAACTTGTGCTGGGAGAAAATATTTTCAAATTTATTTGTTCTAGGCTGAATTTTTTGGAGGCAATAGGAAATGTATTTATTATTTATTTATTTATTTATTTATTTATTTATTTATTTATTTTTAGATAGAGAAAGAGAGACAGCATTGAGTAGGGGGAGTGATGGGAAAAAGGAGAGGAAGAGAGAGAATCCTCAACAGGCTCCATGCTCAGCGCAGAGCCCAGTGCAGGGCTTGAGCTCAGGACCATGGGATCATGACCTGAGCCAATATCAAGAGTTGGATGCTTAACCAACTGAGCCACCCAGATGCCCCCCAAAATTTATACAATATTTCATTTTTAATATTTCCTATGATAAACTACATTTTGTGTAATAATTTGTTAATTTCCCCTCTTGGTTTCTAAGTTGTCCCCAGGTCCTGGATGAGATCTGTGTCTTCCTGGATATTATAGAGAGTATCTCTTTCATTCTGTATTTTGTAATAGAGAAGAACTATTTTTTTCTCAATTTGCTACTTGAGCTGTCACTCAAAAGATATACACAAAATATGATTTTAAAAAACCCTATATTTAGCATTTCCATTGGAATTACACCAACTTATAATTATATCAAAACCTCAGCATGCAGACTCTATAGCATATTTGAACTAATTCTGTGTCTTTCTGTTTCTTAAGTCTAATTAGGAAAATGAGTAACCATGATCCATCTAAGGTAGTCTATGCTTGGGATGGCAAAATATTGCTCCATTCCCACTGCTCACCCCCAGTTCAATTCTAGGGCTCTCAGTATAAGCATTGATGTCTCAAGTGAGATTGAGAGATTTATCTAAAATCCATTATGATGATCATGAAGCAATGGCCACTGAGCTGAGAGAGGAAGATGAACTGAGAACAATCTAGTAAGTGAAACATAAGAGTTCTCAAGCATAAAATATTTTGCACATTGTCTTTGTATATGTCCACATAGACATGAATTCAATAGACAGAAATATATTGGAAGCCTACTAAGCTTGTGAGGGGATTATCTTTGAAAGAAAACTCTTAGTTTGATCTCTCAACATTTTTAAATAGTTTATTGAACCTCATAAGTGCACAAGGAGGAAATGTCCTCTAAAAGGTTTGGAACTTCTAATAAGGGCTTATTTTCCTATGCTAACCTGTTATATGGTTATGGAGAATTTTGGAAGAGGCAGAAGTCCAAAAATGCAAATCCAGCAATAAAGAGATTTTTCACCTGGGGAGCAGAATTAAGACCTGCACATAGACAAACACAGGAACAGCATCATCCAGAAAAGCTTCCCTCACTGTTCCTGTCTTTGCATGTTTCAAAGCTCTTGACCTGTGAAGGCTGTTTGGTTTCCATTCTTTCTTCCCTGAATGGAAATTTTTTTTTTTTTTTACTGATTTCTTATCCTTACTTGTACATTGTATATTGACATTTTGTGGCAGACAGCTTCACTAGATATGATGGAAAGGACTGTAAAGTCCTTCAGACAGACTCAATTTTAGGTGAAGTTACTTGATTGTTTTTTTGGTTTTTGGTTGAATTGATCCAGAGACGAATTCCATGTATGGAAGAAAAGGTGTGCATGTAGGCAAAGGAAGTCTATTAGAGAGTTCTAGCAGTGCTTTATAATAGAATTCCCAATTTTTATAAGCATATACATGCTCTCTAAATACAAATTACATTGGGATGCCTGGGTCACTCAGTGGTTGAGCATCTGCCATTGTCTCAGGTCGTGATCCTGGAATCCCAGGATCGAGTCCCACATCGGGCTCCCTGCAGGGAGCCTGCTTCTCCCTCTGTCTATGTCTCTGCTTCTCTCTCTATGACAGTCATGAATAAATAAATAATATCTTTTTAAAAATTGCATTACCTAGATCACTTTGAGTTAAGTGTGGAAATGTGACGAAGTTCAGGCCATTAAGCTGTAAACGAAAGTATGTGGAAATTCTTTCTAAAGGAGGAAGAAATGTCCTTTGTCCTTATAACTTCTGCTACCTGAATTGCAGATGTAATTGCTGGAGATTGATCACTCTTCTTTTGACATGTCTAGGAATGGAAAAGAGTAAGATCAAAAAGGTCTACAGTATTTATCTCCAACTCATTTTATGACAAATAATTTTGGCTCTTAAGTCATCATTATTTCAGGGTTTTTGGTAGCTGGTGAGCTAACTGAATCCTTATCTAAACCAGTATGTCTATCTTCATTATATATTTATGGAAAAGAAGTTTAAGCAAAATTTTCCAAACAATATATAGCCTCTATGTGGCTGATGTGAGATTTATATAAAACTAATCTAACTTCAGAAGCTTGTTTCTTAATCCCCAAATTTTAAAACTAAATGACTAAAATATTATTCATGAAAGTTTAAGTGATATTTTATTTAGTATTAAAAGAAATCTAGTGTAAATAAAATTAATTTTTGTGGAGTAAACCTTTCATGATTATCACTGAAATAAACATATATACAGATACTATATATATTTAATTGGAAAGAAGCACAACAATGTCATTTTTCCTATTGCTTCTGAGAAAATGAAGCTGAATGAGAAATGAGGGTAGTAGAGCAAATGATAGCAATTTTACATTTTATTCATAATATTTTCATTATTAAATTTAAAGCTGAAATTCTAATGTAACAAAATATGATCGATTATGAATAAATCATATGAGCAATTTAATCACTAAGCAGTAATTTATATTCTCAAATATTGCCAATTTTTAAAATAAAACAATGAAAATACAAGTTAGTAAAACAGCACAAGTTGAAAATAGCACAGCAAAATGTGTTTATGTGTGTTTGTGCAAATATTTTGTAATTTTTAAATAAGTTAAATGTTTTCATATTTTTATAGTAGCCCCTCTTAAAAACATAGTTATGCTGCTTGGCACAGACTAAACTTCTAATTTAATCAAACAATTTTATTGAAAAGAAAGGGAAAAAGATGAAACTATAAAATAATAATTAACTTAAAAGAAATATTAAGGTTCACAAAAGGACGACTCCAAGCTATTGTGTTTGAAGATGTACCTTTAGTAAAACTATACAGTGACCACTGTAAAAGTGGAGAGGATGGTTACCTTTGTGGGAAGGAGGGATTTATGATTAGGATAGCCACGTGGAAGAAGTGCTGTCAGTGTTCTATTTTTCTTTTCTTTTCTTTTCTTTTCTTTTCTTTTCTTTTCTTTTCTTTTCTTTTTTTTTTAAGATTTTTATTTATTTAGGAGAGACACACACACAGAGAGAAAGAGAGAGGCAGAGACACAGGCAAAGGGAGAAGCAGGCTCCATGCTGGGAGCCCGACGTGGGACTCGATCCCTGGTCCCCAGCGGCGCTAAGCGCTGAGACACCCGGGCTACCTTCAGTGTTCTATTTCTTAATCTGGCTGGCTGGAGCAGAGAGGGGTCATTAAAACAGTATTTTTCTCGTTAATTAATTAAACTATACACTTATTTGTATAGTTTTTTAAGTCTATGTTTTATTTCAAAGTAAATAGTTTAAAAATATTAATACAAGGCACCAAACTCTTAGAGAATTCATTTCCTCTTCCCACCCTAGAAGCCTTATCCTATTTAGAAAACCTTTAAGGGGCAACATGACAATCATATTTAACAGTGCATTCTACAGTTTCTCATGCTTTATAGTTGTTGGTTCTTGTTGATGCTTCAGTGCAGTCTAGTTTTATTTTTGACTTTTTTCACACCAAAGCAATTGCTTTCCAATATTAGCATTACCTGCTCTACCTGTCTAAACCCACTAATTTGATTAGGGTAAGCTGGGAAATAACTATCACACAGCACAGAGTCTTAAGGTACAATGGCAAGGTATATGAATAAAATGAGTACCTTCTCAAGGTATTTTGTGTTTCACACTAGTATTAATAAATGCTCAAGATAAAGTAATTTAAATTCATTGACTCAACTATACAGTCTATTCTCTTCCCATTGTTAGATTACTCTGATGAGTTATTTTTTTTCTGATGAGTTCTTAAATTAAGGATAAATATGACTAACAGTAAAACAAAACCTAGCTTAGACATAAGAGTTAATTTAAGTAACCTGAAATCTTTCAAATATAAAAGCTATAAATCCAGCTAGAATTAATTTTGTTTGGTCAAATTTGTACACTTATTTGGTGCTTATAGTAAAGAGATAATAAGCTGAAGAAAGCCAAAATTATTTTTAATCCATTCTGTATTAATTTTTAAATCTATCTTTTTTATTTGTAAAAATACTCAGAGAAATATTTTTCTATGTACTTTTCATGAGCGCATATAAATTACTTCTGACCTACTTTTAGATCAAAACTTCTCCCTTTAAAGAGTATGTGTTTCTGAGCTATAAACTTTGACTCTGGAAAATAAAATAATTCCTTCTCTTGATGTCTGTTTAATGTTTTACAAATAATCAAACTATTCTATTTTAGATAATACCATTTAGTGTTATCATCTTGAAACCTCCAAAAATTAAATGTGTGCGTCATTTTTAACTGTGAATTGAGTAGTACAGCTGCATGCCTTTGCATGTACACTCTCCTACTAATAAAATGTAAGAAGACATTGGAGTCAGAGAGGGATTTCAACGGCCCCAGGCAGGAACTAAAACAGATTAATGTATTCAAACTAATGGTGGAGAAGACCCCAGTGACCATCGGGGCAGTAGATGTACATGAAAGCATTTAAAATTTCATTCCCTGTTAGTTTAATCTAGCTACATTAAAAAGATGTCCCAGGGAAGCCGCTTAAAATAAAAAGGTTCATTTGTCTCCTTCTGGACCAGAAAGTTACAGCTACCCAATATTACCTCTTATCTAAGAGAAAGTGAGTGGGGAAAAAAAAATGATGTATGGCAGACCAGGCTCAAAGAATCTTTGAAATTTATCTAAAACTGAATGGTATCAGACTGACTCATATAATGATACAGACTCATGCTTTGCCTTTCCCTAAAGCCCTTCAGGAATTTAGCTCTAAAATAATGTGACCACATAGGATGTTCATTGTTGATAAGATCATAATGAGAAATTCCCTTACAGCATTCCTTAGGGAATTAATAGCAAATGATAGAATGATGAATAAATTTGCCTATTTACCATGAGCCTCAAATCATGCCTTGTATGAATCTGGATCTGGAGCTGTGATGATTAGAAATTAATATTCTAGCCTTTTTGTCTGTTGCCAGGGTCTTGTTCTAGAGTTTCATCTCACATTTGCCTTACAAGATGCAGAGCATTGCCACATCCAGAAATATTTTACCTCATGAAGTTTTATTTTCATAAATTCAAACTTTCCTGAGCCTCCCTTTAGCCTTAATCTTGCCTACTATATCTCCCCTTTGAGACCCATCAGCATTTTTTAAAATTATTTAAAGATTTTATTTTATTTATGAGACACACACACACACACACACAGAGAAAGAGAGAGGCAGAGACACAGGCAGAGGGAGAAGCAGGCACCATGCAGGGCGCCTGATGTGGGAAACGATCCCAAGTCTCCAGGATCAGGCCCTGGGCTGAAGGCAGGCGCTAAACCGCTAAGCCACCCGGGCTGCCCAATCAGCATTTTTCAACCACTTCATACTTACCCAGTAAGTTCTGGTTTCATATTTGTCTCTGTACAGCTTTGCCTTGGGTCATATTTAGTGACAGCTATCTGGAACTCATCCTTCCTTTTCCCTTCTCACTTTTACCTTCTAAGTGACAGAAACAAATATATCTGAAACCATGTCATTCAGCTTTCTAGTAGCATACCGCAAAATATGAAAATAGAAAAAATACATATGAATATATATCAATGATTAAAAATAATCTTAGCAAATTAAAGTACATGTACATGTTCGGATGGTTAGGGGATGGTTTTACTACCCCCATACCATTTAATTGGATCATGAGATATCATTAAAATCCTTCTAAAACTGAATAATTCAACATGAGTCTTATTCAACCTCTCAAATATTTCTTTTTCTTTTTGGTCTCTGACACCAATAGTATTGAAATCTAACATTTTTATAGATGCCTCAAAGATACCTGAACAACAATAAAAAACAAAAAAGAATTAAATAGGAAGGATTAAGCTATAGGTATAAAGTATACAAGTAATTCAAATAATAAAAAAGTATTAGGCAAATTTTAGGTATACATTTGAAATTGCTATTGTGATTGAAGATACTTTTGGAAAATTACTTTTAAAATTTATCTCCCTAAAGTAGAAATAATTATATCATTGTAAGGAAATTACAGAAAGTTATAAGAATTACTAATGTATCTTTTGCACATTTCCTATAATAAGTAAAAATATTTTTTGCTATTCACATATATTTTTCGAATCCCTGAGGAATTCCATAAAACTATGTAAATTCTTAATTTAGACAAACTTGTCACATATTTTAAAAATTCTTATATCCAGTACTCCCAAAGCTCCTAAAGATATTCAAGAGAAAAAAAATGTGTCAATAATACTTACTTAAAGATTTGCGAGTATATTAAATGTGTTCATGAATAGAATTTAGGACAAAATAGCAAGAAAGCATAACTTCATTTGAGGAGAAGTGTGTGTGTGTGTGTGTGTGTGTGTGTGAACCTGAAAGAGGTTCATGTTACTCCATTCTTAACATCATCATCACAGCTGAGCAGACCTGAAAAAATAAGTTATGGAGATAAGGATTAAGGAAAGTTAAAGGCTCCCATTCATTTGACCAAGTTCCCACTAGTAGAAAGGTGATCCTGATATGGCCACATACATAACTGTATCATGTAGGGCAATAATAGAGGACTGAGACTTCCATAAACTCATAGCCCTAGCAAATACTTTAGTTCCTATAATTTGATACTTAATTAAAAATAATAATTTACAATCTTGTGAGTTATTATATTGCAGACTTACGCTAGCATCTAAAATAAATCATCTCAGTTCCTATTTACTATAGAATTTAATGTATCAAAAGCATAATTTGTTCTTTATAATGAGTAATTATGAAAGAATCAACATAGATCATTTAATAATATTCTGCTCTGCTGCTTAAACATAGGAATTATAAATGCTAAAATAGAACTGAGAGAAGGGTAAGAATAAAAACAGGAGATATGTTGAAAAAACAGAAACTGAAGATAGTGAAATCTGAGACTTTTAGGAAAATTATAAACTTTATTAAGAAATATATATGACCAAAATACATTTTGTATCTGTTTTTAAAAATAATTTGTCATTTTTTCCCTTTAGAACTTCTCTCTTCTGTATTGCTTAAAAATAGTTCTCCAGTTCTGAAGATTCTTCTCATATTTTTATTTTTATATTTAGAACATTAATTTATTTGGAAATCATTCTGTAAGGATGATAAAATAAGCTTTAATTTTTCCAAATCGAAAGTTTATATAAGCATTATTAATTTTAAAAACAATCTTACCCACAGCATTGAAATATTCTTTTAACATAGATTATGTTCCCCATAATCATTATTCTCTCATATAAACTTACAAATAATTTTGTTGAATATGCTCCAAAGTGGAATTTTTATTGACTTTGAATTAAATAAATTTAGCAAGGTGTGAAAATAAAGTTGGGTTTTTCCATTTTAGAACACTAGAACCATCTCTATTCTTTAATTTGGGAAATTCTCAAAAATACTACCCTAAATTTAAAAAAAATGATTTTTGAGTGTTCAAAAATTAGAAGGGCATGCCAAATTGCTAGGAACACCCATTAGATGGTAATTGTCAGAGATATGTAATGTTTTGAAGGGCAGTTAATTTTATCAAATTGTATGTGTTATGCCGGACTTTCAAATGAATGCCTAAAACTATAGGCATAAGTAGAAAATCAGATTCCATTTCAAATGTGACTATCAATAGAAGTACAATTCTTTTCACTAGATATTTCAAAGCTTAGTTGATCTTTTTTTTTTTTTTTTTGACAATGAGCTTGAATGAATTAAATTATGGTCCATGTTATCGAATAATGCATTCATCTGAACTCTTTTGGTCAGTTATCACTATATGCACTATTCTTCGCTATGTTCTATATCCAAAACTGATTTAAAAGTATAGAGTCAAATGTACTTAGATAACGTTAAATAGTAGAAGGATAACTAATATGAAAAAGAAAGAATTAGAAAAGGAGAATTAATATAGAATGCAGCACTCTAGTATTTGACATTTAAAATTTTTTCTCAAGACTTCATCATGAACAATTTATAGCCTTAACTACAATGAAATGTCATAGATAATTGGTCATGTACCTTTGACATTTCAACTCAGGTTTGGTGAATCAATTTTGTGACTTAGAACATTTGAAGCCAGTATACAGGGACTGAAATCTCAGGACTAGCTATTTTTAATTATTTTATGGCAAGTGTATCTTTTGCTCATTTCTTTAAATATAATAAAGCAAATCATGACTAGAGAAACAGAATGCAAGTTAATACAGAAATACTTGCTATACCATGACGCAAAAGGAAAAAATATTCACAATATCAATTATTAATTCTCTTTTTAAGCTAATTAAACTTAATATGCCATATTGTGCTTCTGAAGCTTAGGGAGAAAACTTTGTTCATTCCTGAAGAATTTTCATTACATAAAATTTATATAACATTAACTGCTGCTTATGTTTAAGGTCTAGGTTATAGTGAGATAGTACTGCCTCATCAAAAATTTTAAAAAACATAACTCTCTTTTATGACTGCACATAAATAAGGTAAACAAATTTAGGTTATGAAGAAAGCAAAGTTATTAATAGCATACCAAGATATCTCAATTTGAAGAATGTCTGTACATGAGCCAAGTAACTGTGGCACACAGACCCTACACATGAAATTGGGGAGTGGATAGGTGGGTGTATTTCACAAAATACTAGTGATGGTTCCCTGAAAATGAGATGGAAGATTCATGAGTGTAATATATTTATATATATATATATATATACTTATATATATATAAAATATATATTTATAATATGTATCTATAATTTATATATATTTAAAATTTATATATATAATTTTTTCTTTATTTCTTCTTTGTCTAGTAATAAACTTTCCTATGATTCAGGATTGTCTTACATGCGAAACTAAGGATGGCAAATGATAAAGTTGGACATATTTAAAGACAAATCTAAACCTCTCACATATGCCTAAAACAACTTTTCTGATCAACTGAGCTTGTCTCAGTTTAAGAAACAGCTTTTAAACGTATAGAGATCGACTGGAAAACAATAGCTACGTGAAATGGAGGAAACTAAAATCCCAAAGCGTTAAAAGTAGAAATTGTCGACCTTAAATAGTAAATGAACTTGCAGTTTCTAACCCCATTAAATTTATTCAGCTACATATTAATACTTTACCACATTGTTTATGATCACGAAGCACACATTCTGGATCTTGCTCCATAATTCACTGCTGTCTTGTTAGCTCTTTGATAGTTTTTGATAGATTTAAAAACATATATTCCACCTAGCTTTTCAGGTTTTCTCAGAGAGGACAGAGAGAGAGAGAGAGAGAGAGAGAGAGAGAAGGAGGGAAGGAGAGAGGGAGGGTCAGCGAGGGAGCAGAATTCACTAATCCACATCATTGAAATCTTACTTACCAGTTGGTTTTAGTACTCATGGTGGTTACATACACTGACTCAACTCTTAAAACTCTTTTCTTGATCTCTGAAGTAGGCACACTTGAAATACTTTTTATTGTCTACCTTCCAATCTTTCACTTTCTCTCTGTTTCCACCATTGTTTACCCTCCTTCTTTCACTTCCTTGCTTACTGATTAAGAAATCATGGGGTCATTCTATTTCACACAAATAACAATTTCAATCATTTTGTCCAGACCAAAGAAATAATATTGTCTTCCTCCTTGTGTGTCCTACAAAATGCAATGCCCTTTGCATTTGATAGGAGAAAAACAGCAACAACAACAAAAAGACTTCCAAACTACAGTGTAAGTTTGTCTCGGTCCAAATTATGACAAATTTAGAAGCAGGAGACAAAAAACAAGAGGAGTCATCCAGCCTGGTTTTATTTTTTTTTTTATTTTTATTTTTTTTTTTTTTCCAGCCTGGTTTTAAATCCCGGCTCTGCCATTTTTTATCTGTGTAACATTTGGAAGGTCTTAAGCTCCCCGGATCTGTTTCTTCCACTGGAAACCAAGTAATAATTATACCTACCTCCAGTCTTATTGTGAAGATAATTGAGTTGATACTGTATCTAGAGCTTCTTGTACAGTGCCTACATTTACCTGAGCACTCAATAACTGCCAACTATTTCTGTAAGAGCCATCATAGCCTGGAGCCTCTGGACCCAGCTTGGCTCTGGAGTTAGCTGTCAGGGTTCAAAACCCATGTCTGCTTCTCTAATAGCTGTGTTGTCTTTTTTGGGGGGAGAGGGATGTGTGGGGAAGTAGAAAATGTTCTCCAATGGCTTGTAAGAAAACACATCTAGAAAATTTCTAAAAAGTTAGCTGTGGGTGGTATATATTTTAAAATAGCCTTGCATTTCTTTATTCCACTGTTAACTTTCTAAATTATTTTTCTTCTCTGAAAGTTTTAGGTTTTCCTTTAGGGTCAAGGTTTTCCAAATTTGCAATCGTCTACTTTAGTAGGTTTATTTTTCATTAATTTACCAAGTGCTTAGTGACCCTTGTGAACTGCAACTCTTGAGAAATTTGCTTTTTGATGGTAGAAAGGATGGGAAATTTCCTGACTTTTGTTCTCACTCGATCTTATTTTGTTCAAACATGTAGCATCATATATTGATACTGTAGATCCCTTACCTTTCATAGTTTGTTTCTCTGATTTTTACTTATGTTTGGAGAATTTCCATTATGTTTTCCATACCCCCTGAAACATTTTTAACTTTATTTTGGAAATTTATTTATAATTTTCTGGATTATGTTTTCTAGATTATCTTTGGTTTATTCCATGATTATTCCTTTGCTGTTTTTATGGATGCATAATCTCTTAAATTTTTCTGAGCTTACACATTAGAATGTCATTATTTGTTTTCGTTTTTGTTCTCCATTCTTTTTATCACTTTTCTTATCTATGTATTGTTCTGGGGCAGTTTTTTACAGTGATAAATAGGATTTTGAGACATTTTGCTCTCCATTTAACATAAGATTTAGGAACTAAAATCTGTTTGGCAGCTGTAAGTATGCAAGTGTGCCTATTTCTTGTTCATCTTTGCTTTATGGGTAGACCTAGAAGCAGGGCTTCAAGAGGGGGGAACCACATGCCAACCATCCTCTTTCTTTGTAACTTTCGCTTTCTCCAGGGATAAATTCTAAGCTACTTTGATTGGGGGTTAATGCCTATATATGGTATAGTGTGTGAATCCTTTTTTTTTTTTTTTTAAAGATTTATTTGTGTATTTGAGAGAGAAAGAGACAGAAAGTGGAGGGAGGAGCAGGGAGCCTGCTTCTCTCTCTGCCACTCCCTTTGCTCTTGCTTTCTTCTCTCTCTCTCTCTCTCAATCTTTTTCAAATAAATTAATTTAATTTAATTTAAAAGTTGAATGTTTAACTAATTAACTAATACACTTTTAT
This sequence comes from Canis lupus baileyi, assembly GCF_048164855.1. Lineage (NCBI taxonomy): Eukaryota > Metazoa > Chordata > Mammalia > Carnivora > Canidae > Canis > Canis lupus. The sequence goes on from NC_132861.1 coordinate 24,095,877, forward strand.
TTACTTTCTGTTGTTTATGAGGAATCAAGAAATTTGTTTTGGCTTGTACTTGTACTACTTCAATGAGAAAATGATATGAAATGATAACAATTTTCAAACCATTCTCATAATTACAGAAACACCAATAGGTAAAAAAACAAAACAAAATATTATGATGAAAGGCAAAAACAGAGCATAGAAAAGAATAATAATTATAATTACAGATGTGTGACTAAGAAGAAACTATGCATTCTGCCAAAACTAAGGCCTACTGAATACTTGTATAAACTGCGTACTTCTGATACTACTGTATAATAAAATTTTTGGATTCAAAAGGAAGAACCTAATATGTATTATAAGAAAAAAATACTGTTTACTTAATTTCTTATTTTTAATAATTGTTTTAATAATTTTATACTATAAGAGTGCTTTTGAGGTTATCTTTGGTTTTTCTATGAGTAAGAAGTAATGAAATCAGCAAACAAGGATAAAAAGGAACTTCTTGAAATTGATAAAAGAAATCTACAAAAAACATACAGCTAACATTAAATTTAATTTGAGAAACCAGAAGATTTTCCATTAAGATAAAGAACAAGGCAAGGATGTTCCCTGCAACAGTCCTGTTCAACACTATACTGAAAGTTCTAGCTAATGCAAGAAGAAAAGAAAGGAAATAAAAGGTGTAAAAATTGGAAGGCAAGAAACTGTCATTGTTGGCAGACAACAAGATCATCTATGTAGAAAATCTAAAGAATCAAAAACAACAAAAACTGATGTAATTAATGTGATTATAGTAAGGTTGCAGGATACCTGCTTAATATTAAAAAGTCATTCATTTTCATAATTACTAGCAGTTTTAATTTGAAATTAAAAACGCAGTACATTTTACATTACCTTCCTTAGAAATGAAATGCTTATGGGGCACCATAGAGACTCAGTAGACTGTGGCTCAGTGGATTGTCTGCTTTCAGTTCACGTCATGATTGCAGGGTCCTGAGATGCAGCCCCCTTATTGAGGGGGGGTCCCTGCTCAGTGGGGAGTCTGCTTCTCCCTCTCCTTCTGCGCCTCCCCTCCATGCTTGTGCACACACTCTCTTTCTCTCAAATAAGTAAATAACATTTAAAAATTAAATATTTAGTGTAAATCTAATAAAATATGTACATCTGTATGATGAAAGCCACAAAATTCTGGTACATGAAATCAAAGAAGAACTAAACAAATAGAGAAATAATCCATATTCATCAATTGGAATACTCAGTATGGTCAAGATGTCACTTCTTCCCAAGTTGATTTATAGAACCAAGATAATCCCAATCTCAGCAGGTCATTTTGTGGATGTCAATGAACTAATTCTTAAGGAGATATGGTGAGGCAAAAGATCCAGAATAGCCAACACAATGTAGAAGAACAAAGTTAAAGGACTGATACTACCTGACTTTAAGACTTACAATAAAGCCACAGTAATCAAGACAGTTAGTATTGGTGAAAGAATAGACAAAAAAGATCAATGAACTAGCATAAAGAACCCAGAAATAGACACACATGAATATCAACTGATCTTTGACAAAGGGGTATATTTGACAAAATAGAGCAATATAGTTTTTTTTTTTCAACAAATGGTGCTGGAATACCTGAGCATTCACATGCAAAAATAAATAAATCTAGACCCAGACCTGACACTCATAAAAATTAACTAAAAATGAATCACAGATCTAAATGTGAAACAGAAAACTACAAAAACCCTAGAAGATGACAAGAAAAAACTTAGATGATCTTGTGTATAATAGTAACTTTTTAAGATACAATGACAAGGGCACAATCATTAAAGAAATAACTGACAATCTGGACTTCATTAAAATTATAAATTTTTGATCTGCAAGAGACACTGTCAATAGAATGAGGAGACAAGTTACAAACCTGAATAAGGATATGTGATATACACATCTGATAATGGACTGTTATTCTAAATAAAGAACTCTTAAAATTCAACAATAAAAAAACAATCAGATTTAAAAATGGGCAAAATATTTTAACAGGTAATTCACCAAATAAAACATACAGATGGCAAATTAATATATAAAAAGATGTTCTACATTCCATATCATCAGGGAAATGTAAATTAAAACAACAATGAGATATCCCTGCACACTGGTTAGAATGCCCAAAATCCACAACACCGATGACACCAAATGCTGAGGAAGGTGTGGAATGATAGGAACTCTCACTCATTACTGTGGAAGTGCAAAATGGTACAGCTACTTACAAAACTAAACATACTGTTACCACCTGATCCAGCAGTTGCACTCCTTGGTATTTACTCAGAGGAGCTAAAAACGTAAATTCACACAAAAACCTACACAGGAATGTTTATAGTGGTTTTATTCATAATCACCAAAAATCCAGAGCAACCAACATTTCATTCAGTGGGTGAATAAATGAATAAACTTGGTGCACCCACACAATGGAGAATTATACAATGCTAAAAAAGAAATGAGCTAATAAGCCATGAAAGGACATGGATGAACTTAAGTGCATTATTACTACAGAAAAGCCGATCTGAAAAGGTGACTGATTATATTATCCGAACCATATGACCTTAAGGAAAAGGTAAAACTTAGAGAGACAGTAAAAAGGTCATTGGTTGTCAGGGGTTGGCTAGAGAGGGAGGATTGCTATGAATATGCAGAACACAGATGATTATTAGGGCAGCAATAAGTAATCTGTAAGATGCTATAATGATGGATACATATCATACACTTGTCCCAACCCATAGAATGTAGATTAAGAGTGAATCACGGAGAAAACTATAGAGTCTGGGTGAATATGATATGTCATCATAATTTCATCAATTATAATACATGTACCATTCTGGTGGCGGATGTTGGTAAGGAAGAGGCTATGTATGAATGGGGCAGTGGGTATGTGGGAAATCTCTGTAACTTCTCTTAGTTTTGCTATAAATCTAAAACTTCTCTAAAAGAATAAAGTCTATAAAACAAAATGAAACAGAATAAAAAGCTAAAGATATTTCAACATTTGTAAACACTAAAAATAAAATTTTCTCCTGACTACTAGAGAAGTCTAATATCTTTCCATGTTATTTGACCATTTCTACTATATTTGTGTGAAAAAAATAAAATTAAATTTAAGAAACATTCATCCTATGTCTATTTTTAGATCTAGCAACATCCCAGGAAAAGACATAAAGAGCTTAATGTAAAAATAAAGCACAAAAAAGCAAAAAGAAATGCAAACTGGATAAATATTTTTGAATATAAATGTAGATTGAAAAGATAGAATTTAAGGGAGGATGTATAAAATTAGAAGTTAGAACAGTGAGGTGACAAATGAAATATAAAATAACTTATTTTTAATAATTCTACTCTTCTGCTAAAATACCTAGTCACTGAACTCACTACAATAACTTAAAATAAAGAAGAGTACTCTGGTTTAGATTGAAACCACTATATGCCCATACCAATTTTTCTGTAGGCACAGTTGTATTTTTTAAATATAACAACTATAAAAATGATTTTTGTACACAGAATTTAATAAGACAGATATCATTCTAAGCCAACAACAAATTATGATGAGTTATACATTTTGTTTCTGTTTAGACATTAACTACCCAAAAATCTGCCAGGTGTTTAGAAGTAGCCAATCTAAAAGTGCTGATAGTTTCTGACATCAGCCTCTGGAATTCTCTTTTCTAGTTAACAGTAGCTGTATTAAAGGTCCATGCATATTTTCTGCTAACTGTTCTTCAAATGATAAGTAGTGCCTTTTAATTACATTGTGTATGGTAATTAATTTAGAATATCCATGCCAGTTTTTCATCTTGAAATCCCATTTCAGACAGGACCTAGATGCCTTAGGCTTTCAAGAGGTTTATTCCAGCTTTCAAAATATTCTGAAAGTGTAAGATAATAAAAGTTCTTGAAAATATTCAAAGTAGCTAGAAAATATAAACAGCCATTTGCAGATTGCTAAAATGGCAATGCATATATTTGCATTTTTGAAACGAAGTATTCACTGCAAACATATAAAAATAGAACAGCAAATGAATAATACAAATTTTGAGTTATCTGAATATTTAGCTATTTTATAGCACACTTAATATAAGAAGCCATCATCACTAGTAGACTGTTTTATTCAATAGGGCATTAACTATAATTTTCTTTTTAGGTCTCAATTTTTTTCCAAAAAAAAGTGTGCATTACCTATTCAAATGTAAATTAGTTACATCATAATTTTACCTCTAATTGACTTGTATCTCATTACACATTTTAACCTGCTGCAGTTTTGTTGAAAGAAAAGAAAATAGCCAATTCCAAATACATTTGCAGTATCATGGATTTCACCAGTGCAGAGTGTAATTCAGGTTGGAAGGTGGGGTTGGAGGGTGGGGTGGAGAGTGACCTGCCTTGACAGTAATAAGTATTTTATTGCTGATATTGATGTGAAGAACTGACTCATAATAACAATGAGAACAGATCAACTTTTGCTCTATTATTCATTCCCAAATCACTACAAATAGTGCTTCTCTTATTTTCTTCATTTCCACTACCCTCTTTGGTGGTGCAGTATCAGTAAAAACCAAAACAATATAAACGAACACATAAGTAAATAAAAATAATTTGTAAATTTTTAAAATTTTGTATTATTGAAGAATAAATAACCTACAATATTACATTAGCATCAGGTATGCAACATACTGAATTTGTACAAACATACCTCAGAGATATTGTGAGTTCTGTTCCAGACCACCATAATAAAGCCAATATTACAGTCAAGTGAGTCAAAAGAAATTTTTGTCTTCCCTAACATGTGAAACTTCACACTTTTGTATTGTATTCTATTAAGTGTTCAATAGCATGGTGTTAAAAAATCAACATCTGTACCATAATTAAAAATATTTTATTGTTGACTCAGTAGAGTGTGTGACTTTTGATCTCGGGGTTATGGGTCCAAGCTCCACATTGAGCCAGAGCCTACTTAATTTTTTTTAACTAAGAAATGCTAACTATAATCTTGAGTTTTCAACAAGTCATAGTCTTTTAACTGGTAGAGAGTCTCGCCTCAATTGTTGATAGCTGCTGATTGATCAGGATGGTAGTTGTTGAAGGCTGGAGTGGCTGTGACATTTTCATAAAATAAGACAATGAAGTTTACAGCATTGACTGACTCTTCATTTCACAAGTGATTTCTCTGTAGTATGTGAGGATTTTGGATAGTATTTTACCCACAGCAGAATTTCTTTGAAAATTGCAGTCAGTCCTCTCAAATCCTGCCACTGTTTTACAATTAAGTTTATGTAATAACCTAAATCTTTTGTTGTCATCTCAACAATTCAGAACCTTCATCAAAAATAGGTGCCATCCCAAGAAACCACTTTTTTGGTTCATCCATGAAAAGCAACTCCTGATCTGTTGAAATTTTATCATGATATTGTAGCAATTCAAGTATAATAATGCAAAAATCAGAAATATGGCAAGAATTAATAAAATGTGACAGACAATAAGTGACCGAATGGTGTTGGAAAAATTGTGCTGAAAGACTTGCTCAATGCAGAGTTGCCACAAACCTTCAATTTGCAGAAAACTGAGTATCTAGGAGGTGTAATAAAGTGAAGCACAACAAGATGAGGTATGCCTATATTGGGAATTGATCACAACAATAAATCTTGTTAACATTCATAGCATACATGGTTAACAATTCGTGGTTAACAATGTTTTATTCTGATGAGAACTTTTAAGATTATTCACTTACCAACTTTCAAATATGCAATATATTATCATTAACTATAGTTGTCATGCTTTACATTACCTTTCTGTGACTTATTTTATAACTGGAGATGTGTACCTTTTGACTCCCTTTACCCATTTTTCCTACCTTCCACCCTCTGTGTCTCACAACCACCCAAATATTCTCTGTATCTATAAAGCCTATTTTTTTCTTTTAGATTCTACATATAAGTGATATCACATAATATTTTTCTTTGTCTTACTTATGTCACCTAGGAGAATACCTTTAGATTCTATGTTGCTGAAAATGGCAAGATTTTATTTCTTTTATGGCTGGATAATATACCTGTGTGTGTGTGTGTGAGAGAGAGAGAGAGAGAGAGAGAGAGAGAGATATTCTTTGTTGATTCACTCATTCATATATATACATAGCCTATATATATATATATATATGCTACTATAAATAATGCTACAGTGGACATAGGGGTGCATATATCTTTTCAAGTTAGTGTTTTGATTTACTTCAGAAAATATCCAGAGGTGGAGTTAGTGGGTGATATAGTAGTTCCAGTTTTAATTTTTTGAGGAAACTCCATACTGCTTTTCATAGTAGCCACACCAATTTACATTTCCATCAACAATACACAAGGATTACCTTTTTCCACATCCTCCCAACACTTGCTATTTCTTGACTTTTTGAAAATAGCTATTGTTAACAAGTGTGAGATGATTTCTGTCATCGTGATTTTGATTTGCATCTCCCAGATATTCAGTGATATTGAGCATCTTTTCATGTACCTGATAGCTTTCTCTTTGTCTTCTTTGGAAATATGACTATTCAGATCCTCTGCCCATTTTTAACTGAATTTTTTGCTATTGACTTATATGTGTTTTTTATGTATTTTGGATAGTAGTCTCTTATTAGACATATGATTTGGAAATATTTTCTCCTGTTCAGTAGGTCACATTTTCATTTTGTTTATGGTTTCCTTTGCTGTGCAGAAGTTTTTTTTGTTTTTTTTTAAAGACCCCATTTATCTATTCATGGGAGACAGAGAGAGAAAGAGGCAGGAAAATAAGCAGAGGGAGAAGCAGGCTCCCTGTAGGGGAGAGGGGAGCAAGACTCAATTCCCAGAACCCGGGATCATGCCCTGGGCAAAGGCAGATGCTCAAACACTGAGCCATCGAGGCTTTCCTGTGCAGAAGCGGTTTAGTGATATAATTGCACTTGTTTCTTTTTTTTTTTTTCCTTTGTCTTTGCTTTAGGTATTAAATTTAAAAAATAATTGCCAAGACTTGTCAGGGAACTTATGCTGTGTTTTCTTCTAGGTTTCAGGTCTTACATTCAAGACTTAATCCAGTTTGAATTAATTTTTGTGTATGGTGTAAGATGTGGTCCAATTTCATTCTTTTGCAGGTGTCAGTCCAGTTTTCCCAACATCATTTATTGGAGAGATCATCCTTTCCCCATTGTATATTCTTGGCTTTTTCATCCTAAATTAGTTGACCATATACATGTGGGTTATTTCTGAGTTCTATCCTGTTCCATTGATCTATGTGTCCATTTTTTATATGTGTCCATTTTTGTGCCAATACCATACTGTTTTGATTGTTAACGACTTGTAATAGAGTTTGAAATCAGGAATCATAAGGCCTCCAGCTTTGTTCTTTCTTTTTTTTTTTCTTTTTAATTTTTATTTACTTATGATAGTCACAGAGAGAGAGAGAGAGAGAGAGAGAGAGAGAGGCAGAGATACAGGCAGAGGGAAAAGCAGGCTCCATGCACCGGGAGCCCGATGTGGGATTCGATCCCGGGTCTACAGGATCGTGCCCTGGGCCAAAGGCAGGCACCAAACCGCTGCACCACCCAGGGATCCCCAGCTTTGTTCTTTCTTAAGACTGGTTTGGCTATTTGGGGTCTTTTGTGGGTCCATACAAATTTTAGGATTTCTGTGAAAAATGTCATTGGAGTTTGGATGGGGATTGCACTGAATCTATAGATTACTTTGGGTAGTAGGGACACTTCAACAATATGAATTCTTCCAATCCATGAGCATGGAATATTTTTTTCATTTATTTGTGTCTTCTTCAATTTCTTTCATTAGTGTCATAGTTTTTGGTGTGTAGGTATTTCACATCCTTGATTAAATTTAGTCTTAAGATTTTTATTCTTTTTGGTGCAGTTGCAAATGGGATTGTTTTCTTAATTTTTTCTGATAGTTAATTATTATAGAAACAAAAGATTTCTGTGTATTGATTTTGTATCCTTCAACTTCACTTTAGTTCTAACAGTTTTGTGGTAGCATCTTTAGGGCTTTCTATATAAAATGTATCATCTGTAAGTAGTAACAGTTGCACTTCTTTCTTTCCAATTTTGATTCCTCTTATTTCTTTTTATTGCCTCATTTTTGCAGCTAGAACGTCCAATAGTATGGTGAATACAAGTGGCAAAAGTAAGCATCCTTGTCTTGTTCCTGATATTAGAGGGAAAGCTTTCAGCTTTTCACCAATATGTATGATTCTAGTTGTGAACTTGTCTTATATGGACTTTATTATATTTAGATATGTTCTCCCTACACCCACTTTCTTGGGAGTTTTTTTTTTTAATCAAAAATGGATCTGTAATTTTGTCAAATTTCTGCATCTACTTGCTTTTTCTGCATCTACTTAGATGATCATATACTTTTTCTCTTCATTTCGTTAATGTGGTGTATTAAAACATTGTTTGATTTGCAGATGTTTAACCATCCTTGTATCCCCAGAATAAATCAACCTAATTATGTTGCATGATCTTTAATGTATTGTTGAATTTGGCTTGACTATTTTGTTGACAACTTTTGCACCCATGTTTATCAAGGATACTAGCTATGATTTTCTTGTTATATCCTTGTCTGATTTAGGCATCAGGGTAATATTGATTTCATAAAATAAGTTCAGAAGTGTTTCTGTCAAATTTGCATATATCAAAATTAGTCTCTGACTTCAGTTTAAATCCAAAATGGGAAATGTACATGCTTTTTTTTAGAACAATAATTTCTCTGTAGAGAAAACATATTTTTCACATAAGAAATCCGTATGTCCAAGATTCTTCCTTTAACTGATATGGAGGAATAGTTAAGCATTCTTTCCCAAAAATAAGAACTTAAAAAGTATGCTTTTAGAATGAAATCATTTAATAAATGTCATTACTATTGTTTAAAATAAATATGTTAAATTGATAGCAATTTAATTGTAAATATAAAATGTATGATGTAAAAATATCTGACCTTTCTAATGCTGAAGAGACTTGGACATAGACAATGAATACAAGCTACTAATTTTTCTTTCATTATATTATATGCCTGACAAATCCATTCTTAACTTGAGCATTATAATGAATTTTATGCTTATATTTTACTGGGGTTTTATATAATGGTTCAAAGCCAGGAATACCTGAGTGGCTCAGTAGGTTAAGCACCTGCTTTTGGCTCAGATCATGATCATCAGTCCTGGGAATGGAGTCCCACATCAGGCTTTCTGCTGGTCAGAGAGGCTACATCTCCCTCTCCCTCTGCCCCTACCTCCACCCATGAGCTGTCTCTCACACACACTCTCTCTCTCAAATAAATAAATAAATAAATAATCTTAAAAAAAAAAAAATAATGGTGCGAGGCCCCTGGTGGCTCAGTGGTTGAGCATCTGTTTTGGCTCAGGGCATGATCCCAAGTCCAGGGATGGAGTCCCACATCGGGCTCTCTGTGAGAAGTCTGCTTCTCCGTCTATGTCTCTGCCTCTTTCTGTGTGCCTCTCATGAATAAATACATACAATCTTTAAAAATAAATAATAATAATGGTGCAAATCCAAAACATAAATGTGTCTTATTATTTTATTTTGGATCTGTTAAACAGTACAATCCTTTATTTATTTATTTATGATAGTCACAGAGAGAGAGAGAGAGAGAGAGAGAGGGAGAGACACAGGCAGAGGGAGAAGCAGGCTCCATGCACCGGGAGCCCAATGTGCACCGGGAGCCCGATGTGGGACTCGATCCCGGGTCTCCAGGATCGCGCCCTGGGGCAAAGGCAGGCGCCAAACCGCTGCGCCACCCAGGGATCCCCCAATGTGGGATTCAATCCCGGGGAATCCAGGATCGCGCCCAGGGCCAATGGCAGGTGCTAAACCGCTGCGCCACCCAGGGATCCCCCTTTTTAAGGAGTTTACATGCTTATCTTATCCACAGGGATCATACATGCTTTGAATCCTGGTTTTTTAATGTTATTTTCTCATTTTATTCCTGTACTATTGGCTAATATGTGGAATTATACAGTTAATACTTCCACTTCATATCACTAAAAACAAAAATCAAATATTCAGAAATCAAATATTCAGACCCAGAGTTATTCAAATATGAACTGATAAAGTAGCAATACATTCCCATATTGGCTATGGCTATTGTCTTTAAAATAATATCATATGACTTGTAACTTCCATTAGATATTTGGTTTGGTCTAAGGGGACCTATAAATCAGTTAACCATCCAAGTCTTGGTTTCTGCTTAGGTAGTGATCTCAGGGTTGTGAAACGGAGCCCAAATTGGGACTTTGTACTGAGCATGAAATCTGCTTTGGATTCTCTCTTCCTCTGTCTCTACTCCTCCTGCTGGTTCTCTCTCTCTCTCTCCCTCTCTCTCTCTCTCAAATAAATAAATAAATAAATCTTTTAAAAAGGTGTTTGGTTTGGTCTAGTATAGATAAATATTTAAAAAGTCAGTGGTTAAAATTAAACAAATGGTTTAGTTTAAGCGGATGATTTTTTAAATGCATTTTTTTCTTCTTTTAGTACTCCAGTAGGAATTTATTTTCTTTCCCTTAATAAGAAATGCTCTTACATAATATTTTGAAGTTAGATCTTAATACATCTACCTGAGATGACATAATGTTTAGGGGTCAGAAGCACAATTGATGTGATCTACCTGCCCAATTCTGAATTCCAATTCCACCACTCACTCGCTGGGTAAATTGGCAAATCTTTCTTTCTGTGCTTTGCTTTCTTCTGCTCTAAAATAGGAATAGTAATTGTGTAGATTCATAGGACTGTTTGGGTATTTAATGAAAACTTGTAAAAGGTATACTCAGTGCCTTCTATGCATTAGACATTCAGTAAGCATTAACTCCAATCTCTCTCTGCCTGTCTCTTACAAGTGTGCATGTGCATGTAGGCGGACACACAAGAGACACACACACACACCCCTTTCTGCCTCTAATAAGAGCTTTGCCCTTGCTAACTCTTCTCCATGGAAATATGTCCAGCCTAATTTCATTCTGTTTGCATTTTTTTCTTATTCTATAAATTAGACATTTTTTAAAGTAAGGTAATATTCAAAAACAGTCGACCTTAAAATAGGGTGATATCTTGGGCAAATCTAACCTAAGAAGGTCAATCCACAGTAAAGACTGGTCAATTGAATTGGAACCTTAGTTACATATGTAAAATACTCTCTCAGCACTAAATTAGTGTTTGGATAACTTGAGTGCACAATGGGTAGAAGAGAGGAGAGAATCTTTCTCCATCTGGGCTTTCATTTTTTTGTAGATCTGGAATCTTTCACTTGTTATCTCTTCAAATATCTTCTCATTCTTCAATATGCATTTTCCTCTTGAAATTCACTTGAATATGTGTATTATCAAATCATTGTGTCTTCTATAGTTTTTAATCTCATAGTTTTATCTCATAGTCACTGTGTAATGTTGTTGTAGTGATATTAACACAATTCCAAATATCTCTGTGAAAATGTTTAATTAATATGAAAGGATAAAAAGATTGAGGAATATCAGAATCATGACTTAACAGTAGATCCCCATTAAAAAGCTGTTTCTTTTATCCTTCCAACAAGGAAATATCCTTAATTGTCCAAGTAGAGTAGCATGGGAGAGGAACACTCCTATTTTATTAAATAGCATGCCCATGTGTATTAATAAAAAATAATATTGCACATATTCACATTTATTTTAAAACTATTTATCTTGAAAAATACATTTTACATTTTTATCATATAATATTTTACTAGTGTACCTGCATGCATACATATCTAACATCCTAAAATGACAAGTTGAACCAGGCCACACATCTAATCACTTCAGTTACATACTAAATGCTCTTTCGGCTGTATCTTCAAGGTCAGCAATTCTCTGTTCAGCTATACTTAATATGCTATTTTAACCATTAGTTTTCAACATGAATACTTTTAATTTCTAAAAGAAATTTATATTTTTTTCACTTTGGCCTAAACATCTTAATAGTCCCTGTTGCTTGATCATTTTAGTGATTCCCATCATTTTGCTCCATAAATATTTAAGTATGCATATTTAAAATATATTTGATATACTGTTGACTCTAAAGGCCTTAGGGTTCTAAATATATGATTTTTTTTCTTGATTCCCAGTCATAATGACTTTTTACCTTGTGTGTATACTTGGTAATTTTTAATAATGGATTCATATTTAGTTGATTTTAATCTATGGGAATTCTGTGAGGCTAATTTCCAAAAGAGAAACTTGATCTCTTTCATTGAGAAGTCAGAAGATTCACCACCCTGTGACTTTTTAGCACACAACAAACATAATTGCATTAAGGTAAGATATCCCCTTTATGTCCCTCCACCTTGCCTCTGGTCTAAGGCTCCTGAACAGCTCCAATGCTGATAAGGATATGTCCTCAGAAGACTGTGGTCTCCCAGTTTGCTTACTTTTCTCAATCAATATCTCTATGCTCATATTTCCATCTACTTTTTTGAAAGTCTTGAGTAGGTAGTTTGGATAATTTTATTATTTCTTTTGTGCATAGTAATGTCTTAAATATATCTTATTTGCATCAAGTTGTGTTTAGTATTATGTTCTGCTGAAAAAAAATTTCAATGTACTCCCAAGTGAGAGTTGCTAAGATATTTCTTCAGCATAAATGAAAATCAATATCAAGTGCTAGAGTACTTTGTAATTTACTATGGTTCCATGGCATTGAACACCCATAATATTCTGAAATAATCTATGTCTCTTTCAGAAAAAAAAACATAGTAAAAATAGAGATATTTAATTGGGTAGTATAGAAAATAAGATGAGTTTACAGATTCACCTAATTTTTCTTGAGATTAGATTGGTAAAGTAGGGATTCCTAGGTCTGCCAAAGTCAAAAGTATCACCAGCTGACAATGGCTAAGTAAGGGCCTACTTGCCAGACTTTCCAAAAGATTGTCCAGTGATCCGGGGCTATTTTGTGATTTGGTCCCCCTTATGGATTAAAGGAGTTGGAGTAATCATGCTTTTGTATGAAAGCTGGAACCAGGAGGCTACAGGGGAGTCCAGCTGAATACCAGAATCTTAATTATCCTGTGAAGAGAGAACAGCTAAGATTTACCTGCCACCAATATCGACAATCACACAATGCTTGTCTCATACAAAGGAAGTGATCTGTTTTCACTCATACAAACATAATCCCACCCTTACCAGTCCTGGCATTTGAGGACAGGCCAGCAGGCCAGTGCAGTTAAATTTAGGATGTGGAAGAAGAGGAGCGTAAAAAAAGTTGGAAAGACAAGAGAAGCTCCAAGGAAGTAATTTTGAACCAAACAATGGCTATGATTATAATAATTTGAGTCAGGCTAGAAAAAAAAAAAAAGTAGACCTAAATTTCCTGATGATTTAAATTTACTTTTTACCTCTGATAAGAATGATTTTTTTTTTTTTTGGTTTTTGTTTTTTTGTCAAAGAAGATATGACAGTGACTAAAAAGAAAGCAGGTTGTATGTTCATATATTACTGATCATTGAGTGAACAGTTCATATCCTGTATAGGAAATTTTAATTTAATAGAAAAAATATATACCATTCAGTTTATAATGTGGACAGTAAAATGTGTTCCATGAAAAGTGCTATTGCCAGGAACCTCCAAGCTTCATGCAAGTTGATCTTATAAAGATCAACTAACACTGCTTAAGCACAAATATGGTATATATTGTGTTAGAATTACATATAAATCAAGTAACACAGAGCAAAAACAACATGTAATGGAATATATTTCTTTATCTGAGAAGTAATTTACCTGATGAAATTGCTATGCTTCATTTCTAGCAATAGATTTAACTCAGGTAATCGAAAGCCAGGGAATGTCAGAAAGCTGCTGATTCTCCAGAGAGAAGGTCTCATCTTATTAAGCAGTGCAACTCTGACAGCATGTAGGATATTTCTCAATTAATTTTCTTTTCTGAGAAGGTATTCTACACTTTGGGGAACATCGTATGCTCAAAGGTTTCTCAATAGTGCTACTGAAAATTGATTTATGACAGAGAGAATCAGGATCAGAGACCCCCCCCCAAAACAGCCTCCTGAATGAATGATTTTTCAAGATGAAATAAAAGTAAGACAATTCCAAAAATTCTTCAGGGAACACCCCAAGCATCATGAGAGTCTCTGGAGGCTTAGTCAGCTAAAAATCCAATATATTTCCTTTAGAAGAGATTACAAAATTGCTGAACCACTCAGGCCACCTACATCTCTATTTAAATAGAATATATTACAAAGAAGTTTAAAGTCCCTTAACATTATTGAGATGCCATATACTTTTACCAGACTCCAGGGAGAGGAAAAAATTCTCAACAACAAAATGGTAAAAAGTTAGCATAAAGCGCAGATCTTTGGTGAAGGGAGGAAACTATCTTAATAAATAATTCTTTCCAATTTTTAAATAATGCTTATTGAAGACTCTGAACTGTTAGGACAAAACTAGGACCATTTGTATAAATGACTAAACTTATATTATGGTGTCATGGCTTCCTTTCTTTCTAGTTGGATCTTTCTTCGCAGTCACGATTTCCTCATACTTGCCTTCGTTGCACCCAAACCTGTATCCTCAATTTAATATGTTTAAAGTAGTTACCTTATATTATGTGGGGACAATGTATATTGCCAACATTTCTTCATAATGCTTAGTTTGAACTCAGTAGTTGTGCATATTCATTATTATATCAAACAAGTAGTCTTCTAATGCCATAATTATTCTATGGCAATACAGTCAAGAGGAGTCCAATATTCTGTTACAATTCTGTGAAAATCAGACCATATGAATTCTAAATTTTGACCTGTTTGAGATACAGAATGATATTATTAAATTATTAATAGAGGTTCTCATCAACTCAAAATATGGTGTCAGTTACAAATTTAAGGACAAAAATTTCAAAGATTGTTGTTCTTCTAAGAACCCTGGAAGCAGAATTAAAAACAGGAGTCAAATGCACACAAAATTATTTTCAGATAAAATTATGCCACTCTGCCACTATCCTTTCCTATTATAATATAAAAAAGCAAAATATAAACTGTAACTTAGCCTTTTAACCATATAAACCATATATATCAAATTAAATTATCTTTTACTTAAACTTTAAAAAATTACTTAGAGGAAATTAATGAACTCTTAGGCTGAAAAATTAAGTGGCTGAATTTGTGTGTATGCGTTATAAATTGTATATACATGATATTCCAAATTTTTTTTTCAGGAAGAAATAAGTGAACATGACTGTTTATTTTAAAGATTCCTAAAGGATAATAATGGATTATCACAAACAATTGTACATCCCTCAGATGAAATGCAATAAACCCTTAAGTAATACAAAGTGCAAACCTGACTAAAGAATAGTTGATGAGAATATACTTATTTATTTAAAACATTGTATTTGTAGTAATAAATATGACAATAAACAAACAGGCTCAGATGTCCTCATTGATAAACTCTAGGAAATATTTAAGAACTAACGAGTTCCAATTTTATACAAATTCTTCCAGAAAATAGAGCAGGGGAGACATTTCCCTGCCTCATTTTTAAGGCCAAAAATTCCCCCAGAAAACCAGAAAATACACTATAAGAAAAGAACCACCAAACTAATATCTATCATGTTCAAAGATTCTAAAGAATGTTATGAACACATGAAATTATCTTTTGAAATAATTCAGTATAATCAATGCTTTGTTACATTGAATGTTGGCTTTAAATAAACTTCTTTCATTGCAGTATGGCAAGTGGCAAGTGAGCCTGTGTATGTTGTTAGAAGCCTAAAAATATACCCAAATGTGGATGTAGCAATTATCTAAGTAACAGATTGCAAATATTTACAAGCAAAATTAATCTGGCTTCTCAGTTTGAATTACAGTTTACAAACACCAATACAAATCAGTATGCATGTCACTATGAATAGGTGTGTTCATATGGCTTGTCATTAGTAGTATCCTAACACAGCCTTGCCCACAAAGGATCTGAAGGACAGGTAGACATTCACCACCAAATATATTCCCAGGGTGTAGAGACTTGCTGAACTCTCAGAATCACAGTGAGCTTTTTAAAAACACAAATAGGCTTCCTCTGAAGATTCTAAACTACATGTTTGATTCCTTCTTTTGCAATTGTATACAACAGCACAGTGTTTCAAGATATAAAATTTTTAAATTGCAAAATAGGAGCACTTTGGTATAATGCACACGATTATGCTACTGTGTATCTCGGAATCTATATCAGGTGCTGTCTTTTACTGCAAACTTAAACTTGCTGGCACTGTAAAACTTTGCTTTGTTTAATACACTCTATTTCCTACACACTACAGCCATTTTAATTCTTGCCATAATGTTTTTTAAGATATTTTTTTTATTTTAAAAAAGATGCCAGAATAAGCAAATGTACTCTAGAGAATATTAATGACTCAGGAGAGCATTGCTTTTGATTCCTCAAGCCCCTAATTACCACCTGCACACACATATTTAGTCCACTTTATTAATCTTTTGATCTATAGACTCCATGCCAATCCTGCAAAGAAGAAAAGGAAAAAAAAAAGTGAAAATAAAAGTTTTAAAATATAATTTGGTCAATTTTAGAGTCATTGCTTGTATTTTATTATTATTTTAGGATGAGATATCTTTGAGATCCTTAGGTTTTATCCCTCACTGAAAATTTCAAAACATCTGATCATTTCCCATCTGTAAGGTGGAATGTAGTAATTGCAGGGGATAAGTTGAAAGATCAGAGCATCAGTGTTGTGATTATGGATTTGCAAATATACATCTCATGAGTGCTGGTGGTGCAGGGTAGGGGGCTGTAGTGCTGAGAGATTATTTTACTAGTTTCTTCAGATTCATTCTTGGCTTTGCTCTACTCTGTCCTTTGTCCCAGCCTCTGATGACTGCCTGCTGCGCCATCCAGGCTTCCATGCATCTGGCTTTTTGTGCAGTTTGGCCCATCAGAAGCACTGGTTAGAGATCAGAGACGGTTTCGTTTCTTAACTGCGGATGTGAAATTTGTCGTCTTTATACTCTCAGTTGTAGCTCCTTCCAGATTCTTATAATCGCTTGTACTGGTTACAGTGTTCTTAAATCCTTGGTATTTACCATCGGTTGTTGTTTCCCTTAACTCTGCTCACACCTCTGGAAATAATAGTCTTTCATTAAACTTTTTTTTTTTTTTAATTTACTTCTTAAAATGTGCCATGTCAAGTTGAGATCCTGAAAGACATAGTAACTGGTGCCAGAAGTGATCTGAGGATCACTCAACTGACGTATCCTCAAATTGACATTCTGGTAATGGATTATTCATATAGATGTTGGTGCACATACACCCTCCTAATCATATATACCCTCCCAACCATCATGTACAACATCCTAATTACAGAGAAAAGGAGCCACTGGTAATCTACAGAATTCAGCAGTATCACAATTGCTCAGTTGGTGGCAAGTGCCAGAAGACAGGTTGAAGTAGAGGTGTCAGGGTATCATGTGACTTGTGGAACTTGTCAATTAGAGTAATGTGTGAAAAGCTGATTGATTCTAGTGCTCTAGATATAATTTTCAAAAATACACAAATAATAATCAAAATATTTGAATCCTTAACATGGAGAATTGATAATCCTCAACTGCAGCTTTAAAGAAATATGTTTTCAGGATCCCTGGGTGGCGCAGCGGTTTGGCGCCTGCCTTTGGCCCAGGGCGCGATCCTGGAGACCCGGGATCGAATCCCACATCGGGCTCCCAGTGCATGGAGCCTGCTTCTCCCTCTGCCTGTGTCTCTGCCTCTCTCTCTCTCTGTGTGACTATCATAAATAAATTTTTAAAAAATTTTAAAAAAAAGAAAGAAATATGCTTTCTACTAAAGTCTGGCCCTACGTATGTTTAAGGGTTTTGCAATTGGAGCATTAACCAGCCTCTGATGTGAGGATACCTACTCCTGGGAATAAGAAGGGCTCATCTGAACATAAGGAAAAGAGACTGAACATTTTGAACCCTCAAGTCCCCAGAAGCTTCCTTGACAGCAGTAGCAGCATCTTCTATCAAAACTCTTTCTCTGGTATGAGAATTACCAAAGCCTCCACTTGAGACAAGTGCCACACAATGGAATACTCCCCAGACATACCACCTCCTTTTCTTTTTCTCTCCAAGTCCATAATAAAAGATACAAATGCTGCTCGCATTGAGAAGTAAAAATCTTGTTCTGAAAGGAAATAGCTTTTATATCAAAAGAATTATTATATTTTGCAATCTATAGCACTTAGTTTATGGGCAGTCTGTATGGATGGATATGTAAGAGTGTTAAACCAGGAAGAATCTTAAACCATGAGGATTGGATCAAGCAGATTTTATGACATGTGTGCTTTCCCTCAGAATATGAGGTTTACTATGTAGCCTGGGAACCTAGGGATGGCATTATGATGGTTAATTAAAGCCTGGACTCAATTGTTTCCTACATTTACTGAAGTAAAATTCTCCAACCTGCTTAGTATACTCAAGAAAGTATACAAAAGCTCGGTGAGGTGGGCACAGTGAATAGCTCTATTATTTGCAGACTGCTCAAACACCACTTACTATACTAATTGGAAAAACCCAGAGGACACTCTATTTCTTAAGATGTTAAGGAGCAGGGAGAGACTAGTCATTGGGAGAAGTACAAGATGTGTTTACTTCTTGATCCAGTTAATCACATTAGTGTGGTCATCTACTGATAATTCAATGAGATGTTCACTTATGATTTGTGCATTTTCTATATGCATAAATGAAATATAAAAATGTTTATAGGCAAATTTTTTAATGTATTTGTAGGGAAGCATATTCATTCTTGAAACAAAAAGATTTAATGATTTTCTGTAGGCCTGTAGTAATGGTGGAAGAAGCCTCAATGGGATGAATTTCCTGATTCAGTGGGGATAATGAGATCCTACCAGAAATAAGTCTAACACAAATAGCATGATATGCCACAGCAAGACAGAAATAACCAGATGACTCTGGAATGCTGTGATCCATGGCTAAATGATGACAAGGTCCCTGTGAAGTAAATGGCTAAGCAGCCTTTAGTGAGGATGTTCTATCTATGTAACAGGAAAATGTCTAAGACAGAAACTCAATTTGAGTTTGTGTAATGTGGATTCTCAACTAATGATAATAAGAATACATTATGAATAGTCCTCACAAATCACTTGAGAGAACTAGGGAAAAGGAAATACTTGAATCTTCCAAGGTATTTGGAAAATTGATACTGTCAATGAAACCCACAAGTTTCTAGAGACACAAAACATCATTGAGGTCAGAGTTGGTGATTGTGGGGGTCAAGTTACATTCAGTGTTGGCTTGAACCCATATCATAGTCATTATAGTCTGTGTACAAATTTAATGGCCATCTCCTTAGGCCCAGAACATACAGTGAGAACATATGGTTGCTAGTATAGTCTCCACATGGATTCCGTGATGAAGAGTGACAGGCATTATTTTATCCCAGGCTTATTGGAAACTCATGAAACTGTTCCAATCTATCTGCTGAGAGAGGGAGCTTAAACCAATAGTGAACCACGTATTATGTCTCCACCAAGGATTTTAAAAATACAGAGGTGTTAATGCCTATGAAATCCTATTTAACTCTTGTGTTTGGTTGGTCTTATTCCTTAATACCAAACTAGTTCAGTATTGAGGAATAACTGGGATTATGTGCTTTATTATGTAGTGATGCTAATTAAAGTGATTGATCTTTAGTGTCTTTAATGGAGCAAATCACTAAGCACAGAGCATTCACTTGTTGCTCTAACAATGCTGTCTCTTCCATTTCCATCCAAAAAGATAATCAAAAGCAATTTCTCTTCATGTAAGAAGTGTAGCATTACACTGATATTAACCTACATCAAGATTATATTAACTGTCATTCTGTTAAAGATAGAGGTCATGAGACTTCGACTTTCTTTTTACTCACAAAATATCACCTTGGTTGATTATACTGAAGACATTTTATGAAAACTATTTTGTTTAAAGACATTATGGTAATGGTGAGTAAAAAATAGTAAGCACTTTACATTCCTTTTGGAAAAACACACCTGTGATGTTCCAAGTTCAGGAATACAGAGCTCATTGGCATATGTCCTTTAAAATCAACAAATCAATGCATTATGCACTATCCACGAAAAAAGTAGATACAAATCCTAGTAAATGTCTTTGGATTTTGGTGTCAACATATGTCACATTTGGAGTAGTGCTCAAACCTATATGGTAGCCTGTAAGGCTGCCAAATATCCATGTGGAATGGAGTTAAGGGAAGACTGTACAGCAGATATGAATGCAGGTAACTTACCTAGCTACTTTTATAACCATGGACTCAAAGATAAGTATTCCTGTGACAAATAGGGATGTTTTATAGAGTCTCAGGCTAGCTCAAAGATTTGAAACACAATTTAGATACCTAGGGTTTTAGTATAATGTCATGCCTTTCTTTACTGACAGCTTTCTCCCTTTGGAAAGCAGATCATGGTAGCTTTTGGAACTATGGGATACTAAGTGTCTATGCAACTTAACACCCATCAGGAACAGGTTGTTATCAGATCCAGTGAATCATAAAAATGAACATGTGTAGCAACATTTAGGATATGGTTGTACCAAGATTGGACCTAAGCAGACCCAGAAGGTATACTGGACTTCTAATCAGAAGGCAAACTAGATGAGCTCATAGTACCTGCTCTTCTCGGATGTCTTTCCCTTAGCTAACATCTGTAGCCACATATAAAGTTTTCTATAGATGGTTTACACAATTGGAAAAGGTCCAGACCTGATTTGTATAATGATTTGTGCAATGTGCTGGCATCAGCTTGAAGATGCCATTACAACCTTATTCAGGGTAACAGCAGGTAAGGGAAATTCTCTCAGTGGATATAACTTCAGAGAATAGATCTGATAATAGCATATATATATAATAAATATATATTTATATATTTATATAAATATATAAGTAGTTATATATAATATAAAATCTATGATTATATATTCATATAATATAAATATAATATAAATATGTATATATTTATACATGCATGCATATAAATATATAGATAAATATATATTCACATACATGCATATATAAAAATACATGAATACATGTATAATAAATATATATGTGCATGCATGCATATATAAATGCATAAATATATATATTTACATACATGCATATATAAATGCATACCATTTTATAGGAAAAAGATGTTTTGTGTTTTTCCATTTATCTATCAATGGAAATTTGGGTTGTTTCCACCCTTAGGCTATTATAAATAATGCTGGTATGAGCATCACTGTACAAATATCTGTTCAAGTCCCTGCTTTCAGTTGTTTTGTATATATACCCAGAAAAGGAATCGATGGGTCTTTGGTAATTATATGTTTAATTCTTTGAGGAATTGAAATACCGTTTTCCACAGCAACTGTACCATTTTACATTCCTCCCAGCAATGCATAAGAATTCTACTTTCTCCACATTGTCCACAATGTTTTCTCTCCTCCTCCTCCTTCTCCTCTTCCTCCTCCTCCCCCCACCCCCTCCTCCTCCTCCTTATTCTTCTCTTTCTCCTTCTTCTTCTTCTTTTACAATAGCCAAGGTAATGAGTGTGAAGTGGTACCTGATTTTGATTTACATTAGCATTTCCCTAAAAGTGAGCATATTTTCATGAGCTTATTGGCCATTGATATATCTTCAGTGGAAAAATGTCTATTCAAGTCCTTTGCCCATTTTAAAATTGAGTTGTTTTCTTATATGTTTAGTGTTAGGAACTTTAAAAAAATCTAGATATAAATCCCTCATTATATGTATTATTTGAAAATACTTTCTCTTCCGTGGTTTGCCTTTCTACTTTGTTGAAAATATAATTTGATACACAAAGATATTATTATTATTATTATTGAGATTTATTTATTTTATTTGAGAGAAAAGAGAGAACAAGCAGGAGGAAGGTCAAAGGAAAATGGAGAGAATCTCCAGCAGACTCCCTCCTGAAATAGAGTTTGATACAAGGCTTGATCTCATGACCCTGATTTAGATCATGACCTGAGTCAAATCATCAACCAACTGAGCCATGCAGGTGTACCAAAAGATGTTTTGTTAAAGATACTATTTTTAAGTAATTTCTACAAACATCGTGGGGCTCAAACATATAATCCTAAGATCAAGAGTTGCATGATTTACTGACTGATCCACCCAAGTGCTCTTAATCAAAGTTATTTTAACTTCCAAACACAGGAGAGAGTCTAGAAAAAAACCTTCTTTTGTATGTGTTCAAATGATTTTCACAGGATGCCAAGACCATTTAAGGGGGGAAAGACAGTCTTTTCAACAAATGATACTGGGAAAATTAGATATCCATCTACAAAAGAAAGAAGTTGGACCTTTCCAACACCATAGAGAAAATTTAAGTCAAAATAGATTGAAGATCTAAACCTAAGAGCAAAAATTATAAAACTCTCAGAAGAAAGTATAAGGAGAAAACTTCATAGCAATTATTTTTGGGTATGACACGAAAGACATAAGCAGTAGAAGAAAAACTGACAAACTGAACTCATCTTTTATTTTTAATCTGTGTCTTTATAATTAAAGAGAATATTTTGTATACAACAAACTTTGAGTCCTGCATTTTTGTCCACTTTAACAGTATCCTTTATTTGGTATATTTTTTTAAATTAAAAAACAATCTATTCTGTGTAAGGCAATATCCAGACAATGAAAATGCAAGCCACACACTGGGAGAAAATGTTTACAAAACCACATCTGATAATGGACTGCTATGCAAAACACACAAAGAGCTCTTAATACTCAAAACTAAGAAAATAACTGATCTAATTAAAGGTCAAGACCTTAACAGACACCTCCCCAACAAGATATACATATGACAAATAATCATAAGAAAACATACTCCACATCCTATGTTATGAGGGAAATGCAAGATAAAGCCACATGAGATACCACTGCACAACTATTACAATGGCCAAAATATGCAACACTGAAAAATCAAATGCTGCTGACAGTATTTGGAGCAGCAGGAACTCTCATTCATTGCTGATGAGAATTCAAAATGGTACAGTCACTTTGGAGGACAGTTTAGCAGTTTCTTATAAAACTAAACATATTCTTACCATATAATCCAGCAATCATGCTCCTTGGTATTTACACAAAGGAGCTGAAAAGTACATTCACACAAAAACTTTCACACAGGTGTTTATAGCAGCTTTATTCATAATTGCCATGAACCAAGATATCTTTCAGGAGGTCAGCACATAAATAAATTATGGCACATCCGGAGAATGGAATATTATTTACCGCTGAAAAGAATGTGCTATCAAGCCATGGAAAGACCCAGAAGAACCTTAAATGTGTATTACTAGTGAAAGGAGCCAATCTGAAATGGTATCACAGGTTGAACATTTCAATATCATGCACACTTTCCTCCAACCACCTTATTGCTTTTTTCAAATTGAATATTTTTATATTGCATATTGCAGCTGAAAGCCATATTGAAGTGAAAGTGTTAAAAAAAAGTCTTCTAAGTGAAATTATTTTTGAGCCTCAGTTGCCATAACAACTTTCTTTACCTCTCAAATAATGTTGAATTAAATATGAAATGGGATGTGCTTCATATAGGCACTGAAATCATAAGTACTGACATTTAAAATAAAATATTAAAGAAAAAGTCTCATACAGAGAATCTTATGGTTTGAAGGGCAAATTTTAGCTGTAACAATTAACGAGAGGTGTAACTTAATTCACATGTTTTCTTTTGTGAAGAATGCTCCTCTTCAAGATAACAAGCCATTTCATTTTCATGACCCATTCTGGAATGCACTTCAAAAGAGTATAGCAGATAATGTTTTCTTCATATATTATATAGAAAATATGTTTCTGCTGCACAAGTACAAATTGTCTAAAAGAAAGTAGCATAATTTATACACCAACTTAAAAATAAAAAAGTTCAGTGTATAGAAACCTCTCATCTTTCAAGTATCCATTTATCCAAGGTATTAATATACATTATACATTGGGCAAATGGTAATGTGAATTTAAGTTATTTTGCTAATATACAGTATCATGATGATTGCTTAAAGTGTTTTTTTAGCTTGAAATGGACTAGATTGTTTAATTTGAACATACCTAGTCTACAGTGAGGTTACATTGAGAGTACCAATAAACTTAACAGAATTTCAAAATGTTAGAAAGGAAAAACTATCAGTTACTGAATAAAGAGTAGAAATGATTCAAATTTTCATGTCCCTGAAAAAGTTATCATAATTGTATTACACTGCTTAAAAAGTTATCATAATTATATTACCTGCTTAGACTAGTGATCTTTCACCTTGATGATCAGTTATGCATACTGCATGACTACCAGAAAAAAGAAGGAAACTCTTTAAATATTTTAAACATAATATATGTATATTCATTTAAATATATGTTGATGCTGTAATATATGTCATAAAACATATGCTAGGTAAGTATTATGCTACCACAGTTACTTGACATATCATTATCACACAAATTCCATATTTTACATTAAAGTTCACTCTAGGTGTTGTATTTTCTATGGGCTTGATCAAGTGTATAATGACATATTATCCATAATTAACATGCAGAGGATTTTTAGAGCAATAAAAATCCACTATAGTCCACATTTAGTTTGCTTTAGTTTGAAATCTCTGATGACATAGGCTGTGGAGCATGTTTTCCTATGCTTATTTGTCGTATGTATATTTTGTTGGGTGAGGTGTCTGTTAAGGTCTCAACCCTTAATCAGGTTGGTAATTTTCTTATTTTTGAGTGTTAAAAGTTCTTTGTATATTTTGCATAACAGTCCATTATCATATGTGGTTTTATAAACATTTTCTCCCAGCGTGTGACTTGTCCTCTCGTTATCTCAACATTGCCTTTCACAGAACAGATGTTTTTATTTTAATGAAGTCCAGCTTCTCATGGACCACACCTTTGGCATTGAATCTAAAAAGTCATCACCACACCCAATGTCATTTATATTTTTCTCCTGTGTTATCTTCTAGGAGTTTTACAGTTTTGGATTTTACATGTAATTCTGTGATACATTTTGAGTTATTTTTTGTGAAGGGTTTAAGATCTGTCTGTGGATTCATTTGTTTGCATGTGGAGTTCCATCTGTCCAGAACTTTTTGTTGAAAAGATTGTCTTTGCTCCATTTTATTACCCTTGCCTCTGATTAGATTTTTATTGTGTTTAATATGTTTAGTATTCAAGGATTGCATAAGACAACATGAATAAGGAGTAAATTACAAAGAGAAAGGTAAAGATAACCAGTATAGGAATAACAGCTAATAGCCGTTATAGAACTTACTTTACAGTGTTTAGTGTCCTAAACACTCTCCACATATTATCTCATTTAATCTTTATTTCAACCCTATGAGGTATATGTTATTATTTGTATTTTATATACAAGGAAACAGAGATACAGGAAAAAGTTAAGTAAAGGATTCATACTCAGGCACTCTAACTCCAGGGTCCATTAACAACTATATAGTTTTATGTATTAGCCCCTCAATGTCACCAAAAACTGAATTTTACACTTCTGTTCTGCCATCCTGAAAGGACAAGAAGATTGATCCTTCCATTCTTCTATGATCCACGCAGGTATAAGGACAATGAAGTGACAAAGATAATGGTGGTACTGTGAACAAAGCCAAGTACATTATTCTTGGGTTGCCGTAACAAAGTCTCTCACACTGGATGGCTTAAACAGCAGAATTTTATTTCTTTACAGTTTTGGAGGATAGAAGTCCAAGATCATGGTGTCAAACAGGATTAGTTTCTTCTGGAAGCCTCTCTTCTTGGCTTGTAAGTGTCAGTCTCTTTGCCTTCACATAGTCTTACCTAGATGTGTCTGAAATGTAATCTGTTTTCATAAAGATACAAGTCATTTTAGAGTATGGCCTACCCATCTAATCTCACTGTACCTTAAGTAGCTCTTTAAGATCCTACCTCCTGGGGTGCCTGGCTAGGCCAGTTGGGTGAGCATCTGACCTTTGATTTCAGCTCAGATCATGATCTCAGGGTGATGGGATTGAGCCCCAAGTCAGGCTCTCTGCTCAGTGAGGAGTTTGCTTGAGGATTCTCTCCATCTCCATCTGCCCCTCCCTCTTCTCTCTCTCTCTCTCCACTCTCTCTCTCTCTCATAAATAAATAATTAAAAACATCTTTAAAGACCCTATTGCCTATCACATTCTGACATAGTGCAGTCTTAACCCAGACTTCAACATATGAATTTTGAGAGGGGACACAATTTAGCACATACACAAAACTCTTCCACAGAGAGCCAGTAGTCTTAACCTTAAATATTAAACATTAAATATTAAAAGCTGTGGCATAATTTCCCTAGATATAAAAGCAGAGAAGAAATGATGCTCTAGGGATCCCTGGGTGGCGCAGCGGTTTGGCGCCTGCCTTTGGCTCAGGGCGCGATCCTGGAGACCCGGGATCGAATCCCACGTCGGGCTCCCAGTGCATGGAGCCTGCTTCTCTCTCTGCCTGTGTCTCTGCCTCTCTCTCTCTCTCTGTGACTATCGTAAATAAATAAATAAAATTAAAAAAAAATATGATGCTCTGAACCAAGTATTCATGTCAGAAGGAAAAAATGGAACATAATATTAGGTAGGCAACTGCAAATATCTGCTATGACACACATTTGATCCATTTTGTTTAGCATGCTAAGCCTTCTGTAGTCAAACCTCAAGGAAAAAGCATCTATGATGAAAGTTTTAAAATTCTGAAGGTAGGTTACCTCAAAGACTATGTGCTGCTGAGTTCAGGGAAAGACCTTAGTCCTTGAAATGTAGATTACAAGTCATTACCCATACATTTTGGCTAAGGATTGTGGTACCTGAAACACAGACACTGTTGTAAAGTGGTAGATGATATGGCTACTGCAGTGCATAGCATTATAACCATATGCAGTGTTAAAATTAAGGCAATATATACTGGTGGTATAGAACATCAAATTTTAAACATACGATAGGCTAATTTCAGATGTGTTTGGGATTTTTTTTGATGTGGCAGGAGTCCACCGATCATTGGGATGTAAATTTCCTCCTCAGAGAAATTGATGAAGGACTACAGGATATAGTCCCTAATGCTTTATGCCATTTTGCTTTGAAATTACATTTACTCTTTGTTTCAAGCTACATTACAAATTGTATTCTTTGTTTAAGCTGAGTAGGGAGGATTGGACATCTGCAAATACTTTGTAAGTGCCTCACTTCGAGGAATTCATAACACTTCAGGGACTTTGGACTTTCATAAACACATCAAATTTGAATACTTCTTCCAATGTAGACAACAATCATTGCCTTCCCTAGACAGACAATCCACAGACTCATGTAGTAACTGTATGACTTTCAAACTCCATATTTTCTGGATGATGAATTTTTCTTTCCATTGGGACTGTATTTAGCTCTGCATGGGCTAGAAACAATCTAAAACACGGGATTCTTTCCCTAAACATGACAACCTTAAAAGAAAGAAAAAATACATAGAATGATAGGAATTAAGGACAATAAAGGCTATAAATCAGGTAAAGAGAGAATAAGAAATATACAACAATCACTGGTCCAAGACAATTATTTAATCCCACCAGGTGAGGACTCCCTGCCATGTCAAAAGAATACATTCCTTTTGCTGATTTGTTGAAACACTGCCTTATTTTTTTTTTCCACAGTTACTGTTTCTTCCTTTGTGGAACTCCCTTGGAACAGTGAAGATGCACTCCCTGGTAGCTACCCAGCTTTCACAGGCCAATTTTTGTTGGCATGAGTTTGCACCTCTAGTGATGGTCTTCTGCAGAAAGGTTACAAGTTATTTCCAGGTTGGCTAGGTATCTCTCTGGTGATAGGATTGCCTGAGAAACTTAATGGACTTCCAGTTTATTGGTTTCTAATCAGTTCCTTATATGAAAAACCTCAACCAAATACCTTAGATGTGTCTTTAAGGTCTCCTATTTTACCTAATGGTTTCTCCACCCTGCAAAGTCCCAAAGGCTTTAGCTTAACTGCTTGTGCTTTAAAACAATTTAAGCAACAGGCTTAAGTGGATGAAAACACAGTCATTTCAGCAATAGACAGGATACTGGCCCCTGACTGACTATCAGGTACATCTTAAAGGGAGGTTCTTGAAAAGGTCTATGGCAAGAACATTTTACTCTGCTCAAGGCTACGGTTTCACAGACATCAATTATATAACATTCATTTGGAGTGCAAGAACATTTTTTTCAATGTTTCAAGTTGACCCTCAGTCAACTGAAATTGAAGACAACAGAGATGCCCTGCTCAACAAATTATTTTCTTAAACTCCACTTGCACTCTACCTAATTCATCCCTATGTTCATTTCTCTTATTCAGACCTATACTGAAAGCCAAACATGCCAATATTTGCCAAACTTTTTATTATTTTCTCCCCTTTTATACTAATTAGTCCTATTGTTCTTGGTCAGCTCTGTCCCAAGCTACAGAATTAAACACATAGACCAAATGCTGTGTTACAGAATCACAAAGGTCAATAGCTTTTTAACTCCCAGTGTTCACATCCTATGGCCCATTGCCCAATCCCTTCATGAAATCAATATCATATTTTTATTGTTTGCAACACCCCACTTCAAGTTCTTTGTTAATTAAAGATTTCTTTTTTTGTAAGTTTTTTTTTTTTTTTTATTCATTCATGAGAGACACACAGAGGCAGAGACACAGGCAGAGGGAGAAGCAAGCTCCCTCTGGGGAGCTCATTATGGGACTTGATCCCAGGACCCCAGGATCATGATCTGAGCCAAAGGCAGAAGCTCAACAACTCAGCCACCTACGTTCCCCTGAAAAGTTTCATTTGACTGAATTTAACATAATTATCCTGATAAAAATTCCAGAAGTAAAAAAAAAAAATCCAGAAATAGAAGCATTAGGTCTGTTATTTATCTTTGTTTATACCTTTTTACTGTTATTAGTATGATTTTTCAACCCACGCTCCCTTGGACTTGTATATTTGTGTAAATTTGTTTAATTTTAAAATATATACTACAAATAGAAGAACCACCTATCCAACCATAGGCCAAAAGTGAGTAATAAAGATATCTCTGTTATGCCTCCAAGGTTTTGGATATTTTACCCCTTCTTTATATGAAAAATCAAGAATATCTGACAAAGAGAACAACAGAATACCTAGGTCAATTCATATGTTAATAAGTCATAACTTATTTTCTCTTCAAGATAAGAGTCAGTGGAGGTTCTATTTTCTTCCTTAACTATATTACCTGTGTTGTTCAACTCTCAGTGTATGCACACCCCACTTTTTACAGCACTGTTCTATAACATAGAATTAATTAAACTTGTGTTACTCTTCACATACAAGGATTATAATCAGATGACACATTTGATTATATCTTGCATAATAAATAGATCAACTTTACAAAGAGCCCATGAGGGATTTTCTGACTAATAAAGTTGCTGAATATAACAACACTCCTCTAGTAGTTACCTTTAAAAAAATCACACTAAAGCACAATATAAGTTTTGATAAATCTCTTTTATACTTTGAGACTATATAAAGAGCTAATAAGTAATATTCATTACTTTCTTTTGAGAAATTAGAGCCAGTTGTTAATGAAAACATGAGGAGAAAGAAAAATCAACCTCAAAATATCAGATATTGTCACTAAAGCCAACTGCAGAAGGTAACTTTAATCCGCAGCCTAAAGTGATACCACACTGTCCTTAGCTGCCTCCTGCCAGTATACAGGTTGGTGCAGTTCACCTAAGGAAATCCTTGGTTCTGCTCGACACATGTATTAAGTATATCCCTCTCATAATGTCTAGAGGAGAAAGAGAAAGAGGAGCAAAGCCTCAGTGACTAAATTGTGCAGGGTTTTTTCTTCCTCAATAAGAATGGGGGGGCAGATAATATCACTCACCAGTCAGATGACTCATTTTTTCTCTATGGGAAGAAGTGAAGAAGACCTGAGTCACAGGGATCTCCTTGTGGCAGACCCCTAACTTCAGAGACATGAGTTAAGGACCATTCCACAAACGGAAAGCATCTTCTGTTATGTAAGCCATCAACACCCAGAATTTAATGATTCCTATTCACTCCTTTTCAGTTTATTATTTCCTCTTCAAATGTCTAAAGTTATTAAAATGATGGAAATCTATTAGCATGAGAAAGAGCTGTGTACTTCTTTCCATTAATAACTAATGGTAATGAACTTCAGCAAAATCGCAGAACTTCCTTAATCTTTATATTTTCAAAATACCATGTAAATGTTATTGTAAATTCTCTCCATGAAGCCCCCATCAATTTATCAATAGTCGACAGTACTTATGACCTGAATAAACTCTAAAACCTTATAAACTCTAAAGCCATTTCTATTTCTGCATCTGCAAAGCAAAGCACTTATTTTTACCCACTGAACAATCTTAAAGTAAACTAAGGATTTCCCTCTGTACAACTTATCTACAACGTCCCTTTATGTGCTAGAATTAGAAGTTACAAAATAGAAAATGAGAACAAAGCTTATCGCTTGACAAATTTACTTCATTTGTGCTACTGAGGACTTGCTCTCCCACTTTCCATAAGCCAACAACCTAGAAAGGCAAGGCCAATGGTAATAAGCAATTATGGACAGAGTTATTCTCAATTCCCAAATTGAGCTGAACTGAGGCAGAAAATTTAGTTTCCCTTCTGAGAAGTCATGATTTCTATCAGTACCTCAGGGAATAAAGCAAACTTTAAACTGCTTCTGTTTGAGACATTTACTTGTTTAAATCTCATACAAACCTAAAATCCTTGAAATGTTCTCTTCTAATGTGCATGTTAAAAAGAGAGCGAGCTATGAGAGGTTCCTTTGGATTCTCTGCAACATCCCTACTACACCTTACGTGCTTCATTTACAAATTTAAATTATTTGTATCTTTTATCCAATTTTCTTATTACAGTATATAAGCCCTGGTCAAAATGAAG
The DNA here is from genome assembly GCF_048164855.1 of Canis lupus baileyi. Lineage (NCBI taxonomy): Eukaryota > Metazoa > Chordata > Mammalia > Carnivora > Canidae > Canis > Canis lupus. The sequence goes on from NC_132861.1 coordinate 24,126,906, forward strand.
TCATTTTTTGGGTTATTTGTTCTGAAACAATTTATTAAACCTTGAAACAGATTCTATGACTATTATTTCTTTTAGTAACAATTGTGTAATTTTTGACAAATGCTCATATCTGCTTTATATAGTAGATTTCTTGGCAAATTTTGCCCTTTTGTTCATCCTTCAATATTAAAGTGGAGATGCTTATTTCTTGGTCTGTCTTACTGCCTGTGTGTGGAAGTGTTCACGTGTATATGTGATACAGGCTTAGGGATTGAACCATATCAGAAAAAAGATTGTCACAATTTTTTTTTGCTTTGATTTTTCATAAGGAGCATTTTATAAATCATTCGACAATTCACCATTAATTTTGAAGGATTCCCATGTTAAATGCTGTTCAGGAATAAAGTAAAGTTAATGAATATTTGTTCTATTATTTATACTCAGAAACCTTCCCACTAGAATGCCAAGGTAGAATGATTAATATAATAGAACGTCATTGAATATTATGAACTCCTTCACTATAGAACCTATCTGAATTTTGAACAGTTTTACATGAACATTTCAGAATAGGATATTGAAAAACATTATGAAGGTAAATTGTAGAAAATAACCCATTCCTGAAATGAAACAAGATAACTAAATGTTTTTTTCCAACAACAGAGCTATAATTTCTAATATAGATGGCAAAATCAAGACAAATATTTCTTTTCAATAAATAGCCTAAAGACACTCAAAGGAGGAATAGCAAAGCTCTTAAATAGTACAGACTCCCTGCCTGGCTGTTATCCACTACAGATAATTTGTTTCTCTAATGAGGGATGAAGAAAGGGACCAAGGGTTTTACCTTTCATTTGTCTTAAATGGAGCTTTTTCTTTACATGCTTAACTTTCTTCCAGTAACCAATGCTATGACATCAGCAGGTAAGAAATAAATGTGTTAGAAAAACCAGGGATCCTCTGCAGTTATTATTTTTAAATATTTAAAACAAGGCTAAATACTAAATTGTGCTCCCCAGGCATAGGGAATGGAGCTGAGAAATAAATAAATATAATTTCCCAAATTTCTTTCTCAATTGAATATAAAAGCATATCACTCTGGGTGTCTGCACACTTGAGTTTTGCCCTACTCAAGAAATGGAATTTTGCCCAGTTTTACATTCTGGTCACTTCTCACTCTTTTCTGCCATTTAATATCACTTAGCGTAATATATGTGTTTGCCAAATGTATTTAGTCTGTGCATTTAAATACTGGATCTCTTCCAGTAGGAAGCAAAGGCAAGTAATGCCTTTTAGCACAGGGTGTTGGAGATTTAAATATTTTTATTTTACCATGAGATAAATTGGTCACTAGGATTATCAAGCACTAAAACTCATGGATATTCTCCAGTGTTCATGTGTGTTTGTTTTATTCATCTTGCCCAATTTCTTTTACAGATGTTATTAACCCCGGTTTATTCTCTTCTGGAAACACTGTAAGACCAGTAAAGTTTTGATCTTATAGAATCCTCCTTAATATGATTGGTTTCCTATTTGTTTGTTTTTCCAATCAAGAACTAGCATAGTTTTGTGCATATACCTGAGTATGCATGAACAATCATGCTTGCTAATTCCTTTTTTTTTTTTCAATTAAGTTTGAAAAGCGTATCACAGCAGCAAGAATAACGTGTGGTACTCCCTAGCATCCTTAGCCCCAAAGTTCTTGAATCTTTTTATTTTTTTTTTTAACTTCCAACACATCTGAAGCATATAATATGAGCAAGAGTAATGGCACATTTCAATAGGACACATTTCAAGGACATACTTTCCTGGAAAGCAATAGTAGTCTGAGTTTGATGGTGGTAGTGAAAAGATTTGATAAAATCTCCTTAACAGTGTTTGAAAATCTTTGCCTGGTGTTATAACAATGAATTAGTTGATTCCTAAAGAACTTACTTGGTATTCAAAAGCCTACAATATTTCTTTGACTTATCTCAGGTGCTTGTTAACTTGTAGTTTTAAAATTTTCATATATTAAATGTTCTTTGACTAACTTTACCAAAGTAGTATAGCTAAAGTCAAATTAAGAAATGAAAAAAATGTGAAAGAGATAAAATAAAATAACAAAAAAGTATTAATATGAATTAGGAATAACTCAGTAATGCTAACCACTCATACTTATGCTATATAGTGTATTGTTCCAGTGTGTGTAATCCCTTAGTTTGTTTATATCTGTAGGATGTCTTTGTACTTTTATAAAATTCTCACACTTGTGTATCAATACTTACAGTGCAAACATTAGCTTTGTTGCTTCTGGCTTCTCATAATCTGATGGGTTATATAGCTAGCTTCCAAATGTTATGACATAAAGCATGACCCCATCTTTAAACAAAGATGACTGGAACAAAGGTAAACATCTGATCAATGCTGAGCTTAGAAACCTCTTTCCTGGGAAGCTTGAAATTAGAGTTAGAACATTCCAGCTCATTTAATACAATGGAAAAGGATGAATACTTACCATTTACATCCATATGGGTGGAATTAGAGGTTATTTGGCTGAGTCAGAGAAAGACAATTATCATATGCTTTCACTCATATATAAAATATAAGAAACAGCACAGAGGGTCATGGGGAAGAGAGGGAAAACTGAATGAGAAGTCAGAGAGGGAGATAAGCCATGAGAGACTCTTAAAAATAGGAAACAAACTGAGGATTGCTGGAGGGGAGGTTGGTAAGGGAGTGGGGTAATTGCGTGATGGGCAGTAAGGAGGGCACGTGATGTGATAAGCACTGGGTATTATACACTACTGATGAGTTATTAAACTCTACATCTCAAAATAATGACATAATATGTCTAATTGAATTTAAATTTTTAAAAAAAGAATATCCCAGTTTGTTTATCTAATTTCCTACTGATTGAGGTTTAAACGTATGACCTGTGAACATTAGGGTTTTAAATCTACAACCAGCAAAAGAGAACCCTCTTTGAATGCCAGCTAAAAGATCTTTTAATGACACCCTTAAGGAATCATACTGAAGAGTTTGGGGAATTCTGTGTTCTATCCATAATCTAATCTTTTAAAATAAATATCACTATTATATCTGATAACATCTATTGTACATTTACCTTTTACCAGGGTCTCTGCTTTGTGCTTTACACTCACTGCCTATCCATCTGATTTTTATAATATCTGTGCATTGTAAAAATTTCCTATTTTGTGGATTAATAAACTAATCACTATAGTCTAAAGATAATGTAGCTAATAAGTAGCAGAACCAATGAAAATGGAACATTATCCACTTACAAAAGAAAAGAAATTTACCAATGACAGGGAAAGAATGCTTACTGGACTCCTTCTGATTTTGGGGAAGGCACTTATTTTCTTGGATAACATGAAAGTAATGGAGGGGGCAGCACTGCTCAGAACTCCCTTGTTTTCATCACAGACTAATAATTTGATCCATTATCTATGGCCCCAGGGTCTATATCCTGGCTTATAACAGGAAAACTCTCCTTCAATTATTTTACAAATAGTAATTGACAATCTAACCATGTAGCAGGCACAGCAGTGATGCTGAGGATGCAATTGTGAGGAAGAAAGACTCCTTTTAAGACTCCTTAAGACAACCGTCTAGCGGGACGCCTGGGTGGCTCAGCGATTGGGCGGCTGCCTTTGGCTCAGGTCGTGATCCTGGGATCCCACATTGGGCTCCTGCGAAGAGCCTGCTTCTCCCTCTGCCTCTGCCTCTGCCTCTGCCTCTGCCTCTGTGTGTGTGTGTGTGTCTCATGCATAAATAAATAAATCTTAAAAGAAAAAAGAGACAACAGTCTAGCAAAGTAGACAGCATCATTATATTAGCATTCATGTATATTTTGCTAAGAAGAAAGCACAAAGGAAAATGAGAAGGCATGAAGAGCTCCTAATCTGAGTTCACACTGTATCGGAAAACCTTTAATTTAAGGTAGTAATTATAGAATATCTAAGATTTAGAGGTTTGATAAGACTGACAGTAATATTGTAAGCAAAGGAAATGTCACAAATGAAGGCCTAAAGGTTAGAAATAGTCACCCAAGTCAATGATAACTCCTATATGTCAGGTGAACATACGTCTTATCACTGCAACAACAGAAATTAATTAACTAATTAATTACATTTCAAATTTAGCCCAAAGGAGGATGGAGAGAATTAAGGCTCAAGAGGTAAGAAGGGCACAGGTCATTAAAGAGATATGAAGCACTTTTTATTCACTCAACAAATATTGTCTGCCTTTTATGGGTCAGCTTTTATATGTTGTAGGGACACAAAAATTAGTTTAAAAGTGCTTGCCCTCATGCAACGTGAGAGAGAGAAATTAAAAAGAAAAATTAGGGCAGCCCCGGTGGCACAGCGGTTTAGCGCCGCCTGCAGCCCGGGGTGTGATCCTGGGGACCGGGGATCGAGTCCCGTGTCAGGCTCCCTGAGTGGAGCCTGCTTCTCCTTCTGCTTGTGTCTCTGCCTCTGCCTCTGTCTCTCTCTGTCTCTCGTGACTGAATAAATAAAATCTTTATGTGTATTTGTTCGAAGGTCGTATATATGAATGTGTACTTATGTAATATATGTATATATATGTATGTGCATATAATATATAGTACATGTATATGTGTTATATCTATTTATATATCTGTATAGGTAATACACATGTTCATGTGTATATATGACAAATGTATACATATTTATATACAATAGACATATATGACACACATATTTACACACAAACATACATACAAAGCAATGATTTGAGGATAGTGTACATTTCATTTGCCTGTGTACAATTTCTTTCACAAGACCCACTAGGCAAAAGGAGAAAGCCGCATCTGACTGAAGGAAACCACACAGAAATAAACACAAATGTGCCTGCACACACACACACACACACACACGCCACACACACATGCACACATGCCTCAACTTCTACTAGCTACCCTGTTTTCCACCTGTGGTATAATCCACATCTGGTTTTGTACCTCTCAGGTTTCAAATGAAACCTGACTCCTTCCACCAGTTCACAGTGACTCATAAATTGCAACTCTTTAAATGCTGGCCCTCTCACACCTGCCTCCATAAGCTATCTTCAGGTCTTTTTCAAGGGTACATGCCTTATTTATTATATGATTTATATATTTCCTAGCTTTTTACAATATTTAAAACTGTGCTAGAGTGTTCATTAGATTCTGATCTTTTTTTAAATGTGTTACTGACAAAGTTGTTGAATATTGTATACTAATTTCATTTTTTCACATAGCCCCATGGTTTTTATTATACAATTTTGTATAGCATATGAAGATTTTTAGAAACACATATGTCACATTATAGGATAACTGACTGTATATGTTATGTTAAACTGTGCTAAATTCTTAGGAGAAAAAGTAAAACAGAAAAGAGGAATAAGGAGTTTTGGAAAATGTTGGTATTTTTTATTTATTTTTTTATTGAAGTTCAATTTGCCAACATACAGTGAAATATCCAGTGCTCATCCATCTAGTGACCTCCCCAGTACCCATCAGCCAGTTACCCCCCGCCCACCTCCCCTTCCACTATCCTTTGTTCATTTGGAAAATGTTGATTTTTTAGATATGGTAAGCAGATATGGCCTCACTAAGAGATGTATGAACAGTAATAGATGAAACTATGTATATATTGGAAGGAAAAGCATTCCGAACTAAGGGAAGAGGCAGTGCAGAGACAGGTAATATACATAGACATCATTAAAATTCAGTTCTGTAATTTGTTTAAAGATTTATTTATTTGATAGAGAAAGCGAGTGGCCGGGACGAGGTGGGTGGGCAAAGGGAGAGAAAGAATCCTCAAGAAGATTCCCTGCTAAGCACAGAGCCAAGTCAGACACTTAACCAACTGAACCACCCAAACACCCCTCTGTAATTTTTTGATAGTATAATTGATTAGAAAGTAAGTAGAATGTGCTTAAAGTAGGAGATTTCATTATTTGCCATACAAGTTTTATAAAGATGTGATACAATCAACTACAATAGGACATCCGTTCAGACTCAATGTGTGCACTATGGAATTGCATGGACCATATGTAGAGTGACTGTTTCAATATGCTTGGAATACTTTCATTTAAGGCCTACTGCATGACCATAATTATTAGTAATCTCTTTTGCCGTCAAAAATGTCTCAGTTCTATACAAAAATTACAAGGCTGCACTAACCATTATAGTTTCTTAGTATGAAATCATTCAAGACCTGTTAGAATTTGGCTAATGGCTTACAGTATTTGAACACTGAACAATCTTTTATATTATTTAAAAACAAAGAAGTAGAGAAGAAAAGTGTATAATCACTACCAAGTTCATGTGTTCTGGAAAAATGTCTATTTTGTGTTGAAACAACTACCCCCCAACATCTAAGCCTTTGCTGCCCCTGGGAAAGTTGAACTTTATTTGGCTGCCTCAAGGAATAAGGGGAGCATTTATAGAACTACATTTGGGGATGAATCAAAAATGGTTGAACTTATAATAAAGCTATCCAGAAATTGAGCTTTTATCTTTCATCTAATGTTCCACCCATGAATTTATTATCACAAACAGAACAGATGAGGTGGTAAATTTATGAATACTTTATTTACCTGTGCTGCTTCACAAAAATGAAAGAAAAAGCTAACAAAGTCACAGTTAATCAGTATCCATGGTAATCACAAACACAGAAACATAGGACCATAGGATATCCTTTGTATGTACCAAAGTGATGGAAGTTCACTTACTGCCATCTTCTCAAAACACTCCAGAATTCTACTACAATCTGTCTCCCAAAGTAGAGTCCACAACCACTTTTTGCTCTGTTTGAAATATTTACTTTTTCATTTGAGTTGTATGAAAAAGTGCTCCTTTAATTGGGACAACCAGATGTGATGCCATGCAGTCCTTTCTCGGCTGACACATATTCCCAACATGATTAGATGTCTGTGTACTGGGAGAATATTGCAGGGATGTTGTTCATTTGCAGGTTTCAAATTCTTATTTTGTGTTTTGTGAAGCCTTGAGTGACTACTTGATTACTTTTTGTCTGTAGCAATGAAGACATTGACAAATGTGTCTGTTCATATATCTTCATGAAACCTTTACTGCAAGTCATGAAATCTAGTGCAGTATAGTTACTTTCTAATTAATTGTATTATCAAAATAAAAATACAGGGGAAAAAATCCCCAGATTTTATGTTAGAAATGCTCTTATTCAATCTCAGTAAGTTTATTTTCTTTATGACTTTTGGTAACTATACTGATAAAGATAAAAAAATGAAATGTTATTCATATCTCATATGAAGTTTTTGTTAAAACCAGATCTTAAAAAACAACATCAATTTGGTGAAGAAAATAGGATCTCATTAAAATGATGAAAGTAAAACAACTGAAATCTGTGGAAAAATCTTTAAAAATATTCCTGACACTAGTATTTAACATAGATACACTTAGAGATTTTATGTATATATGTATACTTTTTGTGATTATGTATAAACCCTGTCTGAATGAGTTTGATTTTCTAAACAATATAGTACCTCAGTAAGGTTTATCTTTAAGTAGGCTTCATCTAATACCAAATATTTGAAAGCTTATCAATAACCTGATGAGGCTAAGATTGCATTCATTGGAATGTTGATTTTATTATCCAGAATCCTATCTTTATTTAGTTCAGTGATTATCAAATTAAAAGTATTTACATACTTCTTTCTAAATTGTTTCTATATGCAGTTTAAATGGGTACTACTAATTTACTTAATGTTTTTCTTTCCTTTTTTTTTAAGATTTTATTTATTTATTTATTTACTTACTTACTTACTTACTTATCAGAGAGAAAGAGAGAACCAGAAAACACAAGCAGAGAAAACAGCAGAGGCAGAGGGAGAAGCAAACTCCCTGTGGAGCAGAGAGCCTGATGTGGGGCTTGATCATGACCTGAACAGAAGGCACACGCTCAATAGGCTGAGCCATTCAGGAGCCCCTAATCTTTTCCTTTAAAGCAATCTTAAACCACATTTTTTTCCAATTTGTCCTAAACATTAGGATCAAGTTAATGATAACTTCTTCTATATTCTTCTGTGTACAAATAAAATTAATACATAACTATTAATATATAATTATTAAAGTTTAAAAGATTCAAGCGCAACCAACTCAGCCAAATTAATTTGTGAAACAAAGGCTTACTTCTCTTTAAAAAACTAAAAGGATCCATCCATGTACTAGATAAAATCACTCCATGTACCACTGAGAAAATGTATGTGTTTTAGGAAATGCAGTTGGGCAATCACAAATTCTTCTAGTTTCAGTACACATGATATTAAAATGACAGATCAGCACTTGTATGTAGTTAGCCTCTTAGGAAAACATCAAATAGTTCCTTTTAACTGAAACGCATTTAATAATTTAGTTAGTTTTGGGAAATGCCCTAGGATATAAGATCACATCATTATGTGACTCAGAAACCACAGAAGCACGTCGAATGTTTTCTACATTAGGAAGGCAAACAACATCAAGGAGGTAGGCAGAACACAAAAGAGACAGCCTTATAAGATCTACATATCATTTCAGATCTAACACAGTTTGTTCAGGCTCTATATTTGAACATCCAAGGACATGGAGTGTAGATTATACAGGATGAGTTGTCATCTAACAAGGATATGATCTTCTATTAGAAACACTGTTGCACAAACACATACAGAGAAAGAGGGAGAATCAATAAATATCTTCATCATTCACATAAAATTAAGTAACAAAAGTACATCATCCCATAGTCTCCAGAGCTAGATATTTCTAGGGGCTGTGGTGTATGAAGTAATATTCAATGGCTTGAGAAAATGGGAGTCATTTGAAGGCTTCTAAAGATAGTTTTTAAGGGTCATTTGCCAAGTTTAATACATCAATAATCTATTTCAAAAATTATAATAAAAACAATATTGATTTTCTAAGTGCTGTATTATAAATTTATACTAGTAGAGATATAATTCAATAAAAAATTCTCCTAGGGAAACAATCTTCTAAATTATAAATAATCAATATATAATATCTCAAGAGAGGCCAAATCTTGGAATTTTTCAAAAGATCCCCCAAATAATGCTTACAGAGGTTTATAAATGTAGCCACTGACACATCATTCCGGTGTCTTTTTATTTTATTTTTATCAAAATATAAAAGTATTTTTTATTTTTAAATAAAATTATTTATTTTATTTTTTATTTTTTAAATGTCGAAAATTCAAAAAGATGCTAACAGAAACATTTCAAAGTCATGAAAAATTAGATTCATCAGTAGAAGCAAAAATGTTCAGATAAACTTAGGAACTTCTGCAATAAGGGTCTACACAGCAAACGATGAATTCATTGCATTGAGGATCACTCCATGCTGAACAACAGAGATCTGAGATTTTTCAGATCAAGAGAGTTAAAAATAGACCTGCCCTACGACCCAGCAATTGCACTACTGGGGATTTACCCCAAAGATACAGATGCAATGAAACGCCGGGACACCTGCACCCCGATGTTCATAGCAGCAATGTCCACAATAGCCAAACTGTGGAAGGAGCCTCGGTGTCCATCGAAAGATGAATGGATAAAGATGATGTGGTCTATGTATACAATGGAATATTACTCAGCCATTAGAAATGACAAATACCCACCATTTGCTTCAACGTGGATGGAACTGGAAGGTATTATGCTGAGTGAAATAAGTCAATCGGAGAAGGACAAACATTATATGTTCTCATTCATTTGGGGAATATAAATAATAGTGAAAGGGAATATAAGGGAAGGGAGAAGAAATGTGTGGGAAATATCAGAAAGGAAGACAGAACATAAAGACTCCTAACTCTGGGAAACGAACTAGGGGTGGTGGAAGGGGAGGAGGGCGGGGGGTGGGGTGAATGGGTGAATGGGTGACGGGCACTGAGGGGGGCACTTGACGGGATGAGCACTGGGTGTTATTCTGTAAGTTGGCAAATTGAACACCAATAAAAAATAAATTTATTATAAAAAAAAAAAAGAAAAAGAAACAACTTTAAGCCTTTGTTTCAGAGAGATAAATGTGATGGGTACACATTGTATTTTTAATTATCCGTTTTGAAAGAGTTAAGGAAAATCATTAATGGACTTGTAACAATGAAATACAAAGTTAAGAGCCTAGAAGCTTACTGCCACAAGATTTAGAACCGTCAGCTACATAGTCTCTAGATTCCAGTGCCATAGAAAATTTAAACAATTATTATGGGGCACTTGGGTGGCTCAGTTTGTTAAGTGTCTGCCTTCAGCTCAGGTCATGATCCCTGGGTCCTGGGATGGAGCCCCACATAGGGCTTTGTGCTCAGTGGGGAGTCTGCTTCTCCCTCCCCCTCTGCTGCCCCCGCTGCTCATGCTGTCTCTTTCTCTCTCTCTCCAATAAATAAATAAATAAATAAATAAATAAATAAATAAATAAATAAATAAAATCTTAAAAACATTAAAAATTATCAATCATCTCAGGTCATCCCCAATACACAAGTATGTATCTGTTATTTCTTTATAATGTTTTGTATGCTAAAGTTTAATACTAAAAAATGTATTATAAATACTAGCACACAATGTTCTCCTCACTTGCTAGGGGAAAAGGGTTAGTCAGGAAAAAAGTTGTGTCTGATGCCATTTGGAGCTCTTAATTACAATATCTGAAAAAAGGCTTAGCGTTGTTCTTCTCGACAACTCATATAAATGTCTTTGCTTTCAAAGAAACTCACTGGATTCTAAATCTGACATTAAATATACATAATAAATAAATGGAAAATTTTAGGAAAAACATTCTTTCTATCATGAAAGAGTTATCTAACTCCCTAATAGGACTATCTATACTTTATATATTACAAAAATTAGATAAGTCAAAAATAATGATTAGAAGTCAATAGGAAAAGTAAGCAAGGGTTTTTTTTGCATATATTTCTAAGACTACGACAAAATTACTTATATTTGGATGAATTTATATTGACTATGTTAAGACAAGTGATTAAAACTGTTACCCATCCACAAAGATTTTGACATTAATTGTGCTTTACTCAAAAACTAAAAATGAAGCACCTAGGTAGCTCAGTTAAGCATCTGCCTTTGGCTCAGGGCGTGATCCTGGGGTGCTGGGATCGAGTCCCCCATTGGGTTCCCCACAGAGATCCTGCTTCTCCCTCTGCCTATGTCTCTGCCTCTCTCTTTGTGTCTCACAGGAGTAAATAAATAAAATCTTAAAAAAAAAAAAGAACTGGAAACTTATGCTCACACAAAAACCTGCACATGAATGTTTATAGTAGCTTTATTTACAATTCCCAAAAGTTTGAAGTGATCAAATGTATTCAGTAGACAAATGGATAAATACACTGTGGCAGATCCAAACAATGAAATATTATTCAGCACTAGAAGGAAGTGAGCTATCAAGCCATGAAAAAATATGGAGGAAACTTAAATGCATATTACTAAAAGAAGCCAATCTGAAAGACTATTGTATAATTCCAACTATATGAAATTTTAGAAAAGGTAAAACTGTAGAGACAGCAAAAAGATCTGTTGTAGAGGAGAGGGCTTGGGGAAATGTGAACAGGTAAACAGAAGCTCTTTAGGGCATGGTAGTTAAAGTGCTCTGTATGACACTATAATGATGGATAAATAGCATTACACACTTATTCAAAATCATAGAATGCATTACCAAGAGTGAACTGTAATGCACTTTGGATGACTGTGATATGTTGATGTAGGCTCATTAATTATAACAAAGGTACCACCCTGAGGGGCAGTGTTGGTAATGGAGGAGGCTATGTGTGTGTGGGAGCAAGGGAATATAAGAAGTTTCTGGGATCCCTGGGTGGCGCAGCGGTTTGGCGCCTGCCTTTGGCCCAGAGCACGATCCTGGAGACCCAGGATCGAATCCCACGTCGGGCTCCCGGTGCATGGAGCCCACTTCTCCCTCTGCCTGTGTCTCTGCCTCTCTCTCTGTGACTATCATAAATAATAAATTAAAAAAAAATTTAAAAAAAGAAGTTTCTCTTTCAGTATCTTTCTCTTAATTTTGACATTAACCTAAAAGTGTTCTAAAAATTAAATTATTAAATAAATAAATAAGTAAATAATGGATTTTTTCATTGTTTTCTCCATCTTGAGTGTATACTTTCCACATACAATTGCTTAGCTAAAACATTAAGAGCGCTCTATTTGAATACACAAGACAAACATAAAATTAGATTTAATTGGGAACTGACATTTAAATTTTTCCTTACACTTGTCAACCAGTAATTTTTGAACCCAAAATAATCAGAACAAATCTACATTTAATGCCATTTTCCTATGATTTTAGTCATCTCAGTATGATGGAAAATGGATAATGGTGAACTCTATCTAATTAATATAAGAGTATTTTCTTTTAAAATGACTACTTCCAAATTCCTTATTCAAAATTATTCAGAAACTTCTAACTTGAAATTAGTAGGTAGATGAGTACTAAACCTTCTTAAAAGTTAATCTTTTATTCTTTCATTAATCTATAATTTTTTACAATGAGAAACAAAGATGATTATTTGTTTTTAATTATGGTGATCTGACTTGTAGTAATAATTAATTTTCTGTTTCAGAAATAAATCTAATGTTGTCATTGCTAAAATATCATGAAAATTGCAGTGTGTTTATAATTACATAATTATAGGATTCCAGAATGGGAAGAGGGCTTCAGAATTATCCAAGTGAACTTCTACCTTTTCTCGATAAAGGTATCCAAAAAAATATACTTTTAAGAGCTAACAAGCCATATTTAAATATCTTTTTGCCTTGTATTTGGTTTCTGTGTATCTTTTACCTGTTCCTTAAAAGCTCACATATTCTGGAAGCTATTTGCTTTTGCTGTTGAAATGATTCTCATCTCCCTTCTTGAAGAAATGAGCCTATAGATTAATATGCCTCACTTATAGGTCCTTCCTAAAGTCTGGTATAATTATAAAGGAGTCTATGTCTCCTCTTTAACTAAGGAAAATATTTTTTGAGATAAAATTTTAAATTATGATAATTCTTTTAAGGAGGAGAAAAAGGATATGGAAAAAGAAAGAGAAGAAGAGAGAGGAGGAGAAGGAAGATAAGAACCTAGAAGTCTCCACTCAACAAGTAAAATCCTAAACAAAATGAAAATTCAGCAACTTTTCTGAGATCCTTAAGAGAAGTGAAGTCACAGACAAAGCACTGCCCCCCCCCCCCCCCCCCAAATAGAGGAGACCTACACGAATACAGAAAATCAAAAACCCAGTAGGGATAAGGAAACCTGGACTACAGTTGACAAATTGGTGGAAGGTCAGTGTGGGCAAGTTTGAAAGAGAAAATTCCAGTACAGTGTCTGGGCCTCACACTTGTGAGAGTTTTACCTTCTGGAGTTTACCGGATTCCAACAGTAATTACTGGAGAAAAAGCCCTCCTTTTTCTTTCAGTGGGAGAAAAAAGGAGCCATTTTTAAATACTACTAATACTTTGTTCTGATAAAGGCCTGCCCTATGTGAAACTAGTTGAATGAAGCCTAACCTGCTGGAGTTTTATTTTTTGTTTTGTTTTGTTTTGTTTTGTTTTGTTTTTGTTTTTGTTTTTTTAATTTATTTTTTATTGGTGTTCAATTTATTAGAACTTAACTGACCTGAAGGAAGGGAAATACCCAACTCCAACCCACATTGGCCATCCTATCTCACATAAGGGGGTGGCAGGGGGTGGGAGAGGGTGAGAAATACTGATGAATTTCAAGTCTGGAGACAGAGGCTCACTTAAAGATTTAGATCTAATCATAAGAATATACTGTGCTTCCCCACCTTGACACCATACCAACAAATTGCTAATAGCTTATTTGCGCTAGTTCATTTTACCCAGTACATCATGCCTAATTATAAAAAAAAAAATACACTAAAAGCAAAAATGCACACTTTAAAGACACAGAGAATGCATCAGAAGCAGACTCAGATATGACAGGAAAATTGGAACTATCAGACCTAGAATTTAAAACAATAGCAATTAATATGCTAATGTATCTAATGGATAAATTAGATAGCATATAAAAACAGGCAAGATAAGGAGAGATGGAAATTCTAGAAAGAATAAAAAAGAAATACTAGAGATCAAAAACACTCTAAAGGAAATACAGAATGTGGGGATCCTGCTTCTCCTTCTGCCTATGTCTGTGTCTCTGTGTTTCTCATGAATAAATAAATAAAATCTTAAAAAAGAAAAAAAAAAGTCAATATCTAGGAACTATGGGACAACTACATATCCACAATTAAAACACCAAAAGTTAAAAAGGAACAGATAAATTTTTTTTGTTGCTTTTGTTTGTTTTATTTAAAGATTTAGGAGCACCTGAGTGGCTCAAGCCATTGAGCATCCAACTCTTGGATTTGGCACAGGTCATGATATCAGCGTTGTGAGAATGAACCTGGTGTCATGCTCCACATTCAGCAGGGAGCCTGCTTGAGATTTCCTTTATCACTCTCCCTCTGCCCCTGCCCCTAGTCTTTGTCTCTTTCTCAAATAAATAAACCTTTAAAAAAAGACTTATTTTTAGGGAAGTTTTAGGTTTACAACAAAATTGAGAGAAAAGTATAATGACTTCCCATATATAACCTGACCCCACAAGAAGAATCTTCTGCATTATCAACATCACTCATTGGAATGGTACATTTTTACCAAGAACAAACCTACCTTTGACACATCATAATTATCCAAAGTTCAAAGTTTATATTATAGTTCACTCTTGCCGTTGCACACTCTCTAAGCTTGGAAAATGTATGATGAACATATGTCCAACATTATTAAATCACATAGAGAATTTTTATTGCCCTAAAAATCCTCTGTGTTCCAACTGTTCATACCCACCTACTCTCCCTTCCAAGAAGGCAACTATTGATCTTTTCTCCATATAGCTTTGCCTTTCCAGAATGTAACATAGTAGACATTATATGGTATGCAGTCTTTTCAGATTGGTTTCTTTCACTTATTAATATGCATTTAAGATTCCTCCATATCTATTAATAGATCTATAGCTAGTTTTCTTTTAACTATAAAAATATTCCATTGTCTGAATGGACTACAGTTTATTTATATCCATTCATGTGTTTGAAAAACTTGGGTCGCCTGCCTAGTTCAGTGGAAGAGCATGCAACTCTTGATCTCAGAGTTGTGAGTTTGAGCCCCATGTTGGGTGTAGAGATTATATACATACATATGTAAACTTTAAGAAAATGTGATATATCCATTCATTTATTGAAGGGCATCTTATTTCCTTCCAGATTTTGGCAAATATAAATAAAGGTGCTAAACACATCCATGTTCAGGTTTGTATGAACATAAGTTTTCAAATCCTTTGAGTAAATACCGATAAGTGCAATTACTGGATTGTATAGAATAAGTATATTTAATTTTGCAATAAACCACCAAACTGTCTTCCAAAGCAGCTTTACTCTTTCTCCTTCCTCCCAGCAGTGAGTAACAATTCCTGTTACTCCACATCCTTTTCAGCATTTGATTTTGTCAGTGTTGTGGGTTTTGGCCATTCTAATAGGTATGCAATAGTATCTCATTTTAATTTACATTTCCCGATGATATGAGATATAAGTCATTTTTTTCATATGCTCTATGACATCGGTATATTTTCTTTGGTGATGTAGCTGTTAAGGTTTTTGGCCTAGATTGTATTTTTTGTTGCATTTTTAGAATTCTTTGTACATTTGGACTAAGTCTTTTCTCAGATATGTCTTTTGCAAATATTTTCCTCTAATCTGTGACTTGTCTTTTCATTCTCTTGACATTGTCTTTCACGGAGCAGAAGTTTTTAATTTTAAGAAAGTCCAGTATGTCAATTGTTTCTCTCATGGATAGTATCTTTGGCATTGTACCTAATAATGCATCATAATATTCAAAGTCATCTATATTTTCTTTTGTGTTATCATTTGGAATTTTGCCAGATAAATATTTGAAAAATTTTGAAAATTTGAAAAAATAAGTACTGAAATTACTTGAAATTAATGTCAGACAGCAAACTACATATCTAGGCAGTTCAAAAAACACCAAACAGGATAAATGTGAAAGAACTACATGTATGTATGCTATTTTCAAACTGCAGGAAATCATATATAAAGACAATATCCTGAAAGCAGCCAGAGGGAAAGAACACTTTATAAAGAACTAAGGTAAGAATTACATCTGAATCCTTCTCAGAAACCATGCAAACATGGAGAGTCAAGTGAAATACTTAAAAGTGTTGAGAGGGAAAAAATTCAACCAGCCTAGAATTCTTTACTTTGCAAAACCATACTTCAAACTGTAGCAGAAACAAAATATCTCTTAAATAAAAATTGAGGAATTTTTTGCCAGAGGCCTCATCTGCAATATATTTTAAAAGAGGTTCTTAGAGGGAAAAAAAGGACATAGGTCAGAAATTCAGATCTCCATACAGAAAGGAAGAGTAAGGAAAAAGTAAAAGTAAAATAAACACTTTTATTTCTCTTATTCTTTTTTTTAATTTTAAATTTCAGATACAGAGTGAGATAAAAAAAGAACATGGGCAGCAGGGAGGAGCAGAAGGAGAATCAGGCTCTCTGCTGAGCAGGGAGCCCAATGTGGGTCTTGATCCCAGGACCCCAGGATCATGACCTGAACCAAAGGCAGACGCTTAACTGACTGAGCCACCCAGGCACCCCTATTTCTCTTATTCTTAATCAACCTAACAAATAACAGTTTGTTCAAAATAATAATAGCAGCATATATTATTTATGTAGGGTTTGTATATATTTATGCTTATGCATGCTTATATATAAGTAAAATGAGAGACAGCAATGATGCAAGAAACAGAAGGGAGGAACTAGGATAATTTTGTTATTATAAGGTATTCAACACTACCTGTGAAGTGGTGTAATGGTATTTGAAAGTGGACTTACATCAGTTCTAAAAGAATATTGCAACATCTAGGAAACCACTAAGAAAGGTTATAAAAAATATAACTTGATACACTAAGAAAGAAGAGAAAATAGAATCATATGAAATGTTCAGTTAAAATCACAAGAGAGGGTATCCCCGGGTGGCTCAGTGGTTTAGCATCTGCCTTCAGCCCAGGTCTGATCCTGGAGACCCACGATTGAATCCCACATCGGGCTCCCTGCATGGAGCCTGCTTCTCCCCCTGCCTGTGTCTCTCTGCCTCTCTTTCTCTCTCTCTCTCTCTCTGTCTCTCTCTCTGTCTCTCATGAATAAATAAATTAAATCTTTAAGAAAATATAATAAAATAATAAAATCACTAGAGAAAGAAAAGTCAAAGACAAAAATAAAACAAGGAACAAGGGCCACTGGATATTGTAGATATCAAGCTACTACTTTAATAATTACTTTAAACATCAATGGTCGAAAGGTACAAATTAAAAGATATTGCCTGAGTCAATTAAAAAATACGACCAAGCTGCATGTTGTCTTTAAGAAACCCACTTTAAATATAAACATACAGACAGATTAAAAGTAAAGAGATAAGCAAAAATATGCTAACTGGCTCATTAGAGCACACAGAATAGCTGTGCTAATTTCAGACAGGGCAGACTTCAGAGCAAGTAAATTAATCAGGATAACAAGGTATAATGATTACATAACAAAATGGTCAGTTCTCAAGAAAACATGATCTTTAATATGTATATGGCTAACAGCAGAGCATCAAACTATGTGAGTAAAAATTGATAGAAATACAAGGAGAAATAGATGAACCTACAGTTAGAATTGGAAACTTAATACTCTCTCTCTCAGAAATGGGCAGACTCAGTAGACAAAACCTTAGTAAGAATAGAGCTAAACTCAGCAACACCATCAGTCAACTGGATGTAAGAGACGTCTATAAATTAATCCGTACAACAGTAGAATATTCTTCTCAAGCTCATCAAGATAGGCCACATTGTGAGATGTAAAAAACATCTTAAAACTTTTGAAAGAATGAAAGTCCTACATTGACTGCTCTTAGACCACAATAGAATTAAACTAGAAATCAGTAACAGAGAGGGAGACAGAACATGAGAGACTCCTAACTCTGGTAAATGAACAAGGGGTGGTGGAAGGGGAGGTGGGCGGGGGGATAGGGTGACTGGGTGACAAGCACTGAGGGGGGGCACTTGGCGGGATGAGCACTGAGTGTTATGCTATATGTTGGCAAATCGAACTCCAATAAAAATATATACAAAAATATCAGTAACAGAAAGATAGATTCAAAATTCTAAAAGACTTACAAATTACACAGTATACCTTAAAATAACATGTGGCTCAAAGAAGAGATTTTTTTTTAACTGAATGAAATAAGAGTACAACTTATCAAAATCTGTGGGATGAAGCAAAAGAAGGGCTTAGTGGGGAACTCAGAGCATTGAATGATTATATTAGAAAAGAAAAAAAAAAAAGATTTAAAATCAATTGCCTAGTTTCCATCTTAGGAAATTAGAAGAAGGGCAAATAAAATACAAAGTAAGCAGAGGAAAATAAATGATAAGAGCAGAAATTAATGAAATTGAAAACAGAGAATATATACAAAAATCAATGACACCAAAAGGTTTTCTTTGAAAAGATTTTTTTAGTCAATAAGCCCCTAACCAGGCTAACTATGAAAAAAAGAGAGAAGACAAAAAAATTACTGATACCAGAAATGAAAGAGGAGCATCATGACTGAGACTACAGACAGTAATAGTAAAGGAATATTAGGAATACCTCCATGCCCACAAATTTGATAACCTGGATATTGTGCACCAAATTCTTGAAAGACACAATTTGCCAAATTTCATACAAGAAGAGATAGACAATGTGAATAGGCCTATATCTAATAAATAAGTTGAATCAATAGTTAGGAACCTTCTAAAACAGAAAGCACTAGACTTACATGGATTCACTGTGAATTCTACCAAACATTTAAGGAAGAAATTATTCCAATTTTCTACAATTTCTTTCAGAGGGTAAAAGAAGAGGAGCTATTTCCAAACGCATTCAGTGAGGCCAGCATTACCCTAAAACCAATACTAGACAAAGATATAAGAAAAACAAACTGCAGACCAATATCTCTCATGAACATAGATGAAAAAAATCCTTAACAAAATATTAGCATCTTGAGGATGATGTTAACTATGGGATTGCAATATATAATCTTTAAGGTATGTTTTCTCCATACCTAATTTGTTAAGAGTTTTTATCATGAAAACATGTTGCATTTTTGTTAAAATGATTTTTCTGGATTCTTTGAGATAATCTTATTATTTTTTTCTTTTATCCAGTTAATGTGATGTATTCTGTTTATCGGTTTGCATAAGTTAATGTATCCTTTCAGCCCAGCTATGAATCCAGCATGATGATGGTGTATGATTCTGTGTAATGTGCTGTTGAATTTGGTGTGCTAGTATATAGTTGAGAATTTTTTGCATCTATACTCATCAAGGATACTGGCCTATAATTTTCTTTTTTGTAATGTCCTTATCTGGCTTTGGTATCAGGGTAATGCTGGCTTCGTAAAATGAATTTGGAAGTATTTCCTCTTCTTTAATTTTCTGGAAAAGTTTGGAAAAGATTGGTACTAGTTCTTATTTAAGTATTTGAAATAATTCTTAATTAAGTATTTGAAATAATACTTAATTATTAAATAGTTGAATAATAGTTCTTATTTAAGTATTTGAATAATTCTTGAAAAGCCCCTGGTCCTGGGCTTTTCTTTTTGAAAGACTTTTCATTACTGATTCAATTTGCTTACTCATTAAGATTTTCTGTGTCTTCATGATTCAGTCTTAGTAAGTGTATGCTTCTAGAATTTATCCATGTATTTTAGGTTATCCAATTTATTGGTGTCTAACTGCTCATGATAGTCTTATGATTCTTTGTATTTCTAGGTCATCAGTTTTAATGTCTCCTCTGTAATTTCTGATTTTATTTGAGTCTTCTCTCTTTTTCTCTTAGTCTAGTTAAAGGTTTGTCAAGTTTGTCTTTCTCCAAAAAGTTATTATTTTTCTTTATCTTTTCTATTCTTTCTCTAGTCTCTATTTCATTTATTTCTTCTCTGATCTTTGTTATTTCTTTCACTTTTCTAACTTTTGGGCTTAGTTATTTCTTCTTTTTCTAGTTCTTTGAAGTATAAAGTTATATTGCTAATTTGCATTCTTTCTTAATGTAAGGATTTATCATTACATATGGCTCTATTATACTATTTTTACTGTTAGAACTTTTATTATACTTCACATAGATTTTGATGTTTTGTTTCCATTTTCATTTGTTTCAATGAATTTTTATTTATCTTTTGATTTCTTATTTGATCCATTCAATTAAAAGTGTCCAGAAGAATTGAATAGACATCTTTTCAAAAATATGCAATGGCCAACGGGTACATCAAAAATACTCAGCATCACAGAGTGGTGTATAGAAATGTTGAATCACTATATTGTACATATGAAACATGTTATACTGTATGTTAACTAACTGGAATTTGAATAAAGCTTTACAAAAAATATGCTCAACATCACTAATCATTAAAAAATCAAAACCAGAATGAGATAACTGCCTCATCTTTGTCATTACTAACAACAAAAAGACAAGGGACAAGTTTTAGTGAGGATGTAAGAAAGGGAACTCCTATGCACTGTTGGTGGGATGGTAAATTGATGCAGCACAATGGAAAACAATTCCATTCCTTAGTTTTAGCCAAAGGAATTAAAAACTATGCCTGCATAACATCTGCACACGGAAAATATAGACTCTTTCATAACTGACAAAACTTGGAAGCACCCAAGATACCCTTCAGTAGATAAGTGGATAAACAAACTGTGATAAATCCAGACAATATAATATTATGTATCACTAAAAGTAAGTGAGCTATCAGAGCATGAAATAAACATGGAGGAAACTTAAATTTATGTTACTAAGTAATAGAAGCCAATCTGTAAAAGCTATCTACTGTATGAGTGCAACTATGTGAAACCTGGAAAAAGTAAAACAATGGAAACAGTAAAAAGATAAATGTTGCTATGGATTGAAGGGAAGAATGGATAAAGGAGTGGAACACAGAGATTTTTAGTGCATTGAAAATAATCTGTGTGATATAATGATATAATAATATACATGCCATATACATTTTTTCAAGTGTATAGAATATATAACACCAAGAATAAACTCTAATGTAAACTAGGACTTTAGATGATAATGATGTGGCAATGTAACCTCATCAATTATGATAAATATACCATTCAGTGGAAGCTGTTGATTATAAGGAAGGCTTTATATTTTTTTGGACAAGGAGTAGATGGGAAATACCTGTACTGTCTCTTCTATATTGCAATAAACCTAAAGCTGATCCAAAAGAATCAAGTTTATTTAAAAAGAAAAAAGAAAAGTGACTTTGTTTAGTATCAAAATCTTTGAATATCAGTATCTATTAATTACCTCTTTGCCTTTCACCTCATTTATAGTTTCAGGTTTGAGAATCCATTCTGAATAGGATACTTATAGGAAGTAAAAGCAGACAGCTATACTATAAACTAGAGACAGGCAGCTAGAATATTTGTATTTGACAGAGGTAATGAAATAAAATTAAATTAGAAATTAATTACTTTGACATTAAGGCTAATAACAGATAATGTTTATAAGGGGCTTGCTGTGCCCCAGCACTATTTTAAATAATATATATATAATTTCTCAAACTTCCCATTGTTTTTTCCATAATGCGTTCCATATACTTTTTCAAAGTGTTATGGTGGAAATTTGTCTCATAACAGTGCTTATCTGTATGCAATACACCTTAGATTTACTCACTTGAATAAATTGTAGACAAGTATTTTGACTTTTATTATGTACAATGCAACCATATTATCCAGGAATCTTGTGCTCCTCAAAGAATCTAACACCCACATCTGCAAACAATCAAGTCACTTTCTAAGTAGAATACTAATGCATCTTGAAGAGTTCTTCGCTATTGGAACACTTCTAATAAGAAAGTGAAGTAACTTGTTTCTCTCAAGATTGATTTTCTTAAATTTTTCTCAAATAGCTATGGCCATAACATCAGCAGAGACTCACTTCACATTCAGTATAACGGTTACACGGACTTGGAGGTTTGGGAATTTCTTAGGCTAGTTTACTCTTGACCTTGAAAGTGTTGCATCAATAGATTGATAATCCATTAACAACAACAATAAACAATAACAAAGCACCAGTTTTATGTGCTATGTTACTTTTAAAAGTAAATAAACCTAAGTACTATTTTTTTAATGGTGAAGCTAGGGGAATCAGAAAAGTATTCGAAAAGTCTGAGAAAGAGAAGTCGAAGGAGCTGGTGACAAAGGAAACTTTATGAACTTTTCTCTATGTATGATCATCTTGACTTCTTTGGTAATAATATCCCAGGAAGTATCTTACAAACAAAACACCTAATTAAACTGCAGCTGGATTTTGCTTAAATCTGGTAAGACTTGACATCTTTGTGTAAGTTTAATGTACATTCTCTTATTCGAAGTAAATTTGGGCTAATTCTCTTATATTTAAGAGTCATTTGCCTGTATTTTCTATTATTTATTTTTTTATTTTTTTCTATGATTTTTTAAATTTTCGTTTTGCCCCATTTTTATACCAGATTTTGGTCTTTTTTATTCTTATATCTTGAGATCTATTCCTGGTTTGTCTTTTTCTTTAATTTTACTTTTTCATAACCTGCGTTTAGTAGATTTACCAAAATTTTAGTTTATTGCCCTTGTATTTTATCTTTATTTCAAATTACTTTTTTTTTTTTTTTTTTTTTTTTTTTTTGAGATAGAGACAGAGTATGGGGGCAGAAAGGGGCAGAAGGAACAGGAGAGAGAGATCCCAAGTATGGAGCCTGTTACGGAGCTCAATCTCACAACCCAGAGATCACAACCTAAGCCAAAATCAAGAGTGGGTCATTTAACTGACTGAGCCACCCAGGCACCCCTTAACTTATAATTTAGTGCTTTATTTTAGAAAGTATTTTTCATCTTCCTGACTATAAGAAATTTACTGTAATCTTTTTC
The DNA here is from genome assembly GCF_048164855.1 of Canis lupus baileyi. Classification (NCBI taxonomy): domain Eukaryota; kingdom Metazoa; phylum Chordata; class Mammalia; order Carnivora; family Canidae; genus Canis; species Canis lupus. The sequence continues at coordinate 24,149,914 of NC_132861.1, forward strand.
CTAGAATTTATTATTTTTCTACATTTGTATTTCTTATACATTTTCTATTTATTCTTTTATATGATATGAGATATGAATACAATTCTATTTTTATCCAAAAATAGATGTCCAGTTTTCCCCAGTACAATATTACAGTTCATTTTTTCCTCCTGATTTGAGATGTTACTTTTATTGTAACCAAAATACATATGTTATTTTCTTTTTTCTATTCCATTGCATTAGTCTAATTATATATTCATGAACCAACATTTAATTATTATGCTCTCTAATGTTTTAATGATTTAGTAACTGACTTACATGACATTTCCTTTTAGAATCAAGTGGTATATAGCTTTAGGAAAAACAGGTTAGCATTTTTGTTGAAATAATATTAGATTTCTAAGTTACTTTACAGAGCATTGTCACCTATACAAGTATCTGCTGCTTTTCAAAAGTTCATACTTATGGCATTTTGCTTTCATAAAAGACTTACATCAGTACTTGTTTTTGTTAACCAAAAGAAATGTGAAAAGGATTTTTGCTTTTACAAAAAAAAAAAAAAAGAAGAAGAAGAAGAAGAAGAAGAAGGGGGAGCAGAAATAGCATTCAGTGTTTATTTCACAGGGAGCCATTATAGTGGTAGTGGACACCCTACCAGTGAAAGTGGCCAAGCCAAGCTCGTTCTCTTGGAGTTACACTCTATACCTCAGCATCAAACCACTATAGCTTTGAACTGTGTCTGAGAGCATCTGTGCTTTATCTCACTTTATTTTGTGCATCTGTTTGCAATATATCTTCAGGTATCAGAAAAGTCTAAGAGAGATTAATGTTTAATCTGGGAATGTTAAGAAAAATTCCATATAGATTAATGGTAACTATTTCTTCACTTTATGCCATTTCAACTTATGCAAAGTTTCATAAGAACAATCTAGTTTTGGATTGTGGGGGAAACCTGTATATTATTAAGCTTTCATAGAATAGCATGGTATGTCTTTCCATTTATTCAAGTTCACTTTTATGTCTTTTTTTTCTAATTGATACATTTGGCATGTAACATTGTTTAAAGTGTACAATATGTAATTTTGATACATTTACATGTTGTAATAGGATTGCCTGTGTAGCAATATCTATCACATTACCTAAAAATAGTACAATATAATTGTCTGTATTTATTGTGGTGTGCATTAGAGCTCTATGACTTACTTTCTATTTATTCCAAATTTGCATCCTTAAACACAGCCTCTTATCCTCCACCTGTATCCCTAGATAAGCATCATTTTACCTGTTCTTTACAGGTTTAATTTGTTTAACTGTCGGTGATATATAGTACTTGTCTTTCTCTTTCTGACTTATTTCACTTAACATAATGTGCTCAAGGTCCATCACTGTTGTCTCAAATGGGAGGACACTTTCCTTTATCATGGCAAAATAATATTACATTGTGTATATGTTCTGCATCTTTTTTATCCATTCATTTGTGGATGGACTTTTGGGTTGTTTCCATATCATGGCTATTGTGATAATATTGCAATGAACATGGGGGTGTGTATATCTGATTGAAATCCCATTTTCATTTTCATAGACATAGAAGTGGATATACACATAGAAGTGGAAATGCCTCATAATAAGTGAGATGTATTTTAATTTTTTTTAGGAAACTCTTTATTGTTTTCAGGTGGTTGGACCAATTTGCATTCTCACCAACAGTGTACTAGGATTGCTTTCACCATATCCTTCCCAGCACTGGTTATCTCTTAACTATTTAATGATAGCCACTCTTACAAGTGGGAGGCGTAATTTCTCCAAAGAGGAAATTAAGGTGGCTAACAGACACGTGAAAAAATGCTTGCTATCACTAATCACCGGAAAGATACAAATCAAAACCACTTTTGTGTCTTTGAGAGTTTTAATAAGATAGATTTTAGAAATATCTTGTTAAGGATTGTGGGTATTTAGTGCGTTTATTTATCTTATAAATGAAGTATTCTCTTCCAAAAATCTTTTAGCCAGTTATTGTCTCCATGAGTGGAGACCTTTAATGCTGCATATTAATTATAAAAATTTGTATTAAATATATATATTTTAAATTTCAGGATGGTTTTTATTTTCTTTTTGTTTACCTTGTGTTTTGTGACACAATTTATATCATTTGTGGAGTGACTGGGTGTCTCAGTCAGTTAAGCATCTGATTTTTTATTTCCACTCAGGGCATGATCTTAGGGTCTTAGATCCAGTCCTTTGTTGGACTATGCACTCAGTGCATAGTCTGCTTTGGATTCCCTCCCTCTCCTTCTTCTTCACCTTTGGCCTCTCTGCTCATTTTCTCTCTCTTTCTCTCTCTCTCAATTGTAAAAAATTAAATAAATAAATAAATAAATAAATAAATAAATAGATCTTAAGAAACTGTATCATTTGTAGATAGATAGTTCTACTTCCATCTTTCAGAATCATCTGCAAATAATTGCTTCCTCTGTCTAGTTCCATTGGCTAATGTTGGGAAATGCTCCTCTATTGCTCTCTTCCAGGCTTCTACACATCTTGCTGATTAAACCACAAATGTAGAGCCCTGACTCATCATTACTTGAGTCTTTCCTCAGGGTTATGTTGCACCATGCAAACTTGAAAATAAGATCATAATGTCTTTCTCCAGGAAAAAGAATATCCTTGCTTACCATTTACTATAAAGCAGTAGATTCCCTAAGCTCACCCACTACATGTGTAGCATGTACCTGGGCCAGGCTGCACAATCCTCTTCCACTCCAGGAAAGGGGAACAGATGCAAACATATTATTATGCAGATTGCTATGCTATAGTAATAAAGTCTTTTATCTCTAGTGTGAAAGTTATGTGTCTTTTGCCCACACACAGAATAATAGACTAACTTATTAGCTTGTAAGTAACATAACATCAAATATCAGACTCAAAAGTTAATATCTCCGGATCCCTGGGTGGCGCAGCGGTTTGGCGCCTGCCTTTGGCCCGGGGCGCGATCCTGGAGACCCGCGATCGAATCCCACGTCGGGCTCCCGGTGCATGGGAGCCTGCTTCTCCCTCTGCCTATGTCTCTGCCTCTCTCTCTCTCTCAATATGTGACTATCATAAATAAATAAAAATTTAAAAAAAAAAGTTAATATCTCCAATACAGTCTTAAATACTAATTATAGCAGAGAACATTTTATTTTACTAGTTTTAGTGAGAATGCCTCATTAAATATGACTTTGACTCTTATGTTGATTCATACACACAAATTAATCAATCATATGGAATTATCCATTTTCTTGAGTGTTTTTGCTATGAATGTGTATTGAATTATGTTAGGTATACTTTTTCAGTATTTGTGGTATTAATTCCATTAAATGAGAACAATTAATATAATAAATTACATTGAAGTGTTTTCTAATATTGAAGCATTCCTACATTCCTGAATAAACTCCACTCATTATGATGCATATTTTTAAATGCGCTTTTGGGTTCAGTTTGCTGATATTTTAAGATAATTACAAAAGTATTATGAATGAAACTGGCCTTTACTTTTATTTTTAGCACAAACTTCAACAGGCTTCAGTATCTTTGAAGACAGAGAAAAATTACTTTTTATGTTGCAGAAAAATATTTCACCTCCTTTACAGATCATAAAGACTAAAAGTAGATATAATTCAGGGAGTAAATTTACTCCAAATTGTGACTGAAATGATAACAAGGGTTTGGAATATGTTTATTGTAACTGTAATGTTGTATCCCCTGTTCAGGATGTTTTATTAGAAAGTCAGTGCAGATCTCTCTTTGTAATTGTTGGAAGAAAGTACTTTGTAAAGTTACTTTTTTGAGATCTACCTAATATTTAGGATAATATAATTTGAAAGAATTGTCCTTGTGGGCTGAAAATGAGTCCTTGAGGTAAAACACTGTACCACCTAAAACTTAGATACAAATTACCCCAAACCATGCTGTCAGAGCTATAATGACATTTTAGTAATCCTTGCACTATCCTATCCTTTGAGCTTCTTGACTTCCTCTCCATCTGTATCCTTTCCTTCTCCTTACCTTCCAGTTTAATAGTTTCACATTCATCTTAAAATCCCATTATTACCAAAATCTACATTGGACTCATATTCGTCTTCTATCTTCCACTTTATATCCTTTGAGCAGAGCTCCAAAATTGCTTCAGTTTCTTAGGTCTACAGTGAGATTAATCATACCAAGGTTTCTTGGCCTTTCATACTCTCATTTTCCTTTTTTCTCCCAGTTTAGTTTCCATAATCCACTCTCTTGCTTCCCTTGCACTTTCTGATATTAGCTGACAATGTTACTCTACTTTGGATAGATCCAACTTTCTAGTTACTTTATAACTCACTTGAATTGCTTTCTGTAGCTGAAATAAAACAGAATGAAACTGAGTGGTCTCATTCCAACTTCATGATTACTTACCTTAATTGGGCTCTTACTGCTGCGTAGCAGTCCTACTTCATTTCCTTAGTTCTTTTACTTCCCCATTTTCCTAGGTGACTTTTTTGTCTTGTTTTTAATAACATTCAACATCCCATCTCCCTTCCTCACTCGTAGCTGATGCCCACTTTTTTGTTATGTTGACAAAAGAAAAATAATTTTCAAATACTCCCAGTAGCACATAGATTCACCTAATTCTATCCATGACTACTTTGTCTGCTTGTTATTGTGTTATCTGTTATTGTTATCTGTAGATCACAGGCAGATGCAGCCTCTCTCTTTCCTTGCAAACTATTTACCATCTATTTTCATGTCTTCAGTTTTATTGCTTCCCTAGCTCTGCATTCTCTTCTTTCTTATTAGTTTCTTTCTCTCTTCATAAGTATTCTTATCATAATATAAATATGTTGTAATATCTCATTTATTTCTTTTAAAATTCCTGGACTCAATATCCCCCTCAGCTCATTTCTCCTCTTACCCTTCTTAACAGTAACATTATTTATGATAATTTCTGGGGCACCTGGGTGGCTCACTTGGTTGGGCATCCAGCTCTTGAAATTAGCTCAGGTCATGGTCTCAGGGTGTGGGATCAAGCCCTGCATATTCTGCAAGGAGTCTGTCCCTCTCCCTCTCCTGCTGCACACACCCCACCACTCATGTTCCTTCTCTGGGCTCAGTACTTGGACTCTTCTCCATCTAAGCTTGCCTCCTTGCTGATCTTATACAACTTTTTTGCTTAAATATCATCTGTGTACTGGTGATTGCTCTATCAGTCAGGGTTCAGTTAGGGACAAATAAAGATACAGGACTACAGTGAGTTATGAGACAATAGATTCCCCTTTCTATTGCTCCTCTAGCTTTCTCAATCACAATTAATGGCAATTCTATCCTTTCCATTGCTGAGATGGGAAAATATTGAGTATTCACTTCTTATTGTCTCACTTCTCAAATTCCAAGCAGGAACAAATTATATTATCTCCACTTTCACAGTCTACTCAGTATAAAGCACATCTCTTCATCTCCACTGCTACCACCCTGGAAGAAACACTATTGCCACTTGGCTGGATCATTGCATAGCTTACTGATTACTCTCTCCTGTTCTCCTACTGTGAATTCTCAACACTGATGGGATCCTTTTAGAATATAAATCAGATAATGTCATCCTGAATCAAAAAATTTTAATAAATTTCCATTTCTCTTCTAAAACATAGTGTCCTTGCATTGGTGTGCAAGGATAAATTTCATCATATTTCATTTATCCCTCTGAAATGTGCTTCTTTTATGTGAATTTATATTTCCAAGAATCATCAATATTGATTTACAGAAAGATACTTCATATGTTTGTAACTGTTGTAGAGTAACTCTTTTGTGACCATACCCCATTAGATATATCCATGTTTACAGTGAGGATTTATGTTTCCATTTTTTTTCCATCACAAATTACCAATTTGTTAGACTCTCCATGTATCAAGGTATAACTATGGAAATTTCTTTTTAATACCTCTAAGGACTACTTTTGTTTGTCATAGATCAAGCCCTGTATTTTATATCCCTTCCTGAAATCTCTAGCAGACTTCATAACTTTCCAGTGAGTTCAAACTCATCTGGACAATATAAAGCTTTATTCTCACATCCAGTTAAAAGCTAGACGTGTGTTTGTTTACTCTTGGTGCATATCAAACACACACAAACTTAGTGACTTTAAACAACACACATTTGGTATCTCATTCTTATATCCTGATTCCAGATGTTTCAAGGATGCCTATATAGTGAACAGGCTTGCAAAATAGACACAGTGTCTTTCTCTGAAGCAGAGGACAGATTACTCAATGTAACAGAGATAATGTCTCCATCTAGTTGGGCAGGTTTGCTTACAGCCACTTTACAAAAGATTATGGCTTCCTTAACTTGGGAATCCTCAACTAGATGCAATCTCACTGTTTGCAGCATCCCCTGGATCTGTCTTAGCATTATCCTCCTGGGACTTAAGGACAGAGGAACCAAGGCAAACATAAAAGTCCCTTTCCTCTGACCCAGAAATCTTTTTTTATAAAAGATTTATTTATTTATTTATTTATTTATTTATTTATTTATTTATTTATTCATGAGAGCCACACAGAGAAAGAGAGGCAGAGACACAGGCAGAGGGAGAAGTAGGCTCCATGCATCCTGACGTGGGACTCGATCCTGCATCTCCAGGATCACACCTGGGGCTGAAGGTGGTGCTAAATCACTGAGCCACCTCGGCTGCCCTGACCCAGAAATCTTATGTGTTCTGCAAGCAGACTCATTTATTAGGTTGTAAGAAAAATAAAATAAAATTTCAAACCCTTACAGTTCTTGACAGCTCTTGGCAACAATGATGGAATGCTGTTTGACATGTGACTTTTTGGAAAAGATAAACAAGGACCATTTGCAGTCTTGGTTATGGGATATGAGAAGACTCCATAGAATTCTCTAGCAAAATATTTACCCAAGTGATGAGCAAGGGAAAGAATGAGGGGAACCTCACTGCCCTACCTGTCAAGGAGTGTTTAGAGGCTGAAGACAAGAGAAACAAGCTGTGGGAGTGATGCTTCAGATGCTGCTCACTCTCCTCTAGTAGCAAGAAGAGAGGTCAAGGAGTAACCCAAACTGATATAGGGCTTTGGATAAACCAAAATCATTAGCAATTCATGAATGGTGGTTCGAAGCCTCCTGAATATGCAAGTAATAACTCTTGCTTTATGGAACAGATTTTTTCCCCCACTTCTGGCCTTCTGAACACCCCCTTCCCATCTTCCCTACCTTTAGTCATGTTATGTTCAAGATCCATTCAATTGAAAGGAACCAAAACCCACAATGTTTGTGGAAATAACAGCATTTATTGACTCATATATATAAATTGTATAAGAGGTGCAGTTAAAGACTATCAAAAATAACTGGAACCAGATACTGATACTTTTAGAGTTCTGTTTTTATTATGTCTCCTCTCCATTTTCTCCCCTGGATTATAGCTTTGTTCTTTTACAGTGATTGGGGTCATGGTTACAAACTTCTTGTCTCACATACCTAAAATTCTACAAAGAGAACAGAATTAGATTTTTTAAATTTTAGATTGAGTTTGAAAATTTTCAAAGAATATTCATCAATTTGATTTGTATTAAAGCCCTACTCCTTAGATTAATCATATTAGTAAGACAGATTAAATATCATAAATATCATAAGCAATGCAATTTTAGTCTCATATCAAACTTTATGATCCAGGGCAAGACAAGAACCCACAGTATCATAAAAATAGGAAATATGTGTTGGACATACAAAATCAGTAAGTATTAACTGGACATACCAGTACCTACATGGGATACATTTATAATATATGTAATATTAATAGTTTTTCTAAACATTCTTTTTAATATAATTTTAATTTTTAAATAAAAGACTAATCAAGATAATGCAAAAATATTTTTGAAAGTATTATTATAAAATAGAGAAATAGTAAATTTTTAACAAGTTAAACTTATAGAATTAATCTGAAATATTAATAATTTGAATACTAAGAGGTTCTTTTTCGAACATTGCTTTCTTCCTCAAAAGTGAAAGCCAAACATATATTGAAGGTGAAAATATATGGCTCCTTGTTTATATTGATCTGATCTTTCTCTTTGTCCAAAGTTGCAAATATCAGCAGTCAGTTACCTAAAGTTAGCTATGTATGTATCTAACCCTTGAAAATTGAAATTATGAGAGTCTCTCTCTATTTAAAAAAAACTACTTTGTATTAAAGGGCAAAAATCATGGATATTTTCTTGAGTATGAATTTTCATTTTGCTAGTGAAAATTATAAAAATGCCATGATCAGATAATCTTTACTAGTGATAGCAAATATTATTTTTATCTATATCCACAGGCCACTATAATAAATGCCATAATATCTGTAACATTTTGGCCACCAGGAGTATACTCTTAAGCTTTATATATATTAAAGCTTTGGGGTAATGATTCAATAAAATATCAAATTGCTCAAGTAAGTCCTTCTTTAAGATAGATACAAATTCAGTGGGAAAAGCCATCAGTTTGCTTGTTATAAAAGCAACATATTATGGAATTAACAAAAATGTGAGACAGTGTACACACACACATATATGCACTCAAAAATGCACAAAATTAGGGGAATTCAGACTCAAGAAATAGTAAACAATTTCAGCCTTTTAAGTATAAGCATATTGCCATAAGCCAATTCAAAAAAACTGTTTGTCCAATTTGAACTAATGTGCTATGGGCCAATGAGGCAGAACAGAATAGTTTAATGCAGAATATGAAGAAGAATTCTGTGAAAGAGAATCATCTTTTCAATCACATGTCTAGCAGTCATGCATGCCATAGAGTGAGGCAAATTTATTAGAATTGATACTGGAAGAGAAGGAAAATCTATTCTTAACCTTAATATGAAAAGACATGAAATTGAAAGGACTAATAGAGTAGCCCTTTCTAATTTTCATATCTTACTGATACCTATCACCTTAATACTGTTTAATATTTGTCAAATACACACACATGTATTGAGTTTTTGCTAGGTTTTCAATCCACTCTTCTCTTGAGTCCATACTATTTCTCTGGGATAATCACATCTAGACAAAGATATTCCTATTATAAATATCCTTATAATTCTATTTATCTATCCAGCATCTATGAAGAGACAAGTGTATATTTTATGAGAGAAGCAAAACACTTTTTTTTTTGAGAGAAGCAAAACACTTTGTCTGTAATAACAGATTCTGCAAGATAATGTGAAATTCTGGAATCCTGAAAAGAGAGCTATTAATACAGGCATGAAATAATCAATATGCTTTTTCCAGTTCAGGAAATACTGTTTTCCTCAGTATTTTGCTACATTAGCTCATCCTGAAATAAAAAATACTGTAGCCATTTCAGAGCTTATAAGGTTTAGTATTTGTGCTTATGCCTTGTGTTTCTTCCTATGCAAGGACTGAGCTATTACTGAAATAAATAAGCTCTGAAGTAGGATTTACTTCATCAAATCACGTTGTCTTCACTTTCAGGTAAAAAAAAATAAATAAATGTTAGAGTTCTATGTCTTTATCCCAAAGGGAAAAGGTATTAAAACTGACCTTTGGGTATGCACAGTGGCATTTAGATTATTATATTAGGATAAAAATGAATTATAATTTCAGATGTATTATGGGACCCTGACCTTTTTCCCTATTAGTAGTGTAATAGTTTCAGAAAGGAAAAATAATAGCTGTCTTAAGCTTGTAAATGACTATCTAATATAAGATGTCAATTGCTAGCTTATTCTCTTTTCACCTGGAAGTACAGATTGCAACAGAGACTTTATTGATCTAACAGAAAGAATAGATTTAAGAACATGTAATAGCCCCCTGCCATTCCACGTATCTTAGGAAACTGGAATAAAGGAGCATCTACAGTGGTGCATCTAAGACCTAGAACACTGGCTGCTATGTACACTGCATCAGCTTTTATGAAATCAATTATTTATGACATGTTTGTCCAAGCACTGTCAAACAAAATTAATAGGTTCCTTCTTGAGTAGTTTGAGTAACTAAACAGTACCCTGTGTATGTCATCCACAAACCAGTAGCTGTTCATTCCAGGAAAACCTACCTATTGCCATAACATAAAAGTTCTGAAAAGGAGACCCTTTTTATTAAGGATGCAACATTCTTAGTAGAGGATGCGCTGGAGATGAGGAGTGGGAGTTTGCTCTATGTTCCTTTGCTTCTCAACTCCCAGAGACTTTGCGGCTACAAGAGGATTCTTTACTCTCGCCCCCATAACAATTTTCTGATGTGCTTCATGGAACTGCATCTGTCTCCTCCTGATATATTTTAATCGAGGTGTTTATTGAGGGCTGGTAAGAGCTCAATAAAGTAACTTCTCTACATTCTCTAAGATATGACATATTGGGAAAAAAATAAATTTAAAGGTGTAAGAAAATTATGCCTATTTTTATTTACTTATTTGTTTCTGTTAAATTTAAAAATGGAGAATACAGATGTTATTATTACACCCCACACCCCTTCCCAATAAAGTCAGAGTTCTGTCATCCCAGGCATATGTCCTACAGATAAGCTGATGTTCAAAAGGGAGAAAGAGGCAACCAACATAACCAAGATTTGCATACTCACTCTGCCTTCCAAAAGCACCAATTTGATGGAAGAAGGGTTTACAAGACATAAAGGGGCAGGACTGCTAAGCTAGATCATCTCCTCTATGAAGAAAGAAACATCAGCAGTGGCGAGAATTCTTCTAACTGACCCTAAACATGCATACCCTGGGTTTTCAATCCATTCCTCTCTTCCTTCCATACTATTTTCTAAAATACATCTAGACACACGGTTTTGCCTATTATCTTTATACTTATAGTTCTCAAATTATTACTCCCATGGTTGGCTTTCCACAATGAGTTTCAAATTTATTTATTTATTTAAATAGCAATATGAGGGCAGCCCTGGTGGCTCAGCGGTTAGCGCCGCCTTCAGCCCAGGGTGTGATCCTGGAGACCCGGGATCGAGTCCCACGTGGGACTGCCTGCATGGAGCCTGCTTCTCCCTCTGCCTGTGTCTCTGCCTCTCTCTCTCTCTCTCTCTCTCTCTCTCTGATGAATAAATAAATAAAATATAAAAAAATAAAAAATAGCAATATGATAATTCAACTTGCAGTGTCCCATGGATATCTTAAACTTAACACATCCAAAATAACCTTCTCATCTCAAAAATACGTGGTCTCACTCTAACCCCTTATTCTCCATCCTCCAATCCTGTATTCCACTACCTCAACCTCCTCACTTCTACAAATCAGTCCTTCATGTTTCACTGGAATGGAGTAACAGACAAAATGTAGAAATAAACTTTTCACTTACCTTCTTAGGTCTATTTGTTCCCTATTATATATAATAAAACCTAAACATGTAGCATATTTTCACAGAATGTCCAATATCTTCCTGTTTTCTTATTTTTATCTTCTATTTCTGAGTCAGGATGGTTTTAGATGAAAAAAGAAATATCTCTCTACAAGTGATTTAAGATTAGACCCTTTCTTATCTGACAAAGCAGGTAGGTCAGATGTAGAGCTGCTTCAGTGTTGGGTAAAAACACAGTTTCTATAATATTACGAACGATATACATTTTTCCCACATTCCTTCTGGCAACCTCAAAAGGTTTACTTGCCTTCTTAGGTTTACCTTTAAAAGTCCTAAGTTAGCATTGGCATCACACAAAGAAGTCATGAACAGAGTTAGAAACAGGGCTCCGTTTTTGTCAGAAGCACAAGAGAGTAAAGGTAACAGTGACAAAAAAGAAAATGTATTTTTCATTATGAGTTGGTCACTAACTAGTTGACCTTGGACAGTAAAATTTACCTTTTCTAAACATTTTTTTTTTTTTGGCTATCATATAACGTGCATAGATTTAATAATCCCTAAGTTGTATTCCAAGTTAAGGTTTTGGAAAAGTCTGTAGCTAAGAGTCTTTGGAATTCCTGCCAAAGTACAGTATCGAAGGATAATGAAATGAAATAATACAACCACTGAATCCAGGAGTTCCCATGCTTTCTCACTTACTCCATTTCCTTACAGAATCAGAGAATGACATTTGAATGGAATTTAAAGTTCATCCAGAACAAGTATCTGTCAGTTGTTTGAATCTCTTCTACCACATTGCTGACAAGAGTCATCTGTTGAATGAATGCTTAAATCCCTAGTAATGAGGAATTCAAATATCTTCCAAACAATGGGTAGAATCTCACTGCTGCCAATTTCCAACTGATTGAGTTCTTTTGCAAACATCCTAAAAATTATTCTTTTGCATAATTAGTTCATGAATGTTCCCAAATGTTTAAAATAAAGTTACCAAGCCCTTCAAAGGATTTCTCTTTCAGAATTAAATATGCCCTCCTTTAAGCATTACTCTCATGAAATAATTTTATATTTTAAGAATTACATTTGGTTTTTTGAAAGTCTTTCACTTCATTTAGATGATCCTTAGAACACAGCATGCAACTTTATAGTTTATAATTCATTTCAGTCTATTTACCTACCATCCATCTATAGATTTTCATCTATCCACCCATCTACTCATCAATCTATCTATTTTTCTGTTTCTTGAATTGTTCAACAAAGGCCCTCAGATCTGTTATTTCATCAATCAACTAATCAATCAGAGAATAGAGCAGGCATTTCAGCTCCTTTCTTATTTTATGTATTCTAAATAAATTCCTGGGGTAGTATCTCAATTATACTAGAAAAGCATGTATAGAGAATGAATGTCAACAGCATTATTCATTGTCTACTTTCATTTAATAATCTGCATCTCACTGTTCAACTTGTTAGAGACTCAAAAAAAAAAAAATTGCAGGCACACAAACATGCATGTTCACATTTCTCACCTAAAGTCTCACCACACATATTGTGGTATATCTCACTCAACTATTTTTGCTATAGATAGGGCTTAATAAATTTGACTCTATTCCTTGTATACTATTACACTGACTTTTGAATTATATTAGTTCTTATTTTCAAATATGCTAATTTTTAAGGCTAATATTTATCACATATTTACATTGTGCAGATGTTTTGCTAAGAACTTCTGAACTTTTTCCTTTTTCAATGTTTACGTGTCCTCTGGGAGACAGGCCAATGTAACATGGCCAAGAACCTGAGTCTGGACCCAGGCTGGACCCAGGCTACACCCTTTTTTTCACTAGCTATGTGACCTTAGACAAGATATCTAAATCTCTGTGCCACAGTTTCTTCATAGGAAAATAGAAAAACACTTATTTCAAATGGTTCCTAATGAAGATTAAGTTAGTTAATACTTCTAAAGCCAGACATATAGCTAGCTTTATTAATTGTCTATTAAATAAAATAAAATCTTTCAAGATTAGGAAGTAAAGAAACTAGAAGTCAGTCAAGACTAACTTATTTTAAAAATTCCAAAATGCAGATACAGTTAATTGTGAGGAAAGATTTTAAAATCAAACCAAAATACATTAACTAGAATAAGTACACTTAGCAATATAGTGATTTTTACCATGATTTAATTTTCAAACACACATACACTTTTTAAAATCTACTTTCCTTTGACATCTTAGTATTTTGATAAATTTATATTTCACATGCTTTCATTTTTTTCCCTCTAGTGTTTCTCACTTTAAGGTAGATGTATCAGTTCAGTACTTGCCAACACAGGCTTCACCCCACCAATTTAGAAGTTAGTATAAATTGCCTCTTCAGATCATCTCAAATACTGGCTGAAATTTCCGCTCCTAGCAAAGCCGAGTGAAAAGCAACCTTTCATCTAGTTTAATGCATTATTATTTAAACTATTGCAAATCCTTCGGTGGACCTGAAACATAGGTTGACTTAAAATCTCTCATCCATATAATGCACTGCAAGCAGGACTTTTTTTGTTTCATACTACTCACATCACTTTATTTGTATTTGCTACATGGTCCTGAATGCATTGCAAAAAGGCTTTTTCTCCTGAACATTATTTATTACCACAGTGCCTGGCACTTAAAAGGCAATAATTTTGTCAAATGATGAATAAGAGTTTAGTTCTCAAAATAGAGGAACATTTTTAAAAATCACTGATTGTGGAAAGTCCAGTGGGTAAGCAGAGGATAGCACTCTCCCTTGCCATGGTGCTCTACTGATTCAGTGGGAGCCTTCTTCTCATTTTCAGAAAGTTGGGTTTTTTGTTTTTTTTTTTTTTTCCAATAATGGCCGTAATATGATGGTTTCCAGATTGTTCTTCCTAATTCTATTTCAACAACTTGATAATACTAAAAGTTCCTCACAGTTCTGGTACTAGTTTTTTTTTTTTTCTAAATCTTACTTTTCTATATCATGAATTCTGAACATTTGACATCTTCATAGGTATTTTAGTGGGGAGTCGGAAGAAGCTGCCAAGAAGATGTCATTTTCAATGTGCACAATTCTAATTTAACATTAACATGCTTTATTTGGGCCAAAGAAACATATTCTGTTAGATTAATACCCGTGCCAGCTTATTTTGATGGATAAATGTATTATGCATGCAAAGGCAGTTTTAATCTATAAAAACGTTAGATATTTTATTGGGAAATTTCTTTAAGATCTGGAAAAAATCAGAGTCCAATTGTTTGAAGGATAATAATGGAGATTCTGATGGTGGAACATGGGAGCCGGCATTTTTTAAAATTATGCTGAATTTTCTCAAGTTGCTCTGACAAAATCAAAAGAAAAAAAATACTTTAGTATAGACATTATAAAACACATGAATAAAATTAAAGACCCTTTTTCATATGCCTTGTCAGATACTACAACACCCCTTGGGAGATTCCTGTTTCTCAAAATAGTGAGTACTCCTTGGGTGAGAGGTTGCTATGACAGCACATAGGGCAGCAGGCAACTAATTGTTCTCTCTCTGCAAAGATTTCACATGGCTTTCTCATATTTCACTTAAAAGCTAGGCTTCTGCCTTGCACAGGGGCTAATTCTTTGTTCAATTGCATTAGTGCTCTAAATCCGGGGAGCAAATGGTCTGCCAACTGGAGCCACAAACACAATTGGATAGGATCCAAATGACATCCACAGAGCTCAGTCACAAACAGTGGGGAAAGTGACCAAAATTGGCACTTCACAA
Organism: Canis lupus baileyi; assembly: GCF_048164855.1. Lineage (NCBI taxonomy): Eukaryota > Metazoa > Chordata > Mammalia > Carnivora > Canidae > Canis > Canis lupus. The sequence goes on from NC_132861.1 coordinate 24,164,985, forward strand.
TCTTGATGAAAATGTACTTGGAATATTTTCCTCACATATTCAAATACCCACAAACACAGAGAAATTTCATTTGGAACATATGGAAATGTATGTAGTATTTTTATCTCAAAAATCAACTTAGACATTTCAAATTATTTTCAATTTAAGCTTCTGTTTATGCATCGGTATAAACACAGTTGAAGTTGTATAGAATTTTCCTCTTCCTACTCTTTATTATCTAGTAGAGTTTATCTCTTTTTTAATTTTTATTTTTAAATTGTTTATGAAATAAAAACCAAGTATTTCTTTTTTCCAGCTTTATAGAGGTATAATTGACAAAAACTGTAAACATTTAAGGTATATAATGTGAGGTTTGATTTGAATATAGATTGTGAAATGACTACCATAATCAAGTTAACATATCCATCACCTCATATAGTTTGTGTGTTTGTGTGTACATGTAGTATGTGTGTGTGTGTTAAGAACACTTGAGATCTATTCTTTTAGCAATTGTCAGATATTATCATTATTATTTCAGATATTATCATTATTATTACTTATAGTCACCACGCCATACATTTGGTCTCCAGAACTTATTCTTCTTATAAATGAAAGTTTGTACACTTCGATCGATATCTCTCCCCGACCCCCTGACCTACCTCACAGCCCCCTACTAATCATTCTTCTCTTCTCTCTGCTTCTGCAGCTTTATCTTTTTTAGATGCCACACATAAATAAGTCACATAATATATGTCTTTTTGTGTCTGGTTTATTTCAGTTAGTATATGTCTTCCAGGTCCATCTGTATTGCTGTAAATGGACAGATTTCCTTCTTTTTTAAGGCTGAAGTATATTTCGTGTTTTCAGCCCTTTTATACTCATGCGTTAAGTCCTCTTTACTGATCAGAAATGCAACCAATTGTCTCACTACTCATTATTTATCAAAATTAAGCCTAATGTTGGATTATCATCAGTGTGACCTAATCGAGTCACACTAAGACAAAAACAGTGAATATTAGCTAATAAATTTAGTAAAGGGATGCCTGGATGGTACGGTTGGTCAAATGTCCAACTCTTGGTTTCAGCTTTCATTATCTCAAGGCTGAGGGATTGAGCCCCATGTCACGCTCCTGGATCAGTACAGAGTAGGCATGGATTTCTATCTCCATCTCCCTCTGCCTCCACCTACTGCTGTCTCTCTTTAAAATGAATAAATCTTATAAGAAATAAATTTAGTAAAAATGAGAGATGTAGAAAAGTTAATAGAGAGAGATAAGAATGAATGGCTTCTATGAGAATTGGAGACTATAGGACTCTTCATCATGCTACATTTTTTTCTTGTTTGCAAGTTTTAAAATTTATTTCATCTTTTCATTTTGTACTGCCATCCTGCAGAGGTTTTCAAATTGTTTTAGGAAGCAGATGTATAAAGCTCCCATACAAGATGCCATGAGCTATGGAACCTTTACTGCACGTCAGCCATTACAAAGTTGATGATATTTGGAAAAGGCTGCTTTAAAAAAAAAAAAAAAAAGATCAAGGGACATCTGGGTGGCTCAGTGGTTGACTGTCTGCCTTTGGTGCAGGTCATGATCCCTTGGTCCTGGGATACAGTCCCACATTGTGCTACCTACAGGGAGCCTGCTTCTCCCTCTGCCTATGTTTCTGCCTCTCTCTCTCTCTCTCTCTTTTAAATAAAATCTTTTTAAAAAGTCAAAAGTAATGTCATTTAATGATGTCTATGCACTTATCACAAACTAGATATAAATGAACCTATTAATTGTTCTGATAACCCACCACTAATGAAAATGACTAGACTAAGGACAGAAGCTGTGTTACCACATTATTGACTTAATGAAGTCGAAGTAGTAGAGGAGGAGGGTTTGTTGTGCCTGCATATGTCATTGCTTTTACATGTTAAGGCAATATACTTCAATAAAGTTAAATAAATTTGAAATGTATCTATGAAAGTGCTGCAAATTATTTTAAATTTTATATAGAGAAATCCATCTCATCTATTGAATCTTCTTGGTATCACAGATCGTTTTTCTATTCTCATAAAATGTACAGATTGTATTCTATCAAAAAAGGAACACTAAACAATTTTGTATATAATTCTGAGGATTCATAGTCCATGAAGTTCATCTACAAATTTCGAGTCTACTGATCCCAGGTTAAGATGTAATTGTGCAAATTTACAGAAAATAATGTAAAATATTGTCTTCTCTTCAGTAGTCCAAACCTTATATCCATATCCCCAGTTTCTTCTCAATAACAAACCAAAAAAAAGGATGAATATTTATAACTGTGAAATTTGGTCTAAGAATTTGATCAACATGTCTGCTTCTGAATTCCAGGAGTTCTCCTCAAATTCTACTGATCAGCCTATATTACCCTTTGTCTGCTTCTAACAAAAAATCATATTTATGTCAGCATACTATTCTCCTTGCCAGAACTATTTGGATTTTACCCTATTTTAGTAAGTTTAACAATTCAAAGAAGAGGTACAAGCAGGAGATCTATCAACATAACTTCCTAAGCTAGTAAATTAGCCTCACTCCCTTCATGGATTATTGACAGAAGACAAGAAATTGCTGCCTCAGACACAATAGAAGAATAGTAGAAATATCAACATAGTCACACTTGTTCCCTGTGTCCTAACTAGCACAAGGTATCTAAGTCCACCACAATAAAAAAAGAATGCTGAGCTTACAGAATTCACTGTGATATATTCCCTAAATATTAGGTGATACTATGTGAATAACATTTTTGTTATTCATTACCTCACCTCTATTTCCACCTGCATAAACAATCATGGGAGGTGGCTCGCATAAAGGAACTTGAGGTCATAGCCTTGAAATTTTTGCATACTCAGCATATTGTGTACAAGAGGTCTGCAGCACAATGCCTCACCAAAACACGGAATAAAATGTCAGTATTTGGAAAATCTGCATTATGCAGCAAACCAACATTTTCTGAATAACTAGTACATGATGTCACACAATTACATATAACTAAAAAGATCAACTGTAAGTGCCAAGTAGATCAATGGATTTTAATGTACAAGGTATAAAAGGTTCATTTATGTGTTTTCAGATGACACACTGCAACTAAACTTTCAGTAACTCCACCCACTTTTGACGTAGTATTAAGGACACATAGCCATATGTCTATGATAAAGGTAGTAAAATAATCCTCTCTTTCCAACTTACCTATTTGTGAGAGAAATTTAAGAAGACCTAAATAAGTGGAAAAGGTACCATTTTCTGGACTGCAGACCCAAAATTCTTTAGATATGAATTCTCCCCAAATTCATTTACATATTTAACACAATTCCAATCAAAATTATCATCCGGCTTTTTTAAATAGAAATTGACAATCTGGCAGCAGCCCTGTGGTTCAGCAGTTTAGCACCGCCTTCAGTCCAAGGCCTGAACCTGGAGACCTGGGATCGAGTCCCACGTCAGGCTCCCTGCATGGAGCCTGTTTCTCCCTCTGCCTGTGTCTCTGCCTCTCTCTCTCTCTCTCTCTCTCTCTGTGTGTGTGTCTCTCATGAATAAATAAATAAAATATATAAAAAAAGAGACATTGACAATCTGAGTCTAGCTTTTCCATGGCAATACAAATGATATATAATTGTCAAAAGTTTTTGAATTAAAAAAATATAGACAACTTACATATCATAAAAGATGTCCTATAAAAATGAACAAGCTATTCTGGTATTGGCATAAAAATAAATATTTACATTAATCTAAAAAATAAAGAAGCCATAAATAAACTGACACATATATACACATGTAGTCAAATGATTTTTAACAAATGTGCAAAGTTAATTTTATATAAAATTTATATTCTTAAAAAAAATTATATTCTTTTTTTTAATGGGCAAAATAGTGCAGCCGCCTTGAAAAACATTTTGGCAACCTGTTTTATTTATAAATTTAAGCATATATTAATCATATACTCAATACACATCAATCACATATTAAATATATTCTAACTGTATGACCCACAAATCATAGATATCCATGCAATAGACATAAAAATCTATATCCAGGGCAGCCCGGCCGGCTCAGCAGTTTCGTGTCACCTTCAGCCCTGGTGTGGTCCTGGAAACTCAGGATCGGGTCCCACGTCTGGCTCCCTGCATGGAATGGAGCCTGCTTCTCCCTCTGCCTGTGTCTGTGCCTTTCTCTCTCTTCCTCTGTCTCTCATCAATAAATAAATAAAATCTTAAAAAAAAAAACCTATATCTACTTAACATTTGTGCATAACCACTTACAAATAAACATTCATAGAAGCTTTATCCATATTAAAAACTAGAAAATACCCAAATATCTATCAACAGGTCAGTAAATAAAATGTGCTCTACATATAATAATACTCCCCCACAGAAAAGCAATAAAATTTTGAGGTAAGCAAAAATAAGGATAAACTACAAAAACATAAATGAATATTAAGTTAAAGAAACAAGACCCCAAAAGTATACACACAGTGATTTCTTCATATAAAATCCAAGAAATGGCAGAGATCAGGGTTGAGTGAGTGTGTGGTTGAAATTACAGACCTGAGTAAGAAAACTTTTTACATTAATGGGAATTTTTTTAGATTATGATGGTTGTCATATAGTGTTACAGACTGAATTGCATTCTCTTATAATTGATAATGTTGAAGTCATAATGCACTGTGACTATATTTGGAGATAAGGTCTTTAAAGCAGTAATTAAAGTTAAATGAGGTCACTTAAGGGTGGAGCTCCATCAGAGAGGACTAGTGTGCTTAAATGAAAACTGAGATACTGAGGGTACGTGTGGAAAGAAAGGCCATATGAAGGACACGTAAATGACTAAATGAAGACACAAAGAGAAGATGGCCATAGACAAACCAAGGAGAGATGCTTCAGGAGAAACAAAATCTGCTGACACCTAGTCTCCAGAACTGTGAGAAATAAATTTCTGTTTTTTAAACCATCCAGTCTGTGGTGTTTTCTATGGCAGCCTTAGCAGAGTACAGCATATGCCAAAACTCATCAAGCTACATTTAAAATGGGCAAATTTTATTGAATACAAATTATACCTTAATAAGGTCAATTTATAAAATTTCTTTAAAAATATTGCAAAAAAAGGGGCTTCTGGGTGGCTCAGTTGGTTAAGAGTCTGCCTTCTACCCAGGTAATGATCCCAGAATCCCAGGATCAAGCTCCATATGGGACTCCTCACTTCCCTGCTCAGCAAGGACTCTGCTTCTTCCCTTGTTCCTCTTTCCACTCATCATGCTCTCTCAATCACTCGCTCACTCTCTTTCTCAAATAAATATATAAAATATTTTTTAAAAAAAAGTATTGCAAAAAGAATACAGGCTGAATAGTATGTACATTAATTGGCACTCCCTAAGTGGAAAACAGAACATTTGTTCTCTATTTACAATTTTTTTAAAGATTTATTTTTTTTTTAGAGAAAGAGAGAGGGTGAGCAAGTGGAGAAGCAGAGGGAAAGGGAGAGAGAAACTTTAACAAACTCCTCACTGTGTGTGGAGCTAGATGGGGGCTCGATCTCATGACCCAGAGATAATAACCTGAGCCAAAACCAAGAGTTGGACATTAACTAATTGCACCACCCAAGCCCCCCATTTATGCTTTCTATACAACAACTATAAATTCTACAAAAGATGTAGTGACCTCATAATAGTTTATATGGCCTATATTCCAAATGAAAAATAAGAGTGAGCAAGGATATTAGGTTTTTAAATGGTTGTGTTTGAAATGTCACAGTCATAAGAGATATATTTTCCTATAGCTCTGAAAGATGAAGAAAATCACAAATGCCACTGTCATCAAAGGTGCATTCCTTGTGTAAATAGAATATACTCCCCGAGGGATCTCTAAACTAATTGAGAGAAATTTGAGGAAGCTAGAGTTTTTGTAGGGTGGGTACAATTAGAGCTGGGAAAATACATATTTGATTTATCATCATTATTTTGACCTGATGTATGTCTTCAAGTAATTATGTCTTGGAGAAAATAAGCTACTATAGAAACAGAGCTAGAGGTAAAGATGAAGCTTATGTAGAATAGTGATACATATGATAGATATAGATATATTTAGATAGAGTAATAGATAGAGTAATAGATATATAAATATATAGCTAGGACTATGAATGTATAAATACAAAGGTGTATAAATGTTTCAATATAAAAATAGGTCACACTGATTCGGGAGCAAGTCGTGAATCATTTTAAGCTAAACTTTCATGTTATTGACATGATTAACTTAGAACATAAGTAAATTAGCACTTCAATGGGTTCTTGTGAAAAAAATTTTAAAACGATACAATATGAACTAAAAGTCATGGATTAATTTTTCCTTTAATAAGCAAAGTTAATTGAATAAGTTAAGAGGACTTTAATAAGCTGCATGTATTTATTTTAAGATTTTTTTTCCTTTGGCTTTTCAAAATGAGACATGTTTTCACAAAGCCAATCACTGACGTATAAATGTAGCTCCTATCAATTAATTTTTTTTCCATCTGCATGTTTCTAACTCTATTTTATTTTCTCCCCAGTGTTATAATACATTTGAAATTGTCATTTCTGGGTTATGTTACCCACATTCCACCCTAAGGTTGCCAGTAAATCAAATGCCCAAGAATTGAAGACACATATGCTAATATTCTGCACATAAACCCACAGAATATTTTGTGATTTATGATTTGAGAACTACCAGACAATAGCACTTGTACTAGTATGATTACAAGGCTTAATCTGAGAAAGTAAGAGAAAATCATTGGTCACTGTTCTCCTCTTCTCAAATTTAACTCTTTTTAACCAATGAAATGGGATGTTATGTAGCATAGAAGGAGTTGCATATTTATAAAGAATGTTAATTAATTCAAACAGAATTATAGACTTCAAATTAAATTTTCTAAGATACTTTGGCTTAAATTGGTTTTGAGATAAATATAAAAGTTTAAAATAATTTGTGACATAATATTTTACCTAAAATATATTAAGAATTATTTATAAAACATTCCTAAAGCACCTTAATATATTTTTATAATAAGAAATCTCTTGTTTGCATTTTATAAACAAATTTAATGAATATGTAGAAGAAACACGAGGAAAAGCCTACAGCAAGATGTTATATCACATTGGGTTTATGATGCAGAAATCTGTTTTATAGAGAACAAAATTGCTGATAAGTCATGAAAAAGGCTTTGAAAAAGTGAATAATATGTTCTTTAGAATGTAATAACTATTTAAGAGAAGGCTGTTACATCCTATATGAATTTCTTAGAGTCTTCGAATTGTTTTTAAATAGTGCATTATACTTGTTCACCTTTGGACAATGGCTTTATTATATGAGTTCTTGTTTTTCTTAAAGGTGATTTTTCTAAAATTCTTTAGTCAGTCATGTTGACAGAAGAAATACATCCATTATTAAAAAGAAAAATTTAATCAAGTGAGGAATGCTGCTTAGGGGTAATCTTGGGATTTCTTTCCAGTGCTTTCCAAGGTTCGTAAGATTATTTCTTGAAGGATTAGTCTTCCTCTTTTTGGATTCTGTTTGGATGTGGAGAAATAATTCCCATAATTAGATTTCCTTCTATATAGGTATAATGAGACTAACTGATTCTGCAAAGGATAATATTTACCTAAATATAAGTTGACAAGGTTTCTTTGGTTTTTTTTTTGTTTTGCTTTGTTCTGTTGTTTGTTTTCAGTGAATGATCACAGAGTTAAGGCCATGTGGGAACTTTCTTCCACATTTGTGTTTTATACCTTTCTTCACAAGAAAGTTTCCTTCCCCCAAGAAATAGCCTTCTGTTGCCATTCTATGTTAATTTTATGGAACATAAAAAATATATTTCATGTGTTTCCTGAGAGCTTGCAAGTAATAAAAATGAAAAAAAAAAAAAAAAAACGTTGGTAAAATCCCCAAATAAAAACTTAAAACTGCTTAAAAATCACATACTTTCTTCATATACATATTTCATTAGAAAGTAATAAATACCTTTCAATAGGTCAATTTTATAATCACCTACTAAAGCCTGGCCTTTATGGCAAATATTATATATTACCTGAGCTCCTCAAATACAGGGTTGTGAGTTTGAGATCAGTTAAGAACTCAGTAATTCCTCAGGATGTACAAATTAACATTATCCAATATGTATATTTATCTATCTTTCAGCTTTACATGTAGATATTAAGAAGTTTATGGAGATTGACTGGACATGAAGACTGAAAGGGCACAGGTGAGTGGTGGAAAACATGTACATGGAGGCCAGATTTGTGGAGTTGGAATGCTGGCTCTAATACATCTATATTACATATTATATCATATCATATCATATCATATCATATCATATCATATATTATATTATTATGTTTTGTTATAGTATATTTTATATACTTTTTGTATTGAAGTATAGTTTACATACAATGTTTTATTAGTTTTAGATGTACATTATGATTCTACAGCTCTGGACATTACGTTGCACTCATCACAAGTATAAGCTACCATCCATCACTATAGAACACTATTACAGTATCATTGACTATATTCCCTATGTTGTACCTTTCATCCCGGTGACTTATTTATTCCACAACTGGAAGCCTATTATCTCCCACTCTCCTTCACCCTTTTTGTTTATCCTCCTCTCCCTTTCTCCTCTGGTAACCAAGTTTGTTCTTTGTCTTTATGAGTCTGTTTTTGCTTATTTTATTTACTTGTTTATTTGCTTTTTTTAGATTCCACAAATAAGTGAATCATATAGATTTTGTCTTTGTCTGATGTAGTGCACTTAGCATAATACCCTCTAGCCCTATCCATGTTATAACAAATAGCAAGGTCTCATTATTTTTTGTGACTTATATTCCAATATATATATATTTTTTTCTTTTAATCTGAGCCCTCAGAGGGTTGGAGCAGGAGGAGAGTGAACCCTTTGTAGGTGATGGGGATGGGTAGTATGACTCTGGATGCCCTTTCCAGTTAGCCAGTCCATGACACAGGCTCTCCACCTGGGGTCAAGATGCCTTCCTTCACAGCATGAGGACCCAGTAGGGAACATAGAAAGTGTGTATGTGTGTGTTTGCAAGAGGGTGGGAAGGGGGTTCCAGCTGAGATCTTCATGTTTACGAACCACTGCTATGTTTGGACCAGGTGACTTCTGCAGTGCCATCTAGCCCCGAGATTTCTGAATCTCTCCAAGTGCCCAGCTTGGAGGATCTCAGCTCTGCAGCCTCCAGCTGCCTGGGTGTGCAGGTTCCACCTGGGGATATATTATATATATATATATATATTATATATATAATATATATATATATATAATATATATATATATTCCCAACACCTTCTTTATCCATTCATCTATTGATGGACACTTGGGCTGCTTCCATATCTTAACTATTGTAAATAATGTAATAAATATAAGAGTGAAACTTTTCAAATTAGTTTTTTTCATTTTCTTTGGGTAAATATCCAGTAGTGGAATTACTGGATCATATGGTATTTCTATTTTTAATTTTTTGAGGAAACTTCATACTGTTTTGCACAGTGACTATACCAATTTGCATTCTCATCACAATGCACAAGAGTTCCTTTTTCACCAGATCCTTGCGAACATTTGCTAAGCTTGTCTTTCTGATACTTTGGATACTTTATGTTCTTAAGATATTCCTAAAAACAACTACACAAAATAGGAAAAACTGTAGGGTTACAAATATTATAGATATTAACATGTAAAAATTCCATAATTGCTGGCAGCCATTAGAAGTAGAGAGGGAGAAGAAGACAGGTGTGAAATTTTCCATCTATAGAAGTTAGGAGGAATGAAGTTATGGGGTTTTGTGGACAGAAACAATAATTTCTGTCTGGAATTAATAGACAACTTTAAAAACAACATACATTGGAAAGGACGAAGGGAGGTAAAGATATTGAGCTATTTTTTCTCTTATAGCAAATAACAATAAATATATGTTTATAAGTCAAAGAATATATGTATGTTATTTATAATTATCATCCACAGAAATATAAGTGGAAATACTCAGGTATGGATAGCCTGAAGAGTGAGGCTCATAGAGGGAGGCAAATAAGGATTTCAAAGAAAGATATATTTCACTTGACACATTAAATTTTTGTTAATGCTTTATTTTATTACAATAATAATATTAGGAATGTCTTTTAATATAATATTAGATATTTTACTACAATATCGTACAATAATTCTTTCTCCATTATCCTGGAAAATAGATAAATATGTTTCAAGAAAACTTATATTAGGTATTTTCCCAGTACAACTTGTTTGAAAGAAAAGAAACTTAATTTTTTTCACACATTATTCATAGTTGTATCAACCTATGTATACAGGTTCCAGTATTTGCTCTTGCTCATAAAAAGTCCTTTTACTTTGTTAATTGTACTTCATGTCCAAAATTTTGGAAAAAAATCTCACAAAATAGGTCCTTATATAGTTATCCTTCATGTATATAGAAAAATTTCACTAGTCTCCTTTCATCCAGGAGTAAACATACACACTTTGAAAATATGCTTCCAGAGAATATTAATAATGATATAACTCTCACTGACAGTCAAGGAGATTTGAATTTTTATGTAGGTCATAATTTTAAATTTGGTTTGTCTATTTATATAAACAAACATATATTTTCATTTATAATTTCTGCAGTTTTGCTGAGTTCTTGATAAAAGTTACTGAGAATGTGCAGGCTTCATATAAATGTCTAATATACTTATATAATCTATACTTTTATGTTCAGCTGAGAGATTGAAACAATTTTCAAATATTTTCATCCACTTAGTAATCTCTAAAGATGTTCTCAAGTACATCCCAAAACAAAACCAATTTCAACACGTTCAATATTTGATTAGATTCCCTAGGTAATGCTGCATTATCATTAGATCATGTTAAAATCAGTGTAGTTTATTCAGTGTAATTCAGTGTTTTATGCTGCAAAATCAGGAACAACTCAAATGAGGAACAACAGAAAAGGATCATTTAAATTTGAGATATAACTCATTGATCTGATAGGGCTGCACTATGATTCTCTGTTATAACAAAAATATGAACATATCTTTGAGAAACAAAAATTAATTTGCATTTGCAGCAGGAACTACTTATTTTACATAACAAATACTCATTCAACTTGAATAAGGAGTAGTGAAAATGAGCCTGATATCTGGAAATTACTACTTAGCTTATTGCTCTTTTATGTGTGTGTGTTTTTTCCTGACTGAGAACATAGTTTAATTGCTCTATAAACTGTAGAGAGTTTAAAAAATTGCCATAAAATTAAATGAGATAAAAGTGTATGCTAAGTAAAGTGTCATTTCATTGCACTATTTTTTTGTTTTTCTTTATTTTTTGAGAGGTGAAAGAAAAGGGTCAGAACCATTAAAGTTTATAGCAGCTCAAATTTAAGTTGACACAGTGTTTTTCCAGAAGTTTTTAAAATCCCCTAGACTCAGTGAAATGTGAATCAAAATTAAGAAAACAGAGCAATGAAAAACCTAAGAAGTTGCAAAGAGAAGCTTTAATTCCAGCACTCACAATTGCTGTAATTGCTGTTTCTCTGTAGTTGTGGGTGTCAGTTTTCTTTTTAACACAGGATGGAATTTGTTAAACTTATAGGACATCTATTCATAGAAACAACCATGTTTTTGATAAAAATAGGTAATAGAATAAAAGCAAATTATCTTACAAACAATTCATAAATGCTACGATTATGTGTATTTACAACAATGATTGACACAATAGATACTCATGGTAAGATTGTTTGGGCTATGAGCAACAACCTAATGATGTACCAACCAGTGCTTCAGCAATTAAAATAAAAATGATGGTATTATTTGAGTTGCATTGAATCCATTTTTATTTATGTGCAAAACAAATTTGTAAATCCCAAATATATTTCACAGCTCATCCATATCAAGGTGGGAACTCCTGCTCAAAAGAATAAAATATCCACTAATTAAGAGTGGTCAATTTCACCACCACAAGACAATAAGAACAGAAAGAAGCTTTTCTACTTTTGCTTGACAAAGAACTAATTTGCAAAATTGATGAATAGGGTGAAGCAGGTAAATGTTGTCACTCAACACATGCCCTTCCGTTTCTTCTTCATTTCACCAAATGCTAATCCTGTATGCAATCACCCACCTTCCTTTGCATGTCCTCAAGCCTTTGAGGAAGCTAGCCTCATATGCATCCTTGGAAGGAAGATTTAAGATGATCTTAACAGGTCATACTGATCTTATACCCTTGCGGCACAGCAGTTTGGGCAAAGGCTTATCACAAGTATGGCTAATGAAATACTTGTGGATGTCTGCTGCCAAGACTCTAAAGAAGGATTTCTCATCCTTGAAGTGATACTTTTTAAGAAAAAAAAATTGTTTTTTAGACTTTGATGTTTTTCCTGTTTCTAGCTATTTTTCTAGATGTTTAGACTAGAGCTGCTATGTCCGTATTCTTTGGATGATCAAGCCCAGGGCAAAAGATGACACACTGAGGATTGCAACACCAGAAAGAGGTAGACCTTGGGTCTCTAAAGACATCATTCAACTGTTCTATAAGGAAATTCTGCAGCTGCCTTACTGATGCAGTTTTACAATATAGGTGAGGTCCAGAGCAGACGATCAAGAAAGAATTCTTGAGACATCTTTGGTGCAAAATGGTGATTTTATTAAAGCACAGGGACAGAACCGGTTGGCAGGAAGAGCTGCTGCCCTGGAGTTGTGAGGAGTGGCTGATTATATACCCAGGAGTTGAGGGAGGTAAGCAAAATGAATATTCCAAAAGGATTTTCATATGCTAAGGAGGACCTACAAGATACTGCAGGCCTTGCCATTGTCAAGTTAAAGATCGCTTTTCCCTCTTGCAAGACTCTAACATTAATTAAGACAACTGAAAAATTCCTGAGGATTGTCACACACATATCCCACCCTGAGCAGGGGGTGGGGTTGTCTTTTGTGGGGTATCAACTGTGCTTTGTCCTCAGATAGCCCTGTTCCCCCATCCCCCATCATTACCGATGAGCTTATAGTTCCCTGTGATAATGATAACCCATGTCCTTCCTGCTTCTGCTAATGTCAGCTGATTAGTGTATGACATCATCACATGTAGCAGTGTGAGTAGCCTATAAAATCCCCAGGATATGCCTTGTTTGAGGGCCATATATGCAAAGAAGAGGGGAAGGAGAACAGAAGTTATCAATTATAGCCACTTTTCCATGGATTTAATCACTTTTTTATTTACCCATTCATTTAAATAAGCTGTCTGAATAACACTTGGCTCTGTGCTTCAAGGAGCAGGCATACATATAAAGTATTTTCAGTATTTCATCAAACTTCCATCATACATGTTATCAAAAATTGTGATAGCCAATTAAATAGAACATACAGGAGAAGAAGATATCCAATTTGTTCACCATCAGGTAATTTGATATGTGAGGCCTCCTTGACTAGTTTCAATATGTTTGCAACCAAATTGATATTTGCGGTCCCAATTTGGATCCCTTCTCTTCAAATTGATAGTGAGAGTATATAAATAGCAAAATGTCACCAGAAATGATTTAATAAAGAGAATCAAAAGCTCTAAGTTATTCTTACCTTATCATGATGAGCACTGAATAATGTACAGAATTGCTAGATCACTATATTGTACACCTGAAACTAATATGACACCGTATGTTGACTATACTGAAATTAAAATAAAAAATAATTCCACATTCAACCAACATTAAATAAAAAGAAATTAATAAAAATAGTATTCTTGCGGGCATCCCTAGGTGGCTCAGCGGTTTGGCGCCTGTCTTCAGCCAGGGGTGTGATCCTCGAGTCCCTGGATGAGTCCTGAATCTGGCTCCCTGCATGGAGCCTGCTTCTCCTTCTGCCTATATCTCTCTCTCTGTCTCTCTGTCTCTCTGTGTGGGTCTCTCTTGAATAAATAAATAAAATCCTTAAAAAAAAAAGTATTCTTGCCTTTAACCCAGGAATTATTTTTTACTGAGAATTTATTGTAGGGAATTAATCAGACTGTTGGAAGCACTTACAAATCTTTTTTTTTTTTTTTTTTTTTTTTTTTAGCATTTACAAATCTTTTGATTACCAACTAAGAATGAAGAAATGTAACAATGCCAATGCTCAATAATGGGTTTTCGTTAACAAACTTTGTGATGGAAATATGAGAGATTAACATGTAGTCATTCAAATTCATCTTTTAGAAGTACAAGTTATATTTAATGAGGTGAAATGAAAACCAGTGTTTAGAAAAGAGGATGACCATGTGATCAGTCAAGTACATAAAGAAAAGACAAAAACAAACTACACAGTAGTAACTATTTATTGTCACCATATTACTATGGTGATGGAAGATTTTTTACTTTCATTTTTATATTTTTCTTTATATCAAAAGTTTTACATTGAACAATTAGTATAATCAAGAAATAGTTTGTTTAAAAATATTTCTCTGTTAAAAATACATCTTTGTTTCCAGTCCAACACATGAGGTTGGAAGTTGTTACTCTGATCTCCATAACAAGGAGAAAAAAAACTTCAACAAACAGGAAACAATTGTACACATTGTACTTTATAGTTTTCACGAGAATATAAAAGTCAGCACATAATTCACTGTGTGGAGTTCTAGGCTGGGATGCCATGTCACCCAACACTAGACCCCAATGTCAGAACAGAGAAGCTTTCTTTAGTGACAGTTGAGAGTTAAGTGAATAGATGTGTTGACCAGATAATTTCACTAAGAATTTTCAGTATTTAGATATAGTCTATAAATTACTGTTTGATATAATATGTTCAAACAGCATTTCTCCAAAATTTCACATAGTCCCAGAAATTCTGGTATATACCTGAAAATATTCCATGAAAATAATTTCCTGAGAAATATTTATGAAAATAGAGTGGTAGAAGTGATATAAATAATTTACTAAATGGTGAAAATTGAAAAGGTCTTTGATTTTTTTACTTGTTTTTATTTTCCAGATTCTTGGAATTACCAAAAAATACTTGACCAGAATTTAATATCATATAAATCACAAATAGTTTAATGACAAGGGACAACATAATTTTAAAAATATTTGTGTATTTTAGGACATGAATTTTATCTGTGGCCCTAAGCACTATGCCTATGAATCTTCCTGCAACTAAGTAAATAATCTAGTAATTTTAAAATTTTGTTTAAGTCAACATACTGATAGAGTATATTTTAAATCCCCCTGGCACTAAGTTCTTGAAAAATATCACATTTCTACATTTACATTTTTAACTATAACATATGCTGTGATTTAAATTATAATATAAAATTAATTTACTTGGTTTTATCTTCTTTAGGCAATAAACTACAATATGCTATAAGAGTAAATTGAATTAAATTAAACAAGTGGAAAATATAGTTGAATCATCTCATAATTTTAATTTTTTAGTTTCCACTTTGTGCCAGCTGTTTGTTCTTTGTTAAGATATTCTGCACAAAATGATCACATCAACAGCTAACTAAAATTTACATTCAAATGATATCCCCAGCAAAAATTATGAAGCTGGTAATTTAAATATTTCAAATTGTTCTTAAAACATTATGTTAAACATTCAAAAGCAAGTTCTGAATTGAATAACTAATAAACTGAATCATAATGAAATTTTATATGTGGCCTACATGGAATTTTGTAGCTTTATATGGAGAATTTTAAACTTTCTGAATTATTTTCCAAATTTATATACAATATCCCCAAAATTTGTAAATATTTTTAAAAGTTGTTTACATGTGTATTAGTCAATTTAAAAAGAGCAAAAATAATAAAACTATGTATACTTTTGAGAAAAAAATTGAGGACTGGTAGTAAAAATAAAAAAGAATTCAGAAGGAGTCCGCAGGAATAAAGGTGACATAATGAAGTTATGTGCCATAAATAAAAAATAAGTAAAAATTGTAATTTCAGAAGGTAATAAATACTCTAAAGGAGATAAATCAGGTAATGGATGGAAGTGATCAGTAAGCTGATATCTAAATGACAATAAATGCCAAAATAATATTTGAGGAAAGAGCTGTCCAGTTAGGATAGAAAGTGCAAAGGTCCTGAGCTTGGATCCATGGATTTGGTTTGAATAGTGTACCTGGAGGACATAGGTACAAGATGAATTCCAACATGCAGGCAAGAAGCAGATCATTTGATCAAAAGTGTTAGGCTTGGGTATTCTAAGCACTCTGTGGAGTCATTATAATCAGTATTTTTTTCATGATCTGGTTCCCATGTAAAAATTATTTTTCTTGCAGCTGCCTGGAAAATGGTTTGCAAGGAAGAAAAAAAATGTGAAATCAAGCAAATAAGGTAGGCAGTAATTGCAGTAGTCTGAGCAGGTGGGGAAGAGAGCTTTATATATGACACTAGCAAGGGTGGTAGGTAGACTGCAGAAAGCATTATTTCACATGGTTAACCAGAAGATATAATGAGTATCTCTGAAAAGAATTTCAGATATTAAAATTCTAAAATGTCACATGTTGAGTTGATTGAATGCAGTTATCTTCATAATATTGAACGTTCATGAACATGCTACCTTTCCACATAAGAGAAGATTAAAATCATGTGGCTAGGTTCTCTATTCTATTCTCTCGAATGCTAATGATTTACCCAAAGTCCCTGGCTTGTTAAAACTTCCATTACAAGAAAATCGTGCACATTAAATACACCCAATTTTAGGATGAAGAGCAATTGGCTTTAAGGGTTGACGCCTGTGTTAAAAGTTAGCAATGGCATTTGTTCTGTCCTCAGACAAAGCACACTATCAAGAAGGCATCATCATTGCAAATATAGTCTATGGGACAAAAAGAGAAATGTGATGAAGTCTAAGTTTGTCCTTTGAACTCCCCCTACTAATCCACAGTTTAATTATACACTTTGGCTCCCTTTAGTCCATACAAGGAAAAGCATTTTATTAAGTGCATTTCCCAGATATGTTTAGGGTACAATAGAGGATAAGCTGACATTACATTGCATATTGTCACTTCAATTACTACGAAATTATCAGTCTATTTTTAAGACCAAAGTGATTTTGTCTGTAGAAACAAAGCAGTTAAGTGATTTTGTACAGGTCACAACCCAAGTTAATTGGATATTTGGTAATAGAACCACAACAACTGATCCTTGAAATACATCATCAGAAGATCATGTCCACTTTTAAAATAAAGCAAATAATTCTTCAAATGGTGTGTATTATTAGCTCTTACTATTTTTTGTCTTTGTTTTTAACCAACTTTATTGAGGTGTAATTTACATATAGTAAATACATCCAGTTTTGTATGCAGACCAATGAGTTTCTAAAATGTTATCATTACCATGATCAATGATGAAATAATTCCGCCCCCCAAACCTCAGTTACCTCTCTGCAAATTAATTCTCCCCCATCATCAGACTTAGACAACCACTTATTTACTTTATAAAAACAGAGATCTTTTACCCTTTTGGCTAGGTTTATTCTAAGTATTATGGCCTTTGGTGCAATTGTAAATGGGATCTATCCCTTGATTTCTCTTTCTACTACTTCATTACTTGTGTATAGAAATGTAACAGATTTCTGTACCTTGATTTTGTACCCTGCAACTCTACTGAATTCGTGTATCCATTAGAAAATGGGCAAAAGACATAAATACACATTTCTCCAAAGAAGACACCCAGAGAGCCAACAGACACATGAAAAGATACTAAGTATCACTCATCATCAGGGAAATACAAATAAAAACTGCAATGAGATTCACCTCATACCAGTCAGAATGGCTAAAATTAACAACACAGGAAAAAAAAAAACAGGTATTGGTGTGGATGCAGGGAAAAGGGGGAACACTCTTACAATGTTGGTGGGAGTGCAAACTAGTGCAGCCACTCTGGAAAACAGTATGGAGGTTCTTCAAAAAGTCAAAAATAGGACCATCTATGATCCAACAATTGCACTATTATATATTTATCCAAACAGTACAAAAATACTGATTTAAAGGGATACATGTGCTCCAATGTTTATAGCAGCATTATTAACAATAGCCAAATATTAAAAAGGGCTCAAATGTCCATTCACTGATGAAATGATAAAGAAGATGAGGTATTTATACAATGGAATTTTACTCAGCCTTAAAAAGGAATGAAATATTGCCATTTAGAATAATGTAGATGGAGCTAGAGAGTATTATGCTAAACAAAATAAATCAAAGAAAGACAAATATGATTTCACTCTTATGTGGAATTTAAGAAACAAAACAGATGAACATGAAGGAAAAACAAGAGAGAGACAAACTCTTAACTATAAATAACAAACTAATGTTTACTGAGGTGAGGTAGGGGTGAGGATAGGTTAAATGGGTGATGGGTATTAAGAGGGCACTTGTTAAAAAAATTTTAAAAAATATAAAAAAGAGGGCACTTGTTTAAAAAAAAACGAGGGCACTTGTATGGATACACACTGGTTATTGTATGTAAGTGATGAATCACTAAGTTCCAATCTGAAACTAATATTACACTGTATGTTAACTAACTGGTATTTAAATAAAAACTTGGAGAAGGAAGAAACATAAAAAAATTTAAAAATCTGAAACTATGATTGTAAATTTATCTGTTTCTAAGATTTTAAGATCTTGTTTTATATAAAATTGGCCTCTATTCAGAGACTTCAGTGACTAGGGATATTATTTCTCAGGACAGAGCTCAAAAATTATGGACTCTTTGACACTTTGTGTTTGGTCTTATCAAGTATTACTTTTACTAAAAAATATTCTATAAGGACAAGAATCTTATTTCTTTTTACTGCCCAGCACATAGCATAGTTTCTGGATTATAAATTCTTATTCATTTATTCAATAAAAATGAGTACTTATGTCTGGGGCTCTGTGCTACACATTAGAAATACAGTTGTGAATGAGGTAGACATTATATATTCTTATAAAGCATATGGCAATCAGATAATCTGTTAGTTAACAGGGACATTGGGTAAATATTAAAAGGTTTTCTGTAAAAAAGAAAAAGCACAGCAAACTCCCATGTGAGAAAATCATAGGCAATTTGCTTGTTTTGGAAATTATATTTAAACTGAGCTCTGATAAATACATGGAGGCTGCTCAGGTCAAAAAGGAAGACCATTCCACATTTTGTGAGTAATTTGTACAAAACCAGGAAGCAGGCAAAAGCATGATACATTAAAAAAAGTTTCTTCTCTCCCTTTCATCTAGTAATGAATGTCAATTTATTCCTGATATCTACTATTACAAAATTTTTCATGCATTAGTATTTCAAAATACAAGTATTTCTCATCTGAAATTTATCACCGGTAAAATTTTACTTTGATATGTGATGATTATTATTAAAAATTATTTTCTTTGCTATATGATAGTCTCCATCATAGCAAGAACAAGGTCTATTTTAATTCATCACCATATATTCAGTATTTAGTATGGTACCTTACATATAATAGGTTCTTGTTTATATTGTTTAGATGAGGAAAAGGAAACAAGAAAAACACATGTTTAAAGTTATATAATGTGAGACCAAAGAGGTGGGCCAGGGCCAGATCATGTAGGTCCTGGTCAGCAACATTTAAACTATTGACTGTTTTTTTCAGGGCAAGTGAAACAATTACAATAGTTTAAGCAGTTGGATGACAAGATCAATCTTCCTCACTACCGTATGGAATATGGGCATACATGATCAGAGGAAGGACAGGTGTTTGGTTAATACTATATTCTAAGATAAAGATAATGAGGACTTAGGAGTGAATGGCTGGATTTGAGGGCAATTCAGAAAATTCACGTGGTGAATATATTGAAGTGGAGTGACAAGTGTGAGAACAAGATACTGAGATATAATAATCTACAGAATTCTCACTTTAAAACAAAGTGAAGGATGGCAGGTCCATCCTAGGTAGTGTAGCCCTCAGGGAAACAAAGGTTATGAGTACCCCGTCTATATGCGCAATTTGATTTGAAAACCGAACTCAAAATTCACAAGTATATATGAATAATAGGTTTAGAATAATGTATAGAGAAGAGGTGCTTTTGTCTTTTTTTTTCCAGTGTACAGAAAGATTCCATTGTATCATCTCTGGTTGTTCAGCTCCAAGAATAATTTGTGTTCTTTACTGCCAAATGTGTCACTTGTGGCTAATTATATATCTACTACAGAGAAAAGGTAGCAAAACTGCTTTACATGCTTACATTTTGGAACCGTTTCATTGAAACACCATAGAACTACTTGCTTTTGTAGTTCCCTCATATGTTTATTTAACCCACATCATTACTCATGACACTGCATCATTCATTCTACTGCCTGTGAATAACAACTTCCAGTAACTTTCTTAAAGTTTCTTACTGTGCTTCTACTATGACAGCTATAAATCCAAGCCTTACCCAGAGTAAGATGACACAAACAATAATTAGCTTTTTGATCAAATAAAATATAACATTCAGAGTGTTATAGCATAAACAACAAACAACACATCTTCTAACCACATTCTGATCTTTTGGTCAGGCATCATTGCATTTCTAGAATGTGCTCTCCATCCACAATACCTTCAACCTTGCCTTGCACACACTACCAGCAGTGAGGATGGTAGATGAAAATCTGTTGGCAGAGTAAGAAAAGCATGCCTATTTTTGCAAAGAATGCCCATCCTTTATCCAGAACCATGTAATATAGTCACAGGAAGAGAATCATTAGCACATAGATCAAATCAGCCATATAGTATTGCAGCAAATGGTGTGGATTCCTCAGAGGAAATAAAAGCAATGAACCCTTGAGTGCTACCTGACTTGTGGAAAGGACCTGTGGAGGAAGTGGAGTGACCGTTCTGACTATAAGAAGCTAAGAGTCACAGGATAAAGGACACTTGCCACCACTCTCACCATATCAAGTTGCTGTAGACTAGAGGCAACACCATAGTAGAACTAAGACAGGTGAGAAGCAACACATGAATCCATATATATGTGGCCTAAACTCAAGAATAGGTGATAGAGTCCTATAGTCCTGTACTCAGACAGTTGTTGAATATGAAAAAAAGTCACCCTCAAATCAGCAAATTAGTACCATTCTACAGTCCAGTTTCAGCTGACCCCATGAAAGAAATACTGCACTGGCCAGTAAGTGATCTGATCATAAGACTGCCCTCTTACAACTGAGTTCCTAATGGCATCTGATCAAGTAATATGGAAGATGAGAGGGTTGGAGACTATCTCAAAGAGAAGAAATAGAATCTGGAACTTGGCACCTGAGGAAAATCTTGAAAATTTAGAGATAGGATATTTCAGGTCACCATGTGTGATGAGGTCTACTAGAACAAGGTTCAAGCTTGAGTCATCTTATCCAGATGACACTGCTGACTAGAGAAAATCCAGGGCACTGTGAGGACCTTTGGAAATTTAAGGAAGATGATCCAAAATGAGGGACTCCCTCAGGAGTCAGACTTACAGAAGGCTCTGCTCACCTGACTGGCTCTGAGGGTGTTAGAAAATGTTGATGTCATTTGCTGAGGTAAAGAATATTAGGGGAATCTGAATAAATAATATGATGAGTTCAGCTTCTGCATATGCAACTTCTAAGTGAGCTGTTGAAGGAGAAATTAGATATATGGATTTGAAACTCAGATGCAGTATTATGTATATTATATATATTAATACATCATAATATTATGTGTGTATATATATATAATAGTCTTCCTATCTATATCTCTTATCTATGTATCTGGTACATAAAAGAGACTTGGATGAAAATAAGGCAAGAAAAGAAATGATGGAGTACTACACAAAGTCCTTGAAAAGCCATAAATACTCATCTGGAATTGGTTAGACCAACAAAAAATACAGTGATGGAATGACCAGATAAGGAGAAAAAGAGAATAAAATGGAGTATTTAGGAAACCCAGAGAAGTATAGCTTATAGAAAAAAGAAGTGAAAAGCCGTGTCAAATCCTGCTGGGAGATCAAGTAGGATAAGGACAGAACATGTCTATTAGTGGCATAGGGTTCTTATAACCTTAGCAGGAGCAGAATTTCAATTAGACTACTGGGAACAGAATCCCTTTTGAAGTAGATTTAAAAAATAACTAGTTTTAGAGATGATTAAATCAAGGCAAGTGTAGCTTTTTTATATGTTTGGGTGCTGCAAAGTGAAAAGAGAAAGAAATATAACAGAAGGGAGATTTATAGCTCAGAGCAACAGTGGGACTACAGGAAGAGATACACAAAACAAAATAATATTTAGAATATTCAAATGTTAAGAGGGAAGATCCAGAAGACAAGAAGAGCTCAGTAGTTTTCTTAAGAACGTGAGAGAGATGTGTATCCAGGGCATAAGAAGTACAAGTAACAGACCTGGTTTTTGAGATGGAGGATTCTTTTATTTAAAAAAGAAGCATAGGAAAAAAAAAGAAAAAAGAAAAAAAAAGAAGCATAGGGAAAGGAATGAGGGCAAATGTAAGAAATTTGACTTTTTTTAATTGAGGTGGTTTTGTTTTATAGTGTCTGTTGTTTTTGTAGGGTATGAAGCAAAGGTAAGAGTATGGAATGCAAGAGGCTGAAAGTTTTGAGATATAGTCAAGAAGGTTTGAAGTAGTCATGTCAGGAAGTGGCTATTGAATTGAATGAAGAAATACTAGATTTCAGAGCTGAGCATTGAGACCTGTGGATATTAGTGACTAAGAATTAAGAGTTAATCAATCTGCATTTTTGAGTCGTTTTCTATACTTGGCTCAGCAACGAAGATGCAAGTATTGAGAAGATGAAGACTGAGACACATCAGGGCTGGTTCAGTTTGATTTTCCAAACGTTTGGCAAAAGATTAATTAAGGTTATGACTTATTGAGTCTAAAATAATTAAGAAATGAAATTTATATAATATATACATCAGAATGTGAATAGGGACAAATAGAGGAGCTAGTAGGATGTCCTCCAAACAGCAACAGTTATTTAAGATAGGAGGATAGAAGCCTGACGTTGAACATGACATAAATGGATTGCAGATTAAAAGCTGGAACAATTTCAACTTGACATATGACAGAACTTCAGGAAGCAGTGGTTCAGGTTGATTAGAGGAGATGGATGAACAAGCAACATGAGGGTAGGTGTTAGGTAGCTCAACTTCTTCATGGACATGAAACTGACTTAAAAAGTTCTAAAATTCAATGAAGAATCCATTCATCAAGTATACCAGTATATCCATCGAAAATATTTTAATTACATGTTTTTTCCAAAAATCATTTAATATTTTTTAATTATCTATCCACATCCTTGCTTCTATTAAGAGTAGTTTGAGATGCAAGGGAGATTACACATTTTATATTCATCATTTGTCTTTTGAGTCTTTCCAAACATAGGATTAATATAATCATCTCTTTCTATCTCTGGCTTTACTCCAGACCTCTGAGAATTAATTTCATTTAATTAATAAAATATTTAGTATTCATAGTAAGGCTTCTTTGAAAGTAGAAATAAATGATCCTTCATGGATAGGATGATTATATTTTAACTTAGCCCCAAAATATTAAGATGTATCAATTGTGTCACAAAAATGAAAAATACTCACATAAAATATATATTTGAATCAGGCAGGTGAGGAAGATATTTTACATATTTTATATTTTACAATATTTTATATTTATTTTATATTTTACAAAATCTATAAGATTTGTTCTCATTTAAAAAATTAGTACATAAAATTACTACATATTACACAAGCAGTACATAAATATACTCTCATTATGAATAAATCATTAAAGAAGGTGATGTCGGCAAGTCGTTAGAATAGGAAGTCCTAGCACTCACTCCCCCAAAAAATAGAGTTGACAATGATTTAAGTAAAATCAAACAAACAAAACAAAACATTTATGAGGAGACCAAAACCCAGTTAAGAATTTACAGTACCCCTGATAAACACAACATTGACATTACCTGCATTGAAATGGATAAGGGCAATTGAACTTTAACTGCATGAGCCTTTCCCCCACGCTGGCACAGTTCACTGCTGAGAAATATGGTGACATCAACCTAGTGTAGGAGGAAAAGTGTTGGTCAATATCCAATATCTTTTGGCTTTCAATAACATCCTTAAAGGGTGGCTTTCTGTCTTATTTCACAGAGAGCTGAAAGAGTTGAAACAGTCTGGAAGCTTAGAGCATTTAAGTGGGATAGGCACATTCCTCTGGCCTGAAATGCTTTGTAAAGCTTGAAAAAGGTGCAGAACTGAGGCCTCTCCTGAAGGGAGGGAGGAGTCAAGTGTGACTCCAATGTCCCTGGTATTTCAGTGGGCTGCCTGAAATGCTGGTTTCTGCCCTGCCTCTAACAGAAAGCTAAAGAAACTAGAATGTTCCAGAACATTGGGATAGCAGCTAGCATAGCTCTGGGGTGTAGAAAAGGTGTATAATTGAGACTTATTCCTGAGAAAGAATAGGGAAGAGTTAGGCATGCCCCTAATGTCTGTGGTATTTCAGTGCACCACCTGATTGTCTGGTTTCTATCTTGTTTTAAGTAGAGAGATGATAAAACTGACATAGTCACCAGAAGGAGCAAGAGATTATGAGGTATCAGAAAAAGTAACCAAAATAATGAAACAAAATAAACAAAAATGGATACTTGGTGAAGAAAAGGACTAAGGCCCAGAATCTCTAGCCAAAGTCACTGATGAAGTTCTTTCTCAGTGAAAGTCCATTAGACTAGAAGAGGGTGCTATTTCTTTAGATGTATATATATCATCACAACGCTACAAGGAAGGTGAAGAATCATGAGAATCATGAAATCATGGAAATATAGTCAAAAGAATAAAATAAATCTCCAATAACTGACCCTAAAAAATGCATATTTACAAATTATCAGACCAATAATTAAAAATTGTCGCTTTGAAGGAGATTGCTGAGTTACAACAGAGCATAAATAAATAAGTGAAGTTAGAAAGACAATACATGAAAAACAAATGAGAGTGTTATCAGAGATAGAATGATAAAGAAAAACTGAACAAATTCTGGAACTGAAGAATAAATCACTGAAATAAAAAACTAACTAGAAGAATTTCAAAGTAGATAAGTAAGCAAAAGGATCAGTGAACTTAAAAACAAGCTATTTTAAATTATTTAATCAGAGAAATACAAAGGACAAAAGAACAAGAAAAAAATGAAGGAAACTTAAGGGACTTATACAATACAATGAGAGGATCAATATAAACATTATGGAAGTACCAGAAAATAAAGAGAGAGAGGAGGCAGAAAATTTAAAGATATAGTGGCTGAAAACCTCCCAAATTTGAGAAGACCAGACCATGAGGACCATGAAGGCCAAAGAATTCCAAATATGATGAATCTCAGAAGTCTACACTAGGTCACATTATAACTGAATTGTCATAATTCAAGGAAAAAGAGAGCTTTACAAGTAGTGAGAAGAAAGTGATTCATCAAGTATAAGGGATCCTCCATTAGACTATCAGCAAGTTTCTCAACAGAAACTTTTCAAATGAGGGAGGAGTATGATGATATGTTTAAAGCTGGGAGGAAAAAAAAAAAACTGCCAACCAAGAACTATAACTGGCAAAATTGTCCTTTAGAAATAAAGGAGATATAAATACTTCCAAAAACAAAGAAAAGCTGAGCAAGTTCTTCACCAGTGGACCTACGTTACAAGAAGTGCTAAAGGGAGTTCTTCAAGTTGAAATGAAAGGATCTTAAACAGAAATAGAAAAGCATATGAAAGTATGAAACTTATTAATAGAAATAAATATATTGGCAAATACAGAATACTGCATGGTGCTGGTTAAATTACTTTTACTTCTAGTATAAAAGATTAAAATAAAACTATGAAATATAAGTATAACAAATAATTGTAAAAGATATGCAATTTGAGTGACTGTAAATTGTGATAACAATATCTGGTGGCAGAAGGGAAGCAAAATGTAGAGTTTTTTTATGAAATTGAAGTTAAATTGTCATCAGCTTCAAATAGACTTACATTATATGATATTTTATGTAAGCTTCATGATAGCTATAGTAGATATGTAAGAGAAAAAGAGAAAGGAATCAAAGCATTCCAATACAAAAAATGAGCAAGTCACAAAAGATAGCAAGAGAAGAAAGGATGAACAAAGAACTAAAAAGCAACATAAAACAATTACAATGACAACAATGAGTCATTATCTATTAATAATAACTTTATTTTTATTTATTTATTTTTATTTTTTTAATAATAACTTTAAATGCAGATGGTTTAAATTCAATGACAGAAATTTAACACGAAAAAACGACAACAAAAACGATCAATTAAATGTTTACAAAAGAACCACTTTATTCTTTTTTGAGATTTTATTTATTTATTCATGAGAGACACAGAGAGAGAGAGGCAGAGACACAGGCAGAGGGAGAAGCAGGTTCCATGTGGGGAGCCGGATGTGGCACTCAATCCCAGGACCCCAAGATCATGACCGCAGCCACAGGCAGACACTTAACCGCTGAGCCACCCAGGCATCCCAAAAGAGTCACTTTAGAATAAAATACACACCTCGGTTGAAAGTGAAGTTTTGTAAAAAGATATTTTGTGATAATAGTAATTAAAAGACAGCAGAAGTCGCCAGACTTAGGCACACTAACTTTATGTCAAAAACTGCCACAAGAGACAAAGTCATTATATAATGATTATAGGGGCAATTCATCAGGAAGATATAACTATGCTAGGTATATGTGCTCCCAAAACCAGAGCACTTAAATATATAAAGCAATGATTGACAGATCTGAAGGAGAAAGATAGTAATACAATAATAATAGGAGACTAATACCCTATTCGTTCCCATTTTCAATAATGGTTGAATATCCTTACAGAGAACATCAATAAAAAACAACAAACTTGAACATTATAGAAAAAGTGAACCTAATAGACATATATAGAACATTCCGTCCAACAGCAGCAGAATATGCATTCTTTTCAAGCATATAGGAATCATTTTTTCAGGATGGATCACATATTAGGTCACAAAATAAGTTTCGAGAGGTTTAAGTTTGGAATCATACCAAGCATCTTTTCTGACACTAGAAACCTTGAAAAATGCGACATTAAACAGACTTTTAAATTGTCATTAAAAACTCAAGGGCGGGGAGGGGGGGAACACATGGGTGGTTCAGCGGTTGAGCATCTGCCTTTGGTTCAGGGCGTGATCCTGGAGTCCCGGCATCAAATCCCACATCAAGCTCCTTGTGTGGAGCCTGCTTCTCCCTCTGCTTGTGTCTCTGCCTCGCTCTCTATCTTTCATGAATAAATAAAATCTTAAAAAAAAAAAAAAAACTGAAATAGGACAGTAGAAAATATCTCAGAGCAAGTGAAAATGAAAGCACAACATACCAAAACTTATGGGATTCAGCAAAAGCAGTAGTAACTGGAAGTTTATAGTAATGAGCATCTATATTTAAAAGGAATAAAGTTCTTCAACAACAACAACAACAAAATACCACTAACTTTATGCTTCAATGACCTAGGAAAAGCAGAACAAATTAAGTCCAGATTTAGCAGAAGGGAGATAATAAGAAAGATTAGAGCAGAAATTAACAAAATAAAAAGTAGGGAAAAAAGTAGAAAAAAATCAAAGAAATCATAGCTTGGTTTTTGGAAAAGATGAAAAAACTGACAGACACTCAGCTAGACAAAAAAAGAGAAAACGTGAATAAAATCGGAAATGAAAGAAGGGACATTACAAGTAATGCCACAGGGGGGCAAATCATGAGATTGTAATGGACAATTATGCATCAAAAATTGGATAGTCCAAATGAAGGATAAATTCCCAGAAACACAGAATCCACCAAGAGTAAGTCACAAAGAAATAGAAAATTTGAACAGACCAGTAATGGGTGAGATTGAATGAGTACTCAAAAATATCTCAACAAAGTCCATAACCAGATGGCTTCACTGGTGAATTCTAATAAACCTTTATGGATTTAACACCAGTGCTTCTTTTTTAAAATTTTTCTTTAAGTAGAGTTGACACACAATGTTAAATTAGTTCAGGTATACAACATAGTGATTCCTAGTGATTCTCTATAGTTCATGCTATGCTCTCCAGAGATATAGCTACATCTGTCATCAAAGAACCCTATTATAAGTCATTAGCTATATTTGTTATACAGTGCCTTTTATTCCTCTTGACTTGTTGACTTTATATCAGGAAGCCTGTATCTCTACCCTCGCCTTCATCCATGTTGCCCATCCTCCCCACCTCTGGAAACCATCAGTTTGTTCTTTGTATGTATAAGTCTGATTCAATTTGTTGTTTATTCATTATTTTTAGCTTCCACATATGAGTGGAATCATATGGCATTTGTCATTCTCTGTTTGATTTATTTCACTTAGCGTAACACCTCCTAGATCCATCCATGTTGTCATAAATAGCACAATCTCATCTTTATATGGTTGCCTAATATTCCATTATGTATATTTATAAACACATGCACACCCCACACACAACCTGTCCTTCTTATCCATCTGTCAATGGACACTTAGATTGCTTCCATATCTTGGTTATTGCTGCAGTAAGCATAAGGGTGCACATATCTTTTCAGATTAATGTTTTCATTTTCTTTGCATAAATACCTAGTAGTGGAATTACTGGATCATATGGTATTTCTATTTTTAAATTTTTGAGGAAACTCCGTACTCTTTTCCACAGTAGCTGTACCAATTTACATTTCCACTAATAGTATAAAAGTGTTCCTTTTTTGCCACATCCTCACCAATACTTGTAATTTCTTGTCCTTTTTATTTTAGCCATTTTTGACAGGTGTAAGATCATATCTCACTTCAGTTTTGATTTGCAGTTCTGTTAATGATTACTGAATGTTAAGCATCTTTTCATGTGTCTTTTGGCCATTTAAATGTTTTCTTTGGAAAAATTTCTATTCAGGTCCTCTGTCCCCATTTTTCTAAGTGGGTTGTTTGTTTTTTTGAACACCAGTCCTTCTTTAAAATATCTTAAAAATTGAAGAAGAAGGAACACTTCCAAACTTTTTTAAAAAAGATTTTATTTATTTATTTGAGGGACAAAGAGAGAGCATAAGTGGAGAAGAGAGGGAAAAGCAGGCTCAACAGGGAGCCTGACATGGGGCCTGATCCCAGAACTCTGAGATCACAACCTGAGCCAAAGGCAGATGCCCAACCAACTAAGCCACTCAGGGGCCCCTCCAAACTTTTTATGAAACTAGCATTATGCTGGTACCAAAGCCAGACAGAAACACAACACATAAAGAAAACCAAGACCGATATTCCTGATGAACATGGATGAAAAATTCTCAACTAAATAATAATGCATAAAATTCAATAACACATTGAAGCTATCATATACCATGACCAAATGAGCTTTATCCTTGGGATACAAAGATATTTCAAAATATGCAAAACAATTAGTGTGATATCCGCATTAACAGAATGAAGGATAGGAATCACATGATCATCTCAATAGATGGAAAACAGGCATACACTTCTGTGATTGAAAAATCTCAAAAAATTAGGTAAAGAGGAACTTTTCCTCAACACAATAAAGGCCATATTTGAAAAGACCAGAGATATCATCATACACAGTGGTTGAAAACTGAAAGTTTTTCCTCTAATATTAGGAAAAAAACAAGGAAGCCCACTATATGACTATTCAACATAGTACTAGAATTCTTAGCTAGAGCAATTCAGTGAGAAAAAGAAATGAAAAGTATTCAAATTGGAAAAGAAGTAAAATTATCTCTGTTTCAGATGACATAATCTTACATTTTAAAAGCCCTAAACTTCATAAAAAGACTGTTAGACCTAATAAATGAATTCAGTTATTGAAAAATACAACAGATACAAAATCAACAGAGAAAAATGAGTTGCATTGTCATACCTTATAAAGACTATTTAAACATATATTTTTAAAATATATTTATTTATTTTAGAGAGAGGGAGAGCACAAGTGGATAGAGGAGAGGTAGAGGGACAGAGAACCTCAAACAGACTCTGCACTGAGTCTGGAGCCTGACACGAGGCTCAATCTCATGATTCTGAGATCACGACTAGAGCTGAAACCACAGACAGAGTCAGATGCTTAGCCAACTGTGCCATCCAGGCATCCCTATAAAAAACTATTTGAAAATGGAACTAAAAGAACAATTTTATGTGAAATATCATTAAAAGAATAAAGTGTTTAGGAATTAATGTAATCAAGAAAGTGAAAGAATTGCATATTGAAAACTAGAAAACATTAATGGAAAAAAATTAAAGAAGACACGACTTAAGAGACATCTTGTGTTGATAGATTGGAAGATTTAATGTTGTTAAAATGGCCATTATACACCCAAACAATCTACACATTCAATGCAATCCCAATCAAAAGTCTAATGGTGTTTTTAACAAATAGAAAAAAACAATCCTAACATTTATATGGAAACATAAAAGAACCTCAATTGCCATAGAAATCTTAAGAAAGAAAAATTGAGCTGAAGACATCACACTTGCTGATTTCAAAATAACTTACAAGCTAAATATTAAAGTCATAACAGTATGGCCCTGGCATTCAAAAGAGAATATATATAGGCAAATTGAACAGAATCAAGAGCCCAGAAATAAATACATACACATATGGTCAACTGATCTTAGACAAGGGTGCAAAAAGTTCGCAATGGGGAAAGGACAGCCTCTTCAACAAGTGGAGTTGGGAAAACTGAATATCCACATTTAAAAGAATGAAATCTTATCTTATACCACACACATAAGTCAACCCAAAATGAATTAAAGATTTAAACATTTGGCTTGGAACTTAAAACCCCCTGAAGAAAACATGGGAGAAAGCTTCATTACTTTGGGCTTGGTAATGATTCCTTGAAGATGACACCAAAATCACAAGCAGCAAAAGCAATATTATACTACATAAACAAAAAGCTTCTGTACAGCAAAGAAAACAACAGAATAAAAAGGAAACCTATGGAAAGTGAGAAATTATTTGCAAACCATGTATTTGAAAAGGGATTAATATCTAAAAAAATCATTAGGCATTCCTACAAGTCAACAGCAAATAAGCAAATAGTCCAATTAAACATTGGGCAAAGGACTTAGCCTTTGGGAGACATTTCTCCCAAAAAGACATACAAATCTCCAACCAGGATATGAAAATATTCAATATCATTAATTATCAAGGACATGCAAATGAAAGCACAAGATACAACCCCATGCTTCTTAGAATGGCTATTATAATAATATAACAAAAACAATAAATTTTGGCAAGGATGTGGGGAAATTGGAGCCTTTGTACAATGTTGGTGGAAATGTTAAAATGGTGCAGCCACTATGAAAAGAAAGACGGCAATTCCACAGAAAAATTTAAAATCATATGATCCAGCAATTCCATTTCTAAATATAAATCCAAAAGAGATTAAACCAAGATCTCAAAGAGATATACACACTTCCATGTTTATTGAAGCATTATACACAATAGCCAAGATCTGGAAATAACATAAATGTCCACTGACAGATGAATGGCTAAAGTAAATGTGGTATATGCATACAAAGGAATATTATTCATCCTTTTAAAAGAAGAATGGATGATCTTGGAGTGTATTATGCTAAATGGATTAAGTCAGACAGAAAAAAGACAAATATTGCTTCTTATATGACATATGTAATATAGTAAAATTCATGGAAACAGAATGTAGAATGGGGCTACCAGGGACTGGGAAGTGGGGGCAAAGGGAGTTGCTGGTCAACAGGCATGAAGTTTCAGTTATACAAGATGAATAGTTTCTAGAGATCTGCTATACAACATAGTGTCTATAATTCACAATACTGAACCGTGCACTTAAAAATCTATTAAGGAATTAGATATCATGTTGTGTTCCTACCACAAGAATAAAATAAACTTGAGCAATAACAAGAAAATAAACAAATAATAAACAAATAAAATCAATTAGTCAAGATACAGTATATAAAATATGAAATGTCATTCTTTAATAACCAGGTCAATTCTTTGTTTTTCTGAGAAAAGATAATCCATTATTTAGTATTAGTGAAAGGGACTCACTTATCAGATTAGTCCACCTCTTGTTAGTCAGCAGAGATATTTAATGTATTATGAAAAAGGTTGTGTACTTTTTTTCTATTTGTCATTTGTTTTATTTGATTATTATATTTGGGGAGTATGGGTGTAGGAAACAGGAAACCAGAATCCGGGACATGAAGAGCTATTTAAACTGTACCGGGTATTATTATGCATGGTCATCCTTCCCCTCCAATCAGGAAAGAATTAGGAACATATGATAAATAAGAAAAGTTTTAAAAGTGAAAGGACATGTTTGAAAAGTAGTAGAGCATTAAAGATAAATTGGCTTATAATACAGTTTTATCTGCTCTCTGATGACATACCCACTTCAGAACTAGTTTGGCATCATTCAAGGATGTTGCTGAGATGGCCATCTGCTTGTTTCTCTTTGGGATCACCTTATGTCCATGTAAACAAAAACTATCAAACACCCACAAAGGATGTTTCCCAGCCTGGAATTAGAAGGACCTTTTAGTCTATAAAATTAGTATATTGCACTCTTCGGAAAATATCAATTCAAAGGAGGAATATTATCTTATCTAGCCCAGTGGATGAAACAGAGTTTTACGCTACCTGTGAGGGCAATGCCAATTAGAAATTAACAGAATTGTTGCACAATTTCCCTGATGTGTTCGTGTTGGTTCGCATATATCATAGAAAATGGGGGTAGAGCCTGGGATTGAGAATAGGGAGAGTGGCTTAGAGTGTATATGGATGGTTTGAGCATTGAGTTCTCTCCTTTTCCCTACATTCTAGACTTATCCCTCTCCCAATCTCAGGCAGGAGGCTTGAGGTTTATCATCTGAAGACATCAAATGTAATACTTGTGGACTTGAATATACAGGTGCTGCAGCAGGAGTCAGGAGGAGGTGTCTGAATTAAAATAGTGTTGCAGTAAAGCTTGCATACTGAATTTTGGGAAGCCCCAAGTCCCTTCCCTGACAGTACTATAGCATAAGCTGACCAGTTTACCCTCTCCACTCATTCTAACCTTGCTCCCCCATTCTACACATACAATGAGATACTAGTAGAAGTTTCTTTAAAGAAATGTAAGGGACTTAGAGAAAAGCATTTTCCAGAGTGGTATTTGGAAGGCTACCACTGATTACATAGCTAGTACACCAGATAATGACCCAAAAGAATTTTATCAGGTTACAACCTGCCTCCATAATCACAGAGCAATGATCAATTCTTAATGCTTCAATATTAATTGTGAATGATGAACAGATAAACATCACTAGTACATTGAATAAAGACTCCAAGATAACAGATATAGACTACATTAGGCAAAAAAGGAGATAGGAAAGAGGGATTAAAGGTAATTCAGAAATGAGAAGAAAACAAAATCATTGTTAATGTCCTCAAATAAAAAAGAAACACTGAACTTCCACAAAGTAAGAACACAATACTATGAAAAAGTCAGAGAATATCACAGGTTTCTTGGAAGTTAAAAATATGACAGATAAAATGAGTATAAAGATTGGAAGATAAGGGCAAGGAAATCTTCATGAAAACTTTTACAAATATTAAAAATAGAAGACATAAAAAATAGACAATGTTAGAGAAAATGGGAAGGGCACAAATTATACAAGTGGTATATTCTGATTTGAATTGTCTGATTCAAAAGTGCCACTAAATTTCCAACAATATCAGTAAGGGAAGACTCATGCTGATAAGGTCAAATATTGTCAACTTTCAAAATGGTGTGGTTTTAAAAAACATAAAATGATCCTGAAAGTCCATGGAGGAGAGAAGAGAATAATAAAGCAGGTCACATACAAAGATACGGGGATTAAATGGCATCACATTTTTAATAATAAAAAATGAAGCAATGTTTTATAGATTTTTAAAAAATATTTTATTTATTTACACATGACAGACACACAACAGAGAGAGAGAGAGAGAGAGAAGCAGAGACACAGGCAGAGGGAGAAGCAGGCTCCATCCAAGGAGCCTGATATGGGGCTCAAACCTGGGACTTCAGGATCACGCCCTGGGCTGAAGGCAGGGGCTAAGCCACTGAGCCACCCAGGGATCCCTGTTTTACAGATTTTTTTGTTTTGTTTTGTTTTTTTTGTTTTACAGATTTTGATGAAAAAGTATTGGATATAATTCTGCATTCAAGTAATTAATCCAAATGCAGGTAAAATACAAATATTTTGTATTTTGTATTTTGTATATTTTTGACATCTCATGGGCTAAATATTTCTACTTCCTTTCAACCTATTTTGATGAAGTTTCTGGTGGATAAGCTCCCATAAAACAAGACTGTAGCTTAGAAGGAGGAAGAAATAGAACCCAGAATATGAGTTCCCAGATAAGAAAGAGCTCATGAGAACCTCTAGGATGCCAGCTATATTATGCTGTCCCATCATAGCCAGATTGAAATGTCCCATAGCCAGCAGAGAACTCCAGGAACATAGCTCTAGGAAACAAAAAGAACAGAATTACAGATACAAAATTATGTTATCTGTTATAATAAGTTGTTACTATACATGTCTATTATATATTATGTCATATAATTATGATTTCAGCATTTAGAAAACACTAGTTATGCTTATGAGATATTAGCTAATACAATTTGAAAAATGATGGTAGGTCCATAGAAAAATGTAAGAAACTGCTAAAAAATAAATACATAAAAGATTTTCTTTCTACACAATAGAATTGGAGTGAGAAAAATGCAGAGAAGTTCCCTTTCATTGTTAAATGTTTAATATGTAAGCATTAATATGCAAATATTTTGATAAAATGAAAATGCAAATGCATATCATAACAAAACCAAAAGATTCAAATAAAATAACTATGAATTAAAATTAAGGAACTAGATAAAAGTAAACAAACTTTAAAAATTCAAAAAGAAATTAATAAAAGTAAGAATAAGTAATTAGGAGAAAATAGAAAACAGAACAAAATTCAGACCCGATTATTAAAAACCAAAGCTATTTTCTTTGTAAACATCAATAAACTAGACCTTTGTCTCACAAATTTTAATCAAGAAAAAGATAGGATGCAAATATAAAGCTATTGGATTGAGAGCAGGGATGAAAAATGGTAATGAAGAAAAAGAACACAATTATAATAACATGAAATAAAACTTTTGTCAAAACATTTGAAAATATAGATGAAATGGATGAATTTTAGTAAGTTAAACTGTTATCAAAATCACCTCAAGGATATACCTGAATATGTCAATGATTGCAAAAGAAATTTTTAAATATGCAAGTTGGGCAACCCCAGTGGCCCAGTGGTTTAGCACTGCCTGCAGCCCAGGGCGTGATCCTAGAGACCTGGGTTCGAGTCCTGCATTGGGCTCCCTGCATGGAACCTGTTTCTCCCTCTGCCTGTCTCTGCCTCTCTCTCTCTCTCTGTCATGAATAAATAAAAAAGATCTTTAAAAAAAATAATAAAATGTGCAAGTGATCTAACTTAAAAGAGCACACCAAAGGAGTTCACTTCTCAAATTCTATCAGTTCTTCAAAATTCGTTTACAACGGGGACATGGGTTTTCAGGACATTTCTTTCACCTACAATTTCATCTTTCTTTCCACCTCTTTTTTGGTTGTCCTTTCTCCTTTACTGACCATACACCTGACCATTCTTCTCCATTTGTTAAAATCCACTGAATTGTTGCCATATATATGTCACAAATAATGAGGAGAGAAAGTAGATCTTGTTTATCCATTTATCCACTTATTCATTCATTCATTCAATAAGTATTTCTCTTTTTGTGATTGTGGTGTGTGCATGCGTGCACGTGTGTGTGTGTGTGTGTGTGTGTGTGTGTGTGTACTGTGCAGGGAGTGGAAAAGGAAAAGAAACAGATCTAATGATTTCTGTCCTCCTACCTCAAGCCTCACCCTGAAAAGTGAGTTATCCCCTAAGCAGCACCAGTCTTAGGCAGTTCTAAGGGTGGACAGTAGCTAATTGGGGTAAGTCTATAGGGGGCAGAGCTCTGTGAGCATTTGCTCCTGTTAGCCCAGGCAGAAAATGAGATTATTAATATGAGATAAAATTATTCCAAAGTTAATAAGAGATTCTTTAATCCACTCTGATGACGCTATGTTCAAAGCCAAAAGCAATGGGTTAGTTTCTTTTATCCAGGTCACGTTAAATAAAAATATTTAGTTGCAATTTAATGA
The DNA here is from genome assembly GCF_048164855.1 of Canis lupus baileyi. Taxonomy (NCBI): domain Eukaryota; kingdom Metazoa; phylum Chordata; class Mammalia; order Carnivora; family Canidae; genus Canis; species Canis lupus. The sequence goes on from NC_132861.1 coordinate 24,201,176, forward strand.
TGCTATCTCCAGAACTACAGAGATCATTTCCTTGGTAAGAAGTGGAGTTTATTTTCAACAAGTGTAAAAGGATGGTGTGATATCCTTGTTGTTTTTAACTTAATGAAAAGAAAACCATTTACATGTTGCAGTGTGGGAAAACACATGCCAGATTCTCAGCCACTTGTTTGTGAGAAGTAGAAAAGCTTACACCTACGTTCTTTTAGCACTTCTCCCTTATTTTTGGTCATTACATTTGCAGATATGAGTCAGAAGTCTATATCATCTGGAGAAGAGGAAAATAGAAATAATTCTTTTATGTGTGGGCATGACTTTCTAAATTGTGTACAAATGAACCAACCAGGAAAAAAAGTGCTAAATATAAGAACTAATAACAACTGAAAAGCAATATACTTTATACTGTGTGATCTGCATTTTCATACTATAAAAAGCTAAATAGGTAATATGCTATAAATACGCTGCAGCTGAAAAGCTATTAGATAACCTAATATCATTTTATCAGTGCGTTCTCATAGACATATGAGCTGCTCTCTCATCCAAATGGGTTAACTTCATGTTCCTTCACTACAACACCTATTGAACCTTCTCCACAGCATCCTGTAATAATGCAAATGTGAACTCTTGGCACTATAGTTGTCATAGAGTTGTAGTATATGTTGCTGCTGTCTGTTTTTTCTGTTTCAAATACCTCATAGAGGGATACTGAGTGGCTCAGTGGTTGAGAATCTGCCTTTGGCTCAGCATGATCCTGGAGTCTTGAGATCCAGTCCAGCATCAAGTTCCCCACAGGAAGCCTGCTTCTCCCTCTGCCTGTGTCTCGGCCTCTCTCTCTGTGTCTCTCATGAATAAATAAATAAATAATTTTTAAAAAAACACACAACAAATATCTCATAGAACTTTTAACATTTCACTCTAGTTGGAATGTTTAACATTACATCTTTTCCACTCTAGTTTTATATATACTGTGATTGACAACCTAATCCATACTAACTCATTGCTGACCTGCATTTTCCTGCTTTAGTGTACATCCAAACTGAGAATAAAAATTAGAAGCTCTGACATGACACCACATTCAGATCATTTAAAATACAGAATTACATTGCTCAATTTCACCTAATGGAAACTCACTTGACTATGGAAAAATTATAAAGATTTTTATTATAGTGTGATGAATACTAACTTTATTTAGGAAAAAAAATATTGCCTTCTCTCCCACTTTCATTCTGATTTGTACTTTAAGGGACATATGAAACCTCAAGATGTTTACATAGCTCATAGGACATCCATGAATATGTGCTGATATGAATACATGGATGCCATCCATGTAATGGGTATCTGGAAAAAATGTTCAGAATGACTTTATTAAAGAATGAGACCAGCACCTAAAACAAAAGTTGTCCAGATACTGTGAATGGAAATGATTTCACCACAATGCCCTCTCCTTCCCTCTGAATGTGTTTGAGATAGATGACATTACTTTGAAATTTAGCATGTAAGAGCCTTGGATATTTTTAGCAAATGCTTCTATACCTGTAAATAACATTTGAGAATGTGTATCTATTTTTATTTCTTTGTTTCTATCACTGGCTTCTTTCTGACTTTGGGCAAAATATTTTATTTTAGTTACTGTCATAGTTACCTCTGGGTTATTAGCTAAGGTTAATCTGAACATTTCAGGATTTGATGATAAAGATTTAAAGCTATATTTAACATTATGATAATATGACTTGTGCTTGTAATGGCCTCTTTTAGCATGGACACAATGATTGATGTACATCAAAATTCAGTCTAAATCTCAGGTAAAATGAAATAGCTCCCAGGTGTTTGATTTGTTCCTTGTGACCATCTTAGTGATTGATGCAGATAACCACTTGGTCACCAGCACCTGAAATAAGTATTGATCTTCAAGATGTCTGAAAGGAACAGATAGATGAGTTATCACAAGTCTCTTGACGGTTTGGATTTTTTTTTTAATGTCTTTGACAAATGTGATGGCTTTGATATTTTTCTCTGGATCCACTCTACCTCCACATATTACAAAAGGACACTTTTCTTCCTTCCTTTTAAATACCTGAACTTATGACAGACTGTGGCAGACTAAATAAATCAGAAATAAACACTATTCTAATGCAAGAAATAAAAATCCCTCTATGAAATTTTAAAATAAGCTGTAAGAAACTAAGCTCTATGCTGGGGGCAAATGACACTGAAGACAGAGACAGGCAATGTAAGTGCAAGCCTTCTGTTATGAATTTGTTAAATTAATATTTATTATATGGAACACAAGTCACCAGATGGTGAGCCATGGTTCAACAACAGATCACAAGAGTAATTAAATAGAGAAGTTTATCTCTTACAGTGCATGAAAGAAGTACACAGCACACTTCAAGGAGCCACAAAGTGAGATTAAGGCAGAGCACAGACAGAGAGGTTGCCAATCCAGTGGTGATAGCCAATCCTAACAAGATAGGAATAACAAGGGCTCTTTGGGTATGTTAGCAGAGAAGTGCTGGGAGGGGAAAGGGTGGCTGGAATACTGAAGATAATGATGTTGCAATAATACAGTTCATCTCCATAAAGAGGTTGCAGACTGGGCTGGGTCAAGTGGACCCCCTCCTGGTCCTTTGAATAAGGTCCACAGTAGAATCTGAATGAGACATTATTCATCCTTAAGGGGCAATGGGTTTACAGGGTGAGGATCAGCTCTTGTGTTCAAGTGTAGCTGTTGGACTTTAGGAAATACACTGAAAGATTAGCTATTTTGCCTCTCATCCATGGGGTCCCTTGTTTGGGGTTTAGACTGGAGGTTTGGTCCAGCCTAAAATGAGGCTCATGGACTGTTGGAGGGAATTGGTGCAAAGGGCTGATCGCTGGGCAGAACTCAGGGGTAGATGGTGACATGAGGCTGCAGGTCTGGCCCTACATAGTGACAGATCCAAAGTAATTTTACTTGCAAGGCCTGGACCGTGACCTCAAAAGTTTGAATGTATTTGTCATGTCACATCTGGTCGATTTGGTTGTGAGGTGGGATAGGGTTGTCGTCTGCAATAGGGAGGGGCTTATAGATTAGATATGGAAAGGAGATGACATTTCAGGTGTGAAGGAGGTGCTGGTGGTGGGAGGAACAAATGGAGTAGGGTCTGTTATAGATTTGTCGGGTGGAGAGCAGTAGCTATAATCCGGTACATTGAACAGCAAATAGCACAGAGAAGTCCCTGATGGCGAAGACTTAGGCAGGTCAACCAGGGGCTTGTGAGGAAGTGCCTTTTTGTGTCTAGTGTGGTTTAGAGTATACTCTTTGGCTTGCTATAAAGGCGAAATGATATCCGATGCTGCCAAATAACAGGAAACTTACAGTTTTGCAAGCCTTTTTTTTTTTATTTTATTTTATTTTTTATAGAGGCAAGTATTGCAAAGCAAGCAGTTCACTACTTCAGAAAAAACGGTGCTCTATCAGGTCCTCAGGATTCATACGTTGGAGGCGTTTTTTTCAGCTCAGCCCGCAGGTTGACAGACACCACAGTCACTGACCTCCTAGTACAGAGGTGATCTGGGAAGGGACAGTCCTTGGGTCCAGTGAGATCAGAGTGCATTATCTCTTTTTATGAAGCCAGTCATCACTTCAAAATCCTGGTCTCAATCTCCTGTCCACCTACAAATCCATTCTGAAATCACCTGTATACAGCAGCCTCCATTAACCAAGCCCATAGCATTAACCCAAGGAGAAACTGCAAAAAAAGATTAAACCCTAAGTGAAGACGAGATTGCTCTTAAAATTAACTATGTTTAATTCAGATTTTCACCTGTGTCATCCCTCTTTTATTCAGCTCTTCTGTCTTATTTTCAAGCGGACACTTTGAAAATGAAATATTTTCTAGACAATTGAAATTATTAAAATTATTTTACAACTATTGGACTTTTTATTTGTTAAAGAATGAAATCCTGTGTCTTATATACCCACTTATGAATTTTATTTCCTTTAAATTGTTAGAAAAGCAAAGATAACCTTTTACATGTTTTTTACATTTATATTTATATGATAGTTATCCTTTGAAGAACTGTTTTTCATTTATATCCATTGATTCCTATGTATCATTAATATAATAATTTATTGTTTAAATATTTTAAATATCTTGGGGAGCCTGGGTGGCTCAGTCAGTTAAGCATCTAACTTCAGCTAAAGTCATAATCTCAGGTCCTGGGATGGAGCCCCCAATCCCTTCTCCTCTTGCTCAGCAGAGAGTCTGCTTCTCCCTCCTGCCCACCTCTCCCTCAACCCACTCATTCTCTCTCTCTCTCAAATAAATAAGTAAAATTGCAAATATCTTAACAGAGTATGCTTATCAAATACAAGATTAGTTGCATTATGTAATCTCACTAAAAAACTTAAAACTTTTTTTTCTTATTGAAATATAGTTGATATAAATGTTATATTTCACATATACAACATAGTGATATGACAGCTATATACCTTACTCAGTGCTCATCACAGTAAGTGTAGTGACCATGTGTCCCCTTATAGCATTATTACAGTATTATTGACTATATTCCCTATGGTGTACTTTCCATCAAAAATCAGCTTTTGAGTTGAATATATACCAAAATTGGATCCCTAAACATTTGATGTAATAACAGAATTTCAATGGTGGAAAAGTAAAAGACGTAAGTAATAAAAATCTCTTAATTTTCAGTGTGAAATACACTCTTTATAAGTGTACTTATGTTAGCTCTACAGTTAGTTTCTTTTTTTTTAACTAGCTAAGAGAAAGTCTCTTTAGAAGAAATAAATGAAAAATTTCACACATTAATCTAAACATAGCTGGGAAGACAAATCGAAAGAGAGCATGAATATAAATTCTATACAGCTTTATACATAGGGACTTTATAAATGGAAATTTTCCATGTCTTTTCTCTTATTTTCAACCTATAAAAGGAAATCTATCCTAAGAATACAAAGGTTTTTAAAAAAGGAATTGCGGTGGGGGAGCTCTCCATCAATATAAATTATGTTACTAATTATGGATGGCAAAATATACTTCATTAATTTGGGGACATTGTTGAATAAGTTAGTTAAGGCAAGTTAATTTTTTATATGACTCAGCTTTGTCTTTTTAGAGACCACAACTTTGTTAATTTTAAGCCACCCTTTGAACAGTGTCATTTTAAAATATTGTACATCTTCTCTTCCTTCTCAGAAACCAGTTATGCAAGTAACTATCTTGAAGATTCATCATCAATATGTTAATAATTACCATGAGTATTATAATCAGCATCTTTATAAATGGTATCTTAATTTCTGTTGTTATAGTAATAACCAAAGGTATAACTAGTACAAACAAATTGCAAAAATTAATTAATTAATATGTTTTTTTTTCAGTTAACTGAATGCTAAAGAAAATACAGGTAAGGAAATCAATGTAATATTACATTTTTTTAAAAAGAAGAAATGTTAAAATGAATACACTGGATAACATAGTCATTAAGAAGACTACATTTAGTGTGAAATTATTTTAATAGTAGGAACAGAAAGGCAATTCCAAACATTATTTCTGGACTGGAAACTGTATATTTTATGATATGAGAAAGAAGTTTAAGTTGCTTTTTTTATAGACAAATAGAAATGAAAAGTCTTCTTGATTATCTAATTGTACTCTATCATCCTACAAACAGGCTTTCTATAGCAATGCAGGTTATGTACATTTCAGGTAGTTTATGTAGCTGGCTAGTTACATTTGCACAGCTCCTTTATCAGCAGAAAGAGAATTGGAATTCATATTTTCAGAATCTTTTGAATCACTTGATAGCCTTATGTTACTCATTTTTTTGATGATAAAGTGTTTGCATTGATCAATGCAGGTTTTTATTCAGTTTTCTTTATGACCCAAAAAATCTAAAGCAGCTAATCAAAGTTAGAATATAGTAGTTTGTGATGAGAAAAAAGTAATACATGTCACAACTGAGGATCGAATTCAAGGGTTTTTGTTGTTAATTCTCTGATGTGTTTCTTCACAATCTAGGAAAGCATTTTTTCAATAGTGCACACTGAAAGCTATGTGAGTTAAAATTACCTTGTAATGACAAAGTGGGAAAGAATAAACTTTATTTTACTCTGTTATAATAGAAGCATATTTTTAGTTGTGTTGTGTGTGTTTTTCTGTTTTTGTTTTTAAATTTGCCTATACAGTAAATAATACAAGACATGTATTTGTAATTATTATTTAACCCCAGTACATATTGATAAGATATACATAAATATATATCATTTACATATATTGAATACGTTATATTGAAAATTCATATTTTTGTCATAAAAACTGTTCCAAGCTTGTCTGAGTGAGAAAAAAATGGGAATGGGAATATAGAGGAAAATTGAGAAACAGAGAGAAAGAGAAAGAATGCATGTGCGTGCATGCGCATGGGTGTGCAGAGAGAGATATTGATACAGTTAGGGGACAGTGAGAGTCTTAGAGAAACAGAGACAATTCTTTTCCAGGATGTCAAAAGTAGTTTTTTTGGGAGCCCAGGTGGCTCAGCAGTTTAGCTCTGCCTTCAACCAGGGCCTGATCCTAGAGCCCCGGGATCGAGTCCCACATCAGGCTCCCTGTGTGGAGCCTGCTTCTCCCTCTGTCTGTGTCTCTGCCTCTCTCTCTCTCTCTGTCTCTCATGAATAAATACATAAAATCTTAAAAAAATAAGCAAAAGTAGTTTTCTTTATACTAAGGTGATGTACTTCTTAACAACCTGCTACTTGTAAGTATCATGTCTTTTATCCCATATACAAATTATAATAAAAATGTCATCTTCAAAAGTTAAAAAAAAATCACCTAATTTAACTTGTAGGCTAAGCCTTTTTAGCAGTGCATGATTAAAAACTTCTTTAATTCATATATTATCCAAAAATCAAGTGGCCATACAATAAATATAATGTCATAAAACCATGCATAATTGTAAATTATCTTGAAAAGAGAGCTTTAAATAATATAAGTAACTATACCTATGGTGGTCTTTCTGCATTTTCTTTTTAGCCATGGAGGATATAATTAATAATCAGTTAAAAATGGTATTTTAGAGTAGAGGGGCACCTGGTGGCTCAGTTGGTTAAGCATCTGCCTTCTGCTCAGGTCATGATCCCACTATCCTGGGCTCCAGTCCTGCTGTCTGGCTCTCTGCTACACCGGGAGCCAGCTTCTTCCTCTCCCTCTGCCCTCCACCCCACCCCCACTCATTCTCTCTCTCTCTCTCTCTCTTAAACAAACATATATATATATATATATATATATATATATATATATATATATTTTAGGTGAGTAATTTAGAAAGTCATTTGTGGCTATTGATTAAATTCAAAAGACTCCATTTTTGGTTTAGAGTTTTGGTTTGAGTACAATTTAAGATTGATTTAAAATGTTTTATCCACAGCATTATATTATCGGATGGATATATTTCATGAATAAGTCATACATTTAATCTTATTTATTTTGTCTGTCTATACATGAAGAGATGAGAGGAAATTGAACAATAAGTAGAAGCCTGACCTTGAAAAATATTTGAGTGCTTTACATGAATTCCAGAGATTTTGAGAGGTAAATCTGAATGTGGTTTACAAAATGAGTGTACTACTAAATGAGGTAGAAAATGGAGAAGTGCTTGTTGGGAAGGAATGTGTTAGCTAAATTATTACTTTGTGTTAAAAAGATTATCTTTGGATGCCTTGAAGGAAAATTTTTTTAAAGATTTTATTATTTTATTCATGAGAGACACAGAGAGAGAGAGAGAGAGGCAGAGACACCGGCAGAGGGAGAAGCAGGCTCCATGCAGGGAGCCTGACGTGGGACTCAATCCCGGGACTCCAGGATCAGGCCCTGGGCTGAAGGCAGCACTAAACTGCTTAGCCACCCGGGCTGCCCAGAAAGGAAATTTTAAAATAATTCTCATTTTGGAGGTTCCTGTCTGGTTCTGGCAGTAGAGCCTGCGACTCCTGATCTCAGAGCTGTAAATTCAAGCCCCACGTTGAGTGTAGAGGCTACTTAAAAATAAAAACTTCTTTAAAAATATATTTCTCATTCTTTAATGCATTTTCAAAAAGGAAATATATCCACATATTTACTTTTAACTTCAAAATGTATTACCAACCCTTGGAGATATGTTGAAAAGAGACAAATAACTCTTTATGTGTGAATATTTTCTAGTTCGGATTTTCATATTCTGTAACTTCTGATAGACAGGGTGTCCATCTAGAGAGAAGGTATGAATCATGGTTCTAATGAACTATAGGCCATTAGATGTTCAAGATGCTGCAGTCCAACCACAGGCCCTATCTGCTGAATAAGTATTTCCTGCACAGTATATTCATGTAGAACTCCATAGGAGAAAGGCAAATATCCATGTGGTAGGATACTTGATGTCATCTAAAACACAGCACTGACTTATTTTCTATGTACTTTCTAACAATAACTGTACCAATGTAACGGTGTTTCAATGCACAAGGGTTTGCTGAGTATCCTACTACATTGGAATTTACTGTAAAAAGTTGTAATGTTGCCCAAGAAAAAAATTTGGACTAGATATTCTCCAGCTAGAACAGCTTCTCAGAAGTGAACATGAGTTCTTATTATTGCTAATATATTGATATGTATTGCAGCCTAGTGAATTCTTATGAAATCCTGAAAGCAGAACAAAGCAGAAAGTACACTAAAATTTATCTGTGGAATTTGGTGATTTGATAATTGTCTGAAAGTAAACTCTACACTCCCTAAATTCCATGACTATGCATCAGTTATATTTACGCATTCAACATGTATTTATAGAGCAACTACAGCATGCCAGGCACTGCTTTATATACTGAGAGTACAACAGTGAGCAAACATTCCTAAATCTCTAGTGATCGATCCCCTCCAAAGGCTACCCATCATATTTTGCATAAAATCCAAAGGCAATAGCATACCTTACAAAGTCCACATCATTTGACTGTTCTCTATATCTCTCTGCCTGATTTCCTTCTCCCTCCTTCTGCTTGCTTGCTCCTTTCTGGCACATTAGCTCCTTCCAAAACACTACCACCCCAAAAACTTCCATTTTCTGTTGATGGAATATTCTAGAATTTTTAATTGGCTCAAGTCCTTACTCCATCCAGTTTTCTGTTTAATGCTACTTCCTAAGACAAGATTCCCATCACTCTATCACAATAATTCATTTATTTTCTTCAGCACACTCAATTACACCTAAGATTTTATGTGTTTATGAATAGACAATAAATAGGTAAATAGATGAATGGGCAGACAGAGACAGACCTCCTTATCTCCTCCACTAATATGAAATCCTTATGACCACAGAGACAGTGTCAATTTTGTTCACTGCTTTATTCTCAGCATCAAGAACAGTGCAAGACACACAATGTTCTCAGTTAAAATGCTATTAAGATGAATTTACATATAATTAATTTCAATATAATTTGTTTAAATATCCAGTTCTATGAGATGATCTAATAGGTGGACTTAACCCAACTTGAGTGTCAGAGTAAAATAACATGTATTAAAGAACTACAATGAATTGTAGTTAATGAGAGAGTATGTTGGGCCAAGAGGTGAAGCCAAAGGCCTGCAGCTGTGAGAAATAGAAAGATGACCAGGAAATATTGAGCAGAGTTCTTTTTTTTTTTCAAGATTTATTTATTTATTTGAGAGAAAGAGAGAGAAAGAGCATGAGCTTGTAGAGGGAGAGAGAGAGAGAATCTTAAGCAGATTCTCTGCTGAGCATAACGCCCAACCCAATCTCACAGCCCCGAGACAGTGACCTGAGTCACTATCACGAATCCAGTGCTTAACTGCTAAGCCACTCAGGGGTCCTGGGAAGGGATTTTGATGAGGCTGGATAAGTGGTATTCTGGTTAGATTTTATACCTGGCTCTCCATTAAAAAAGCTCTAATATACAGTGTTTGCTAATTTCTGAGACATAAATCCTTCCACTATTATCTCATGCCATCAATAGGACAGCACTGAATGCAGAGTTTTGGGGTAAACACATTCAGTAGGACATCACTGTGCATTTTCAGCACGTAAATACAGCAGAGAAGGAAGCCAGTACTTTAATCATTCTGTGACTCAATTAAATGGCAGAGGTACCTGGAATATCTGTAATCACTTTACCTGTCACGTGTGAGATCTGCATGGGAATGAATAACCAAGACCTTCACCTAAACAGTGTTACAAGTAGTATTTCTCAAAGATGGGCAATCAAAATTTCTTAGGTACATATATGTAATTCTATGAAAATCACTGTCATAGAGGAAAATCCTTTAAGAAATCAAAGCATCTACTAGCATAGTTAAAGTTGGCCAATTGAAATAGAAAAAGCAAGGAAAAAAACCAAAAGACTCCACAGGATGCACTGCCACTAATAATTATTAAATACTTTCTTTCTAGAAAAAAACTCTAGACTAATTATTATATCCATTTTTAGATAATCAAAAACATTTCTTTTTTAAGGATGCCCTTTTAATACACAAGAAAAAGATGAATACATTCACACTGTAAAATCAAACAATAGAAAATATATAATGTATGTATAAAGGTCCCATGTTGTTATTTCAATGGCTTCGATTCTACCTCCCTTCTCCAAGATAAACAAGGGCTATAATTTTTTGTGAGTCTCCTTCTTGACCTTATTTGATCTATTTACATGTCTTTGTGTGCCTATATAAAGCATTTTCTCCATTTCACATACAAATTCAGGAATCAACTTATTCTGTTTAATTGCATTGTATTACATCCTAAAAACATAGTTTCTGAAAGAATGGCCAGATGGTTGTCATGAGATGTCCCTACAGCTTTTTTATCTATTGCTTCAGAATTTGGCATTCCCCAGGATTCATTCACTTTTTATAACAATCTCATCTAAGTATATATTCATTTCCTCCACCAATTTGAAACAATCTGTTTTGTTTTTCAGGATTTCTTTTCTTTTCAAAATATTTGGTCTCCTAATGACCTTCATTAATTAGGGATCTTTGATTACCAGCAGCAGAAGCTAATTCTAATTAAGAAGAAGGGACTTATTGAAGGATAGTGAGACTTCACAGAACAGACATGAGCCTGGGAAAACAGGCTTGGAAGCAGACAAGTGCAGAGTGAGTACAAATAATGTGGCCACTGCCTTTGAGATGAACAGTCCTGAAATACCTCCATTGTCCTCAAGAAGTATCATGAGAAGGCATAGTATAAGAGCCATTGGCAAATATCAGCTTTCAGAAAATTATCATAAAAATGAGTGAAATAAATTATTCACGTACAAATAAAGTAATAAAAGACTGTGTGGCTGAAAATGCCAATCACAGGTCTGAAATTCACACTTTCATTATATATAACCCTGGAGGCCATTTCTCTCCGTCATACTGTTAACAGGATGTATAGCCTCAACAGATTGAAAAATGTAGGACATTATTACCTAACTATCCATGAATTGCATTTACTTTGGGATTCTGATTAATAAGATGCATGATTAGAAATTATTTTCTAGACATTGATTCCAGTTGATGAAAACCAAAATGAAGCCCATATATAAATTATTCTTTGTTTTCTTTTATACCATTTAATCAGATTATTGCATGCACTAAATTGTGTGTTTCTTGCAAAGAAAATACCCAATCTATGAGGAACACAAAATTTTTAAGGATGCCTAATACATTAAAGGAGCTCGATGCAATGGTGTTAAATACAACTTTAATATGGAGAAAACTTTATTTTGTTCATTTCAAAATATTCCCTGGACATCAACAAAAACAGGACAGGCACGAATTTACTTTCTTTTTGTTTAAAGGTGAGATATGCTAGTTTATATATTCTGTGAGGTCTTCTAGTGGCTTTCCAGTTTCAAATTAAAGTGAAATTTCATTTCACAATGATTGATGGATATTTGCCACATTGTAGGCATCTGTTTTTTAAATAAGGGCACAAGAGCATTTTTTACATAGAGTCATAAAATTGGTCATTGTATTTGTTGAAAATAGACAAGATTTATTAACTGAATATTTATAGTTAAACTATGTAAAGAATATTCTCATTTCAGAAAAGTCATTTTAAAACTACAAAATAACAGACTGTTTTAATCTCTATTTCTAGCAGTTTAATATGCATACTCTGCTATTAAATTTCCTACCTCCTAAGAAGTAGTAATGAATGAATGGTTCTAAACTCTTCTACTCCCTCCATGAGCTAAAGAAGCCTTTGAGTTGTTTTCTCTCTTTTCCTCCTACCTGTTTTCTGTGGAGATTAAGCAAAACCATTGATAACCCCTGGGTATAAAAGCAGAAGAATGGGGCTAAAAGAAAGAGTAACAGAGGAGGATGGGTGGGCAGGGGTCAGTGCTAGGGCTGAAGAAATGGAAACTAAGTAAGTGTATTTTGAACTCTCCTTCATTGTGCTCCAAAACAAAGGTAAAGACTTAAACTAGTTGCAGGAATTTAAAAATTATATCTGTATTTGTTTACAGCCTATTTTTGGCCTAATCCATGCTCTGAGAAACAATCAAAAGCATCTTGACTTTATAAATGTTGAAAAAAACAAGCCTTTAAATCAGTATCCTACTTTTTGATTCAGGGGAAAGTACTGCCTTATCAAACCTGAAACAAGGACAGTGTATGTATGTTGCACTCTAAAAACAGTACATCAAAAAGTTCTGATAAAATGACTGATTCACACAGGATATAAAAAAACATCAGAAGTTAAATAATTCTGAGATTGGTGTTGCTTGTATCATGTTGTAGATATGTGTTGGTAAAACAATCAATTTTATTAAGCCTGTTATGCCATTGCTTTGTACTTTTACTCAGAAATATATATGCTCTGGAAATGAAAATGATGCTCTTACTTTTGTCTACAGATGTATTTCTAGAACCCAACAGCAACTATACATGAGAAATCCCTATCAGGCCTCAAATAATATCTCTGGGCTCCCCCAGTAATGATTTGAAAGGCATTCTGAACATCACATCCTCCCTCTTCAGGTATATAATTTTACTGATTTTCAATACAAATGCCATTTTTTAGATCTTAAATGGCATTTCTATCCATTAACTTTTGCACAACTGAGTATTACCATAATATCTATGAGCTTGTCCAAATGGACAAAATCCACTCCATCAGTTTAAAATATATTATTGAATGATAAGTAGATTTCCAAACAAAGTGGATATTATAATTTAATTTTATAAAAAAGTATGTAGACTTCTAGTTTCTAGTATGGCGTATTTATAGTTATAACAATAGGGAAAATATTGAACAAACTGAAAAATCAATGACTCTTCTTAGAACCCTAAAAGAAGTGAGTTTTAGTTTTTGTGTTTTTATGGAAGCACTGTTTGCATGTACAGAGAATCCATTAAAGCTCTTCTCATTAATTAAATAAGAAAAATACTATTGATGCTGTCACTCATTCCCTCGGATTTCAGCTTTCTTCTGCTATTGGCAGTAGTATATATTAAATTTTGATACCAAAAAAATATGAGTACAAACATTGCTCTAAGGAACCTTCCTTCATAATCTCCAATAGCTAGTATATTTGAAATTTGAGAAACCTATCTATAATATTAATCACTATTATTAGCTTTTTCTTTCTGTAATTCTAATTCCCTGATTGTAATTATAATTATTCATGTGTCATGTAGAGGGATTAGAAACCAGAAGATATATTTCCTCATTCTAGTTGGAGGTCAAAGTGTTGGCTTTTCCTTCTTTATTAATAAAGGCCCTGAGTTTTATTTTGAGAATGGCATTCACAGAAAAAAAGACAAAGTCAAGTTTTTCAACTTTATATGTATTCTGTATTTATGTGTAAAACAAGACATTATTCACTCCATTTCATAAGAAGAAACTTAAGAGAGAATTATCAGGGGCAGCCCAGGTGGCTCAGTGGTTTAGCGCTGCCTTCAGCCCAGGGTGCGATCCTGGAGACCCAGAATCGAGTCCCACGTCAGGCTACCTACATGAAGCCTGCTTCTCCCTGTGTCTTTGCTTCTGTCTCTCTCTCTCTATGTCTCTCATGAATAAATAAACAAACAAATAAATAAATAAACAAAGAATCTTTTTAAAAAAAGAGAGAGAATTATCATCCATAGTCTATAGGTAAACAAGTCCCAGAGTTTCCAAAATAGTCTGGAATCCAAATTTTGTTCTCCTACCAACATTTGAACTTGTGTTACCATGTATTCTGATTTAATCTTTGATAAAGTAATGTAATGAAAGCAACCCATAATAATACTTACTCTGTGCCGACAATAGCCTGACAGAAGCTATTCCCTCAATCAAGCTCTGGTCAGGCTCCTCTGAGCCCTCTTCTTGAGTAGATCTCTTCATTGGCATAATAAAAATTGCAGACTCTCACTACAAATGTTTTTGCCTGTTGTTACCCTGCATCCCCTCCCCAACACACACTAAGAGATTTGCACAAAACTAGCATAGTTTCTAACCACTCAAGGTGACATTTCTAGGATGAGGACTCCAGTACCCTTAAGTTCCTGTCCATAAAGTTCAAGGATGCCAAAAGAATGTACTGTTTGTTTCAGTCAACAAGATAGGGCCCCTACTTCCCACTGTCTGTGTGAGCACCCGAGTCTGTCCTAGATGAGGGTCAATTAGCATACCCTGATGGCCAAACACACTAACCAAACCTCCATCTCACTTTGTATGTATTTCTACTTCTCTGATTGTGCTCATGCCCCCATCATTTCCTCTATCTATCCCTTCATTCTCCATTTAAGAGCCTCAGTCACAGATGCACTAACAGAAGTGAAGTTTAGTTTACCCTGGGCTCTCTTGCCTATTGTGATAGTTACATGATTAAAATCTATCTGTACCACATTAGCATCTGGCTCCTTCTTTCACAAAATATCACCTGTATTAACTTATTCATTAATGTCTGTGAAGTAGGGAATATTATCTCCATACTATAGGTGAGTAAACAAAGACATGAGAAGTCCTGTAACTTGTCCAAGAACAAATATGAACTAAATGATGCAGTTGTGGTTAACTTGACACCCAGAATTGTGGCTTGGGAGTGTTTACTACTTACAGCTTTGTTCTACAAGTAAGAAGCCGATGACTACATTTCTATTACTCTCCTCAACTACAATATGCACTCAAGTCTTATTTTTCTTGTTCTAGGTAATAAGGATGCAAGGTAAGCCTGGCCCTTTGCAATCCATGGATCACAGATATTCTACTCAGTCCTCACTCATAGAAGCCCCACTTTAATCCTGTTTTGCAATGTATTTTTCGTAAGATTTTATTTATTCATTCATGAGAGACACATAGAGAGACACAGAGACACAGGCAGAGGGAGAAGCAGGCTCCAGGCAGGGACCTTGATGCGGGATTCCATCACAGGACCCTGGGATCATGCCCTGAGCCAAAGGCAGACAATCCCCAAGCCACCCAGGTATCTCTGCAATGTATTTCTAATTATAATGACATCCACTTAAATATCATAGAACTATGCAATTTCGATGGCATTGGTGTTGTTTTTCTCCCCTCCCCTTCCCTTTTTAAGTAGGCTCCACACCCACCAGGGAGCCCAAAACAGGGCCTGAACCCACGACCCTGAGATCAAGACCTATGCGGAAATCAAGAGTCAGATGCCCAACCGAGTGACCCAGGAGCCCATCTTCCTTTCTTTTTAGAAAAAGTGTTTTGACTTTTAAAATTACTCTCCTGCTGGGACGCCTGGGTGGCTCAGCTGTTGAGCATCTACCTTTGGCCCAGGGCATGATCCCGCAGTCTTGGGATTGAGGCCCACATTGAGCTCTGCATGGAGCCTGAGTCTCCTTCCTTTGCTATGTCTCTGCCTCTCTCTCTCTCTCTCTCTCTCTCTCTCTGTGTGTGTGTGTCTCATGAATAAGTAAATAAAATCTTTTTTAAAAAATTACTTTCGTTATATCTATGGTTAAATTGAAAATAGAGCTATAGCACCACCAGTAGAAATTAATGTATCCTTTGGAAATCACACCAGGTATTTGTAGGCAGATATAATAGTATTTGAAAGCTAAATCAGTTGTTACCCATTAAACAATAAAACATCAATAGTATTCTATTTTGCTATGCCCCTGATGAAAGAGGTGCCTACATGATCCATAAATACACTCATTCATTATAAGCGAGCATCTCTATTAGCTTTTAGACACTACATTATTAAAATTATAACCTCACTAAGCAGTCAACTAACTTTTAATTTCTGTTTTTATATGGTGGTAAAACTCTACTGCCTGGAAATAACAATGTTATAAAGAAGTTTTCTGTAAATTTACAAACTGGGCAAAAATCTTAATAACCTTCTGAAATAATCAGGTTTTATTTGAGCCCCAAAGTGAATTGAAATAATGTAAGTGAGCTACAATTTTCCCTGTAAAGTATATATTATCATTCCAGTGAGAAGTGATTAAAAAATACTCCAGTATTCAGTCAATATTGTTCTCCATATACATGAATCCAGATTATCCCAATTTAAACCAAAGTCACACATTCTGAGGACTCATTACCCTTTACAGAATATGCATTAAAAAGGGAAACATAAGAAGCTATGGGTTTATGGTGTGCTGATTGATTTCTGAGGAAGGCTCCACTTTCTCCTGTGCTCTGGAATCTTCACACCTCAGGGCAATGCACCAAATGAACATTTGTGATCTGTAAAATGTATGGTTCTTGTCCATAAACTGGAAAAGTCAATGATAAATTTGAGAAAGTCTATAGAATATAGTACAGATAGAAGGTGAGAATCTATAAATTGATTCTCTTAAAATTATTCCTGTCCTTTTCCTAAATATCTCTCTGTGCCATTAGGGAAATTACTATCCCAGTTTGAGAAGCAATACAGATATTAGACCAAAATCCAGATGTTTTGGAGATGCTTTAGTTAATCTTTCTAGCTTTAATTTAGTAAGGATTGGTGCAGCAAGGAAGCAAAAATATTGAGGTCTTTACAATCCTTAATTTAATTCAGTCACTCTAATACCGCATCCATATTTCTGTTTCAATTTTCTGAAATATTTGTTTTTCTGAAATATTTACCATTTTCAATTCATTCTAATGTACTCCTATTTACTAACATCAAATCTGATATTTATCTGAAAATTTAATTTTAAAATCAATTATTTATGACAGAGGTAAATTGTTTTATGACAGGGGAAAATTTAATAAATAAAATTTAATGTTAATATAATCTGAAACACATTATTAAGAATCAGAAGACTATAGAATTATAAATCAGCTCCAGAATTGAGAAGAGACTAGACCAGTTGTGGACAGAAAAGCAGAGAGTGACAATCAAAAATGACATAGGGATCAGCAAAACGAAAGGCAACATACATCATCTGTTGAGAGATGCTTTGAACAGGTATAATTCTACATTGCTTGACATTTTAACTAAAGATTGCTAAATGCTTTTCAAACACTAATTAAGATCCACATCATCTCTGCAGGAAACCAAAGATTGATATGTACCACTTAGAACTGTCAACAATACTGTCAAGTATCTCTCATTTGCAGTGTTCACAGTGGTCTCCTTTGTTCTTCTCTGTTCACTATTACACTCATAACCAATTCTTAAAATATTTGAGTATTTTTAACATCACTATTTAAGAAGTAAAACACGTAAAAATATTTGGAATAGCCCTTTTGCTTTTTTATATTTGTTTCTGTTTTTCTAATGTTGTTTCTCTTGTTTGTTTTGCTTTTGAGAATATTTTAATGTAATGATTCAGATTCAATGTACTTCTATCAAAAATAAAATACAAGCATTCTTTGGAAAATTACTGAAGGACATCCTATCTTTGTATCTGACATTCATGATTTTCTCTTATTATGTGCTCCAATACTGACCCCCAATATATCCTTAACACAAACTCATTTGTACTTTCTCTTATCTTATACTTACTATATCTGGTAAGTCAGCAAGATCATGAATAGATTTATCCCAAACATTATTATTGTGTGGTATCTTTCCTTAAGCTATTGCACAATCTGATTCAAAACAAGCAGAAGAACTTTGGTCATCTTATAGAAAGTTGCCAGGAGCAGAAATGACAGGAATTAAGACATGAGAACTAAGATCATTTGACAAGCCAAACTCAGTAGTTGAAAATTTGGAACTAAAAGAGAGTAGAATGAAGGAAGAGTGGTATTAGGAAATGCTATAAAGAGATTTACAGAGTCTGCTTGTTCTTTAATGGCCAACAGATGTGCTCTGAATTAATAAACTGACCTGCCTTAAAAGTATGTGACCAAGACAAACAAATATAATTGTATTGACCATGTATTTAATCAAGTTTTTACAAAATTAACAACTAAATTGTTTGTCTCACACCCATCCCAAAATAATACATAAATGTTTTACATCTATGTATACTCAATTTTATTTATTTAGATATTTTGATGGTATTGAACAACACCAGCTGGAATTATTTCATATCTGAGCCACTTCTATATTACAAATGGTACAATAAGAAAAATAAAATATAACAAGTGATTAAAACAGTAACATTAATAAATACCCAGACATAAATCTGTTACATTCTATACATTCTCTATTTTCTGTACTTATGTTAAATGCATCATTGCCATTATCTATGAGTGTGTGCCAACTAAGACTATCCAAATTGACAATGGCAATTTAATAGGCATTTTATAGAGTACCTATTATTAATCTAAAGTGAAGTTTCCTAAGTCACATTCTATTAGACAAAATAGTAATGCTAATTTGGATATACAGCTTAGAGATTTAAACATTAAAGTGGCTTTGTTACATTAGTTGCATAAATTATGTATAACTTATCTTTATCAGAACACATATATAGTTGTTGATGATGATTCCCTTATTATATAAACACAAAGCTAATGGTCTTTAGTTGTTTGAATGACTCAGAATTAATTTTCAAATCTGACAAGGAGTAGCTACAAATGAGCTATAAATGCATTTATAGTATTTGAGCTCTGATCTATCTTATAATGAAATGTTTCATTTATACTTATACTACTATAAATATATTTATATTTTAAAAGCCAGTCATATTTCATAAATCCAAAACTTTGGCTTTATTGTCTTAGAACCAGTCAATAGCCAGTCAGTGACAGATTAGATATCTAAGTTTTCCTGTGAAGAAATTAGATTTGCTAAGTATACAGTATAGACAGATAAAGCTATACGCAGGTACTTCATTCATTGGCAGGATTTATTTACAACATGCAAGGTATTCTGCATTCAGAAAATAAACTTTAAAATTATTTAGAAGTATGCATTTACTATCAAACACATCTAATATGAGCAAAGACCATATTTATTAACTTTGGATTTTTTAATGTTTTAAAGACAAAATATCATTACTTATTTGATAAAGCAGAAACCCTTGCAGCTAACACTTTGATGAAGAAAAAATACTAAAAAGTAGTGAAAGTGTGTTTTGAAGGAACTCAGAATTTTCTGTAATTCATGCACAGAAGTCAGAGGTATAACATTTTTAGGAAATTGAATAAATGGTTGCATGATACCATGTTGATAGAAATTTGTGTGTATCAAAATGGTACAAAGAGAAAAATCCATTCCAAAATGAAGAAGTTTCAGTTATCAGACTAATGACTGACTAGATCTACACTAAACTAAGGCAGTAGTCATTTTGTGTAATTAAAATTATCCTCTTATTCTTCAACTTAAAAAAATCTGTATACTATCTAAACAGAATAAATTTTATGTAGGCTTTCTCTCTTGATATATACTATCTTTATTATTTTTCAATTTGCAATTTGTAATATCACCTCATATAAAATCAACCTCCATCAAACCATTTCAGAATAATCCATTATTTCAGTAAGTTCATGCATATTGCATAGTTTAGGAAACTTTTGAGATTTATTTTTGACAATGTTTCACAGGCAGAATGCTTTTTACAAGACTAAAGTTTCAAAATTATTACAGTATCTCAGATGTGACATTCTTAATAGAGCTATTTTTAATCACTTTTTTAAAAAAGATTTATTTATTTGAGAGAGAGTGAGAGAGTGTGGGAGAGAGCACAAGCAGAGTGAGGGATAGAGGGAGAGAAAAAATCCACAAACTGACTCTCTGCTGACTGCAGAGCCCACCACAGGGCTTGATCCCAAGACCCTGAAATCACGAACTGAGCCAAAACCAAGATTTGAATGCTCAATCAACTGCACCATCTAGGTGCCCCTTAATCACTTTTTTTTAAACTAGTAAGTTACCTCAAATATTTCAGTTCTTAATATATGCTTATTTTTTATCTATCTTATTTTCACGAACAGTGATTTTTTTTAATTTTAATTACTTCATCTTTATTTTGTAGTGAAAGACTTTATTTCATTTTTTTCCCTTTTTTGGCTTATTTATTTATTTTAAAAAAGGCTTTATTTGTAATTTCAGAAATTTCAAACAAAAAGATAAGTAAGAGAAATGTTGGGGAGGTGGGCAAGGTAATCTTAATTGGGGGGATATGAGTCTTTTGCCTTTTTTTCTTTTTTAAGATTTTATTTATTTACTCATGAGAGACACAGAGAAAGAGGCAGAGACACAGGCAGAGGGAAAAGTAGGCTCCATGCAGGGATCCCAACGTGGGACTCAATCCCGGGTCTCCAGGATCACACCCTGGGCCAAAGGCAGGTGCTGAACCGCTGAGCCACCTGTGCTGCCTGAGTCTTTTGCCTTTTAGCCTCTTGAATATAAGTTTATGTTTGATGATGATTACTAAAATAGAGCAAAATACCAGGGACGATTGATATCGATTGGAAGTAGTAAAGTGAGAAAAGAAACTAAAAGTTAGCAGCATTTATTAAAGTAATTCCAGGGATTATCTCTTTTCAAGAATTTAGTCTCTTGTATATTTTTTTCTTTTCTTTTTCCTTTTTCATTCCTAAGACACATGTGTCTTTTTAAATTTCTTACTCTTCAAGAATAAGTGATAATTTAAAAGATATATTTTACCCATTCCTTCTAACATAAACTGGAAAAAATATAGCAAACATTTGCATATATATGCTTGCCTGCATTAATCATTTGTACCAGAAAGAAAAATGTATTACTGACTAAGAAAGAGAAAGGGAAACACAGGCATACAAAAGAGAGAGAGAACAGACAAACAATATCAATATTGATAGGTATTGAGCTGGAAGAAGAACTATATGATTTATGATAAAATAATAGGGAACAAAATGGACCAGGGGAAAGGAGTGAAGAGTAACTAAAAAGCCAATAAAAGAATCAAGAAAAAAAGAAAAGACAGGATAATTAATGATAAAAACATTAGAATGAGAAATTCTGGATCATGAAGGGAGTTTGCAGGGCTGAAATAGAAAAGCTTACCATCACCAATAGCTCTTCTCAGAACCCAGGGGGAGAAAGCTGTTTTGGGAGATTGAGTTTGATATTCACCCAACAGATTCCATCTTCTAACAAAAAGCACTACTCCTCTTAGGAAAACCTATCTTCCTTAATTAAATCTTCTGTAGTAACGGGGACCAAAGCCCACAGGCTCACCGGCCGAGGTCTTGGGCCAATCATGCCAAGATAACAAGATGCTTCAGGAGTCCTGTTTTTCTTCGATCAAATCTGGCATTATTTACTGTCGTATATGAGCTATAAAGTCTGAATTGACTACTCTGAGTACTTGGCTATTTGGCTACTTCCTAAGCAACCAGTGCCATGCCAAACCATACTGGGCCAGAAGCAAAAGAAGAAACAAAACAAAACCACCGCCAACACCAACAAAAGCCAGTAATGCTGAAGCTGCCTTTATTTTAAAATTTTAATATTTTGCTAAGCAATGATTTCTTTGCATTAATTTTTATTTTAAAATATCATGTTAACTTTGATTTATTTTGATGACTGAGTTTTCTGGCACTTACTAAAATTTCACAATCGAGGTTATGGCATCTCTCATCTCACACTATGCCCAGCCCTTTGGTGTCCCCTAATCATTCCATGCAGGCAAATGAACTGAAGACATGTTCCAAACAGCAAAAGAAATTCAGGGATCCCTGGGTGGCGCAGCAGTTTGGCGCCTGCCTTTGGCCCAGGGCGCGATCCTGGAGACCCGGGATCGAATCCCACATCAGGCTCCCGGTGCATGGAGCCTGCTTCTCCCTCTGCCTATGTCTCTGCCTCTCTCTCTCTGTGACTATCATAAATAAAAATAAAATTAAAAAAAATTAAAAAAAACAAAAGAAATGAACAAACAAAAACCTGTCTTTAAGGGAATTGTGAATTTTTAAAAACTAGTACAAAGGAAACAGAAAACACTACAGAGAGTGAATGTATTAAAAAAAAATTTTTTTTTGCACTGGCTTTTGTCCCCAGTTACTGAGAGATAACTTTCCAAACCCTTGGAATTTTCTAAATAAGAGGCATGCCTTTGCTGTTCATGGTGCCTTCCCACCAACCACCACCACCACATTGATAGTTCATACTAGTAGGTGACTCACAGTAGGCCTCTTAGATAGTTTATGATAATAAGATGACTCAGGATGAGGCCGGACAAGCCAGAAAGGCCAATCATATAATTAGGTGAAAATTTGAGTGATATGAAAGTAATATTAACTCCTGGGATAGGAGAGGCCTGGATATTGAGTCACATGGCTATTGATTCAATCAATCGGGTCTATATAAATAAGCCCCAATAAAAAGTATGACACCAAAGTTCAGGTGAGCTTCCTGGGTTGGTAATACTCAATATATGGTCACATATTAATGTATCAAGAGGGTAATGCATCCTGAATCCACTGAGATAGGACAATAGACATTTTGCCTTGGTTCCCAGACATCACTCTGTATGTCTCTCTTTTTGGATGGTTCTAACTTGTATCTTCTTGCTATAATAAAATTATTATTTTAAGTATAGTGCTCTCCTGAATATTATGAAATGTTCTAGCAAATTATTGAATATTGAGAACCCCTGATTATGTAGCAAGCTGGTCAAAAGTGAGGGTGGTCTGAGGACCTCTGAATTTGGACATGGTGTTTGAAGTGAGAGCAATATTCTGGAGGACTGTGCTTTTCATCTGTGAAGTTTTGTCAGACTCTAGGTAGTTGTCAGAAGTCATTGCAGAAAGAAATTAATGCTATCTTTCTAATGGGTTTATATCGGTGCTCTGCAAGCCCCCTATGTAAATAAATTCTGATCTATTTGCAAAGCTTGTCTCACATTCAATCATCTTTATAAAGCAGCCTAAAAATTCCAACTCTTACCTATTTTTTTTTTCCTTACCTCTTATTTAACACCATACTTCAATTAAATTATAAGACCAGAGAGGCTGGTGATTTTTAGCATAGTGCCTGGCCTAGGGTAGGTACTGATGATTACATTGTTCTAAGAATCTGTAACCAATATACTAGGAAATTTCTGATATTTGTAGTAATCATCTCTTATTTAAGGGTGGCTCTTTCCCATTTTCATCTTTTAACCTCTTGGATATCATTATAATTCATATATGTAAGTATCTGATATACTGGTTTCTTAGATATCAGTATGATGTTCGGTATATGTATAACTCTACATTTACTACATGTGGTAATCCTCCCCAAATTATATGTTATTGAAATTCTGGACTCTGTCAAATACTTTGGAACAATAAGAAAATTACAATCATGTTTCAGTGAAGTAAGAAGATTTGCAAGGCAAAATTTATAAGACAAATCTGAAAAGGAAAATATCTTCAAAAGTTAAAGTCTGTCCCTAAATTTGACTGTATAACTTTATAATTAGATTTATTCTTCTAATATCAGGTAAGAATCATATCCATCACACGTTTCTTGATACGTTTCTTTTAAATATTCCAAAAGCAGTGCCATGTGCCCCCCAAATTTGATCGAACTGCTTCTCTACCATATAACAGAATTAGAATCTGATTTTTTGTATGTCTGTATCCTAATAATATATGTAGTTAAAGGTTGAATCAGTCCGTTTTGGAAACAAATTAGAAAAACAGCAGCACATTGACAAAGAATGGTCTTAGTGCTTTTTTGTGTTTGTTTAGCTTTTGTTTTTATTTTACGTATTTTGTTTCTTTGTTTCAGTACATATCCACATTTAATACTGTGTTAGCTTAAACCATTGTAAACATTATCTCACTTTCCATTTATGTATTTTGTTATTTATTTTAACCTTGGTTTTCATATACCATCACATTCTAACATAATTCAGTTTATCACTGGAAGACAATGGAAATTGCATTGATGTCCATAATGGGTAATGAAATTTAAGAACAATCAAATTAATAAGGATTTTAAAAAATAAATTATCATAGATTTATAGTAAGTAGCATGGTAATTAAAATTTTTCTTCAACTGAAACTCTTTAATTTTTTTTCATTTCTACATACAGACACAAATTTGCATATCTTTTCCTGTTTTCAGAAACATTTCATTAATTTATTAGTAATGAATGCAAATATAAGAGAATAGAAAAATACAGGGAAAAAAGGGATGATTAATCTCTTTATGCAGTTTACTTAGTTTATTTTGTTTCTAATGAATGCACTTTAAATGAGAGAAGCTTATATGTACCAAACTCTGATGGAAATTTACATACAGGAAATTTAATTATGGTTATGAGTTACTTTATTCATTCAGAATTACTACATATGAACATTATATACAGCTACATATCACCATTTAGTCTTTGGCTTGAAAATTAGATTGTACCATAAGCAATCTTGACAGAAGCAAATATCTTTAGAATTGGAAAATCTTTCAGCTCCATATACCTATGCTTCCCAAGTTAATATTCATGACCAATACATTGCACAGAACAGTGGATGTTAGCAAGATTATCTCTGCATATGTAATAATGGTTCTTCCATTACAAAGATATTATTGGCTGATAAAGTAATATCTTTATTGTTACTTATCTTTCCTTAATTCCCACACCACAACTTCTGGCTTGAATGGAGAGTTTATTTTTTTTTCCCTCATAACTAATGTAATGCATTCTTTAAAATCTTCTCTCTGAACAAAGTGACCACGGTGTTTCTCTATGTTTATGGCTGTTGTGATATAGTTCATTTCTGCCCCATCTCAAGATCTGCACTGACTTACAGTGTAGTTACAAATGATGGCATACTGTCATAAGAAAACACCTGACAACCCAAGACACTTGCCACAGTCATACAGCTAGAGTATATGTGGCTCCAGTAATTAAAATTGGACCTATGCCACCCAGAAGCACATGTAGAACCACCAGTACTCTCAGGAGGGGTGTTTCAAATGTGGATAAAGTTGAGAGAAGAATGGAATGATTTGGGGGAGAGGGCTCAAACCTTAAATTTGGGAAGCCCTCATGAGAGTAAAAACCTGGTACAAGCACAAGCATCAAAGATCCTTGAAATCACTCTTTAAAGTTTATCTGACATCCAAATATTTATCTAGGCTGAATCCTATCTAAGATGTCTGACC
The DNA here is from genome assembly GCF_048164855.1 of Canis lupus baileyi. Classification (NCBI taxonomy): domain Eukaryota; kingdom Metazoa; phylum Chordata; class Mammalia; order Carnivora; family Canidae; genus Canis; species Canis lupus. The sequence continues at coordinate 24,226,617 of NC_132861.1, forward strand.
GTCTCATCTTACAGAGGTTTTACTTCTTTCTTTATGGACTCTCACTTTTTGGAATTAACAATCCCATTGTTTAATTTCTTGGAGATTTGATCAGTCTTGATTTAGCTTTTCTATTCCAGAACTAACTGCGTCTTTTCATGGGTAAGACAAAGCTCTTACACTCATTTATCCCATGTATAGCTACACTACAATTCTTTTGGATCAAGGCTCTTATGGTGCCTGAATTCTGTATTTGGATGGACACAAAAACACATTTGCATCAAATGTCCACTCAAAACCTTAATGAAGTGAGTTATAGCATACAGCACATCATTGTCCTATCCCATCACTGCACTTTCAAGGGAAGCTCTTTAGATCATCCAGTCCTTTAAATTGGTCTGCCAGAGGAGTCTATTCTTTGCCATGATAAAAATCAAGTGTGGTTATCTAAGAATAATAATGGATAATAATGCAGACCCTGCATGTGGAAAAAAGAGACTCCTTTCAACCATCGCAAATTTCCATTATAAACTTTACAATGGCCCAGGGTTGTTCTTCTTTCAATACACAAAGGTAAAGATATGATTCTTTCATTAGTTCTCCATGGTACAGAGGAATAGTGCTGAATCATCTAAACAATAACTAGAGAAAAGAGGATAACAAAAAATATATATAGAAGGTAACATAAAACTAGGAAATCTGATTCAAATAATGTGATTTTTCTTCTCAGAATCTAATCCTATCTCCTGCCGTCCCTCTAAGTTCTGTACACTATCACTTCTGGAGTTCAGACCCAGTCAGCTATTATCTCTGGAGTGTATAGTTAAGAAATGGATGCTCATAAAGAAGCAGGATCTTTGTTTCCTTTCAAAACTCTCATTTTCTCTCTAAAAATTCAACTTCTCTTAGGATGACTGATGCTCAGTATAACATATGCCAAAACTCAAAATTCTGCCTCCTTCAGAGAAAACTTCATACCCTATTTACAAAGGTCTAGCCTTATTACATGGTGAAGAGATCAGTCATATTAGAATACTACATAAAGTACATAATGTACACCACTGTGGTGATACATTTGCCACCAGAAGTTATATTGAGTCAACTGCATGCTTTTTTGTATTTTTGTGAAACACTGTTTCTTTGATAATGAAGCTGTAATTCTTTGTATGCCAACTATCTCATGAATATTTTATACAGAAAATTATCTTGAAAAATCTTACTTGCATCACTCTTAATCCCTAGGATTCAGGTACAAATCTATACAGTTAGGCTTTTGGGCAAATCATGGTGTCAGACATTGAAATGTACTCAGAATCATCCCCTCCTGACTGAGGTTTACACGGGGATTAGAGAATAGTTATTAAGATAAAATGTTAATGCAAATGACCTCAATCAATATGATGTTATGATTTTTTTTCCAGAAATCCAACCTGCCCTTATCAGCTTCACTGTGTAGATGCTCAAAGGAACCCATGAGTGGTCTAGCAGTTTAAAATGTGGCATAAAAGTATTAACTAGTCAGAACTATTAATTTGAATGTCCAAGATATTAAATCAAGACTTTTAAACAAATGTAATAAATTTTCTTTGTTAAGCAATTTTTCTTTTAAACAGAACTAAGTACATTTAGAGTACTTAGGTATATTTAAGTTAGTATGTTTATTCAAATTTTCTTTTGAACAAAGCATCAAGTATAATAATGACTACTGAATTTGACCAGAGTCTACTCAGTTACACATATGGTCTGTCACTACAAATAATGTTATCACTAAATGATTACAGTGCAAAAGTAAATTAGTAAGACTGATTATATAACACTTTATCACTCTATAACTATATGGCCAGGTTATTTGATGACCAAAGGGATGCAGTAAATGAAGATAACACCTTGGTTGAATCCCCATGACCATCTCTATTGGAATGAACTATTGTATCTCTTTCCTCTGTCACCTCCTGTATTCAGCCTAGGTCTAATTGACCCTTCTTTAAAATCAGGTTCATAGATTCTAATTGCTGAAATCAATTCGTGTCCCTGGACTCAGAGGATTAAATATAAAATTTCTGAGCCAATTTTTATGGTTCTTTAAATTGATCTTGCAGCTAATCCTTAAACTTGGCTACCTCAGTTTCCCAGCTCTGAAAGATTGCTGGTACAGTCTTGGTACCCAGTTGTTTCCTGGTATTCTAGATTATTAAATTCTAGATTTCCAATAAGCCACTTAAAATTAGATTTCTTTTTTTTAATTTTTTATTTATTTATGACAGTCACACAGAGAGAGAGAGAGAGAGAGAGGCAGAGACACAGGCAGAGGAAGAAGCAGGCTCCATGCACTGGGAGCCCAACGTGGGATTCGATCCCGGGTCTCCAGGATCGCGCCCTGGGCCAAAGGCAGGCGCCAAACCGCTGCGCCACCCAGGGATCCCTAAAATTAGATTTCTAAACTCTTCATCACATGAGCAAAACCCTATTTTGCTAACAGATTTTATATTTCCCTTTGCAAATAGAAATGGCGAAATATGGGAAACAGTTATGCAGCTTCTATTTAATATAGATCTTTTACATAGGTTATTGTGTATCTTTTAAAAATATATGTATAGACTCCACATATATATAAGTAAATAAATTTTGGAAAGTGCATACATTGCTGCCTCTGTGTAAAATAAATAAATTGCTAGATGGGGAAATTGAAGTGGAATAATGCAAACATGTTAATTATGCTTATTAAGTAGGCAAGGTTTAATCTGAAGAGTATTTTTTATAATGTATACATAAATATGGAAGATAAACCAATAAGTTACCTGTGTACTCATAACTATTTAAGGAGAAGGTACTATAGATATAAAGGGCAAAAAAAAAGAGGAAAAAATAGGAATCATTTCCACTTTCCTGAATTAGACTCTATTTCCAGTAATAGAAAAATATATTTTTCCAGCTTTATTGAGATACAATAAACAAGTAACATTGTGTGAGTTTAAAGTGTAAAATGTGATTTGATACACACATATATATATACTGTAAAATGTTTACCACAATAAGATTAGTTAACACAACCTTTATGTTACATAACTACCATTTTGTTGTTCCTACTGTTATTATGGTAAGAACATTAAAGTCCTAATCTCATAACAACTTTCACAAAAGCAATTCTTTTTTTTTTTAAAGATTTTATTTATTTAAACATGATAGACACAGAGAGAGAAAGAGAGGCAGAGATACAGGCGGAGGGAGAAGCAGGCTCCATGCCGGGAGCCCCATCCTGGGGCTCCAGGATCACGCACTGGGCCAGGTTAGCAGGTGCTAAACCGCTGAGCCACCCAGGGATCCCCACAAAAGTAATTCTTTATTGTTAACTATAGCCATTGTGCTGTATGTAAGATCTCTGGAATTTATTCTTCTTATAGCTGAAAGTTTGTACCTGCTAAGCAATATCTCCTCATTTCTCCTACCCCTAGACCCCAGGTAGCCATCTTTCCATTCTCTGTTTCTATTAATTCGATGTTTTTAGATTCCATATATAAGTGTGATCATAAAGTATTTGTCTTTTCCCATCTGACTTATTTCTCTTAACACCCTCAAAGTCTGACAAAGACTAAATACAACATCCATATTGTCATAAATGTCAGGATTTCATTTTTTTAAACATTTGATTAATATTTCATTGTGTGTGTATGTGTGTATGCATGTGTATTACACTTTCTTTATCCATTCATGCATTGATGGATACTTAGGTTCCCATCTCTTAGCCATTATAAACGGTGCTGTAGTGAGTATGGGAGTGCAGATATATCTTTAAGATAGGAGTTTCATTTCTTTCTGATATATACCTGGAAGTATATATGGCTGAATTATATGGTAGTTCTATTTTTTAATTTTTTTTTGTTTTTTTTTTTGTTTTTTTTTTTGTTTTTAATTTTTTTTTTTATTTATGATAGTCACAGAGAGAGAAAGAGAGGCAGAGACACAGGCAGAGGGAGAAGCAGGCTCCATGCACCGGGAGCCCGATGTGGGATTCGATCCCAGGTCTCCAGGATCACGCCCTGGGCCAAAGGCAGGCGCCAAACCGCTGCGCCACCCAGGGATCCCTATTTTTTAATTTTTTGAGAAAACTTTACACTGTTTTTCATAGTGGTTGTACCAATTTACATTCTCAACAATAAAGTACCAATGTTCCAATTTCCCTACATCCTTGCCACATTTGTTTTTTGTTTGTTTGTTGGTTGGTTGGTTTTGATAATAGTCTTTCTGACCGATGTGAGCGATACCTCACTGTGGTTTTGAATTACATTTCCCTGATAATAAGTGATGTTGAGCACTTTTTCATGAACTTGTTGGCCATCTGTATATCTCCTTTAAAAAATGTCTATTCAAGTCCTCTGCCTGTTTTTTAATCAAATTGTTTGAGGTTTTTGTGATTGAGTTGCATGAATTACTTAAATATTTGGAATATTAACCCCTGTATCAAATATATAGCTTACAAATATTTTCTCCCATTTTTTAAGTTGCCTTTCATTTCATTGTTTCTTTTGCTGTGCAGAAGTTTTTTAGTTTGATGTAGTCTTCCTTTTATATTTTTGCTTTGTTGCTTGTGTTTTTAGTCTCATATCCAAAAATTGTTCCCAAGACTGATGTTAAGACACTTTTCCCCTATGTTTTCCTCTAGGAGTTTTATAGTTTCAGGTCATGCATTTAAATCCTTACCCCATTTCAAGTTATTTTTTGAGCAGTGTAAGATAAGGATCCAATTTCATTCTTTTGTGTATGGCTATCCAGTTTTCCCAGTATCATTTATTGAAGACTTCCTTTTCCCCATTGTGTATTCATGATTCCCTTGTCAAATATTAGTTCACCATATATTTCCACTCTTGATTCTGTCCCGATGGTCTATGTGTCTGTTTTTATATCATTATAATGTTTTGATTACTATAGCTTTATTGAAATCAGGGAGTGTGAAACCTCCAGCTTTGTTCTTTTGCAAGATGCTTTGAGTATATGGTTCCATACAAATTTTAGTTTTTTTTCTATATTTCCTATTTCATTTATCTGTGTCTCCTTCAAATCCTTTTATCAATATCTTATAGAATTTAGTGTACAGATCTTCCACTTTCTTAGTTAAATCTATTTCTAAGTATTTTGAAGATGACACAAAGAGTTGGAAAAACATGCCATGCTCATGGAGTGGAAGAACAAATATTATTAAAATCTCAATATTAACTAAAGAAATCTATGCATTTAATGCAATCTCTATCAAAATAGCTGTTTTTGATGTTACTATAAATAGGATACTTTTTAAAGAAAATTTTCAGATAATTCACTGTTAGTTTATAGAAAGAGAACTGATTTATGAGTATTGTTTATGTGTAATGAAACTTCACTGAATTTGTTTATTAAGTCTAACAGTTGTTTGGTGGAGTTTTTAGGATTTTCTATATACAAGATCATATCATCAGCAGAGACAGTTTTACTACTTCCTTTCTGATTTGGTTGCCTTTTATTTCTTTTTCTTGCCTAATTGCTCTGGCTAGGATTTCCAATACTATGGTGAATAGGAGTGATGAGAGTGAGTTTATTGCTTAGTTCTTGATGTTATTGGTGTTATTAATGTTATTTCACCATTAAGTATAATGTTAACTGAGAGTTTTTCATATACAGCCTTTATTATGATGAGGTATAATCCTTCTATACCCAATTTGTTAACAGTTTTATCATGAAAACATGCTGAATTTTGTTAAATGCTTTTTCTGCATTCATTGAAATGAACTTATGATTTTTGTCTTTCATTCAACTAATGCGGTGTATTTCATTTTTGATTTGCATATGTTGAACCATGCTTTTATCCCAATGATAAATCCAACTAATTATAGTGTATGATCCTTTTAACACACGGTTGAATTTGGGTTGTTTCTATTTTGTTGACAATTTTTGCATTTATATTCATCAAGGATATTGGCCTATAGTTATGATGTTGTTCTTGTTGCTTGTTTGTTTGTTTTGTACTATCCTTCTCCAGCTTTGATATCAGAGTTATATTGGCCTCATAAAATGAGTTTAGGAGTATTTCTTCCTTTTCAATTTTTGGTAGAGTTTGAGAAGAATTGGCATTAATTCTTCTTTAAATATTTGGTAGAATTCTGGGATGCCTGAGTGGCTCAGCAACTGAGCAACTGCCTTCTGCCCAGGGCGTGATCCTGAAGTCCTGGAATCAAGACCCACATCGGGCTTCCTGCATGGAGCCTGCTTTTCTCTCTGCCTATGTCTCTGCCTCTCTCTGTGTGTTTCTCATGAATAAATAAATAAAATCTTAAAAAAAAAAAAGAATTCAATCATGAGTATATTTGGCTCTGAGTGTTTCTTTGTTGGGAGCTTTTTGTTTTTTGTTTTTTATAATTTTTTTTATTTTTTTAGCTTTTTGATTACTGATTCAAATATCCTTACTCTTATTGGCTTGTTCAGATTTTCTATTTCTCTGATTCAGTCTTGATAGTTTACGTGTTTCTAAGCATTAATTTATTTATTCTAAGTTGTACAATTTGTCAGCACATATTTGTTCATAGTAATATGATCCTTTGTATTTCTACAGTATCATTGGTAATGTCTTTTTTACTTACAATTTTACTTGAGTATATTCTCTTTTTTCTTGATCAATCTAGCTAAATGTGTATCAATTGTATTTGTATTGTCAACAAACGAACTCAGTTTCATAGATCTTTTCTGTTATTTTTCTTTTATCTATCACATGTATTTCTGCTCTGATTTTTAATTTCCCTCCTTTAGCTAACTTAGGACATAGTTTGTTCTTTTCTATTTCCTTGAGCTATAAATTAGCTCATTTGAGATCTTTCTTTTTTTGTAATGTAAGCATTATTGATATAAATGATACCTTTATTGATATAAAGCTTTCCTCTTGGAATTGCTTTTTACATCAATGTAAAAGCTTTTTACATTGCTTTTTTGGTATTTTTTTTTTTTCATTTTTCTCTGTTTCAAGATTTCTTTAAAATTTCCTTTTTGATTTCCTGTTTGACTCACTGGTTGTTCAGGAATATGTTGTATAATTTCCACATATTAGTGAATTTCCTAGTTTCCTCCTATTACTGATATCTGTTTCATATCACTATGGTGGGAAAAGGTATATGGTACAATAATTTTTAATTTTGCTGAAACATGTTTTTTGACCTGATGTATTACTTATACTAGAAAATTGTCCATGTGTAATTGAGAAGGATGTGTATTTTGGAGCCATTCAATGGAATATTCTTTAAATTTCTGTTGGGTCCTTTTGGTCCCAATGAGGCCAAGATATCTTTGTTGATTTTCTGTTTGTACTACCTGTCCATTGTTGAAAGTAGGATACTGAAGTCCCATACTACTAAAGTTTCCAATACTATTATTTATTGTTTTTTATTTTCCTTTCAGATCTGCTAGTATTTACTTAATATATTTAGGTGCTACATGTTGGGTGCAGGTATATTTATAATTGTTATATCCTCTTTATAAAATGATCCTTTTATTATTATAAAAAAAACTTTGTCTCTTGCTGTATAGTTTTTTACTTAAACTCTATTTTGTCTGATATAAGAGTAGCTATCCCTGTTTTCTTTTGTTTTCCACTTGTATAGACTATCTTTTTCTATCCCTTTATTTTGAGCCTATATGTGTCTTGAAGCTGAAGTGTATCTCTTACAGATAGCATAGAGTTCGTTCCGTTCAGCCACTCTGTGTTGCTTTTCTTTTTCTTTTTTTTTAGATTTTATATATCTATTTATTTTAGAGGGGGGAGGAACAGAGAGGCAGGAAGGTAGAGAATCTTGAAGAGACTATGCACTGAGCCCAGGGCCCACAGCAGGACTCAATCCCACAATACCATGACACTGGGATCATGACCTAAGCCAAAATCAAGAGTCAGATCCTTGGGATCTGCCTTCGGCTCAGGGAGTAAACCTGGGGTGCTAGTATCAAGTCCCATATAAGGGTCCCCACAGGGAACCTGCTTCTCCCTCTGCCTATATCCCTGCCTCTCTCTGTGTGTCTCTCATGAATAAATACATAAAATCTTTTTTTTTTTTTTTTTTTTTTTTAAGAATTAGATCCTTAACTGACTGAGCCACCCAGGAGCCACACATCCTGTGCTTTTTGATTGAATAATTTAATCCATTTATATTGAAAGTAACTATTAATAGATACAGACTTACTATTGCCATCTTGCTAATTGTTTTATGGCTGTTATGTAGTTTCTTTTTTTTTCCCTTTTTCTTCTTCTTTTGCTGATGATTTTCCATAATTGTATGATATACTTTGATTTCCTTCTCTTTAACTTGAGTTCTCAGTGGCACCTCCCAGCCCAGCAGCTAAACACCAGTGCAGATGGCAGTAGTCACCAGTCAGTGGTATGCACACATTTAACTACAGGGGCTAGCTACAGTTGTGTCTGTAATGCCAGGGTGTGGTTGCATACACATATGTAGTGGTGAGGACCAGGGCAACCAGCAAATGTTGAAGTCAATTGTGGACATATTGGCAGCTGTGGGGTTCCTGGCTGTTGGCATGTACTACCATGCCTGTTGGTTCTCCAGCAGTGGTGATTGATTTTGGGAGATAGTCCAAGTATATGTTGGAGAGGGCAGCTGCAGGTAACCCTGATAGAAGATAAGCCACTGACAAGAGATAAGACCAGTTCCAGGTCTACGAACAGCAATGAAGCCCTAGCAGTGTGCATTCCTGTGGTTGCACATCTCCCCACAGTTGGGTACATGGTATGAGGCCAGTGACAGGAGTAGGGCCAAGGGAGTGCAGATCAACAGCTGGGGGGACTAGTTGCAGGTAGCCTCGTGGTATAAGCCAGTAACAAGAGATTGAGCTAATCAGGCCCATAAGCAACTTTTGTGGCTTTGTCTACTGGTGTGTGCTTCTGTGCAGGATCTTGCTGTAGGTACGCAGAAGGCAATGCAGGCAAATGTCATGCATCAGACCAATAGTGTGCAAGAGCATAGATAGAGGGCTTAGCCCCAAGTGACAGCTGTGGTGGTCTAGGCTAGAATCTTGCACCTGTACAGTGTCAGAGGCCTGGGCTGGCTGCTGGTGCTAATTCCAAAAGTGAAGGGGTGGAAGAGTAGAGAGAAACTCAGGTGGTTCATGTCAGGAAAGCTAATACCTGTTGGGTGAAAGCTGAAAAAATCTATAGGAAATTCACAGCAGCTGTGCTGCTGTTGAATCCTTCGTTGGCAAAAGCTACTGGGGTCATCTGCCGAACAGGTCATTGAGAACTGCAGTCACTCCCTGTGATGGCTGACTGATACAAGATAGCTTGGGCTATCTCTATGTCTCAGCTTTGACAGTCTCTGGGTGGGGGGAAATTAAATCAGGTCCTTCTTGTGCAGTGCCCTGAAAGGCTGGAGAAGCTGGTTGTTCCCCCTGTTCTACCTTTCTCAGTGAGGGAAACTCTTTCCAGTAAGAAGTTCCCTCTTGGTGCTTATCAGTGCCAGCATGGGAGACTGGATGGTACAGCAAAAAAAAAAAAGCATGGTTATTCTCATGTGTTTGTTTGTTTTCCTATTGTATTGCTAAAGTTTCTTGAGTGGACTCCAGAGCTCACCTAGAGCTGTTTTGTTCATGATCTTGAGGAATAGAGGCTAGGATTTCCTACTCTGCCGTCTTGCTGACATTGTTCCATGGGGGAAAAATGTTTTTACAAAGAAAATAAAAGCTTCTATCAACATAAGAACATATAAAATTCCACTATTAACTTTTGATAAAGTATTTGTACTGGTTGAAGATTAAGTTCTAAAAAATAGCCAAAAGGAAATTTTAAGCACACCAATGGTATTTTTTTAATTATGTTAAACATATAAAAACCTACTTAGATGTCTTTTTAATGGATCTCTACATTTTTTTCATAGAAAATGTCTAAATAATTACGTTAAGGATAACTAGGGAGCTATCCATTGACAATGTAGATTGAAAAATATGGCAATATGTTAAAGAAATAATGCCTAATATTTTGCCTATTTTTTGTTTTTGTTCTTTTATAGTTTTAAATTTTATTGATAAAATTAAGAATTTTGGAGGAAGGATAAGGATTCCAATCCACAAAATAAATTAGAATTTTCATTTTGATAAATATAAATGGCCATTTATGGATCCCTGTGTGGCGCAGCGGTTTAGCGCCCACCTTTGGCCCAGGGCGCGATCCTGGAGACCTGGGATCAAATCCCACATCGGGCTCCCGGTGCATGGAGCCTGCTTCTCTCTCTGCCTATGTCTCCGCCTCTCTCTCTCTCTCTCAATGTGTGACTATCATAAATAAATAAAAATTAAAAAAAAATAAAAATAAATGGCCATTTAAATAATTAAAATTCAACTGGTTGTTTGTAAATCAGATACACAAACGTGTCAGTACATCGTTTGTAACTTCCAATCAGACATTGGGGACTTAAATTTCTGTAAATGAATTTTCAGTCTGCTAAATAGAAAATACTTATAATACCGAACTACTGAAGACCTCTGAAAAAAATCATGCTAGTAACGTTAGGAAGAAGATGGGCTTCAGAATAAATAAAATAGGGCTCAAATATGAGCTCTGTCTTATACATCTAGTGTGATCTCAAAGACATGACTTTATCTAATCATAGTTTTCTCATTCAAATTTTGAAGAGATTAAATGGATTAGTTTATTTAATTAAATAAATTAATCCATATAAAGTCCCCATCACATTCCCTGAGATAAGTATTCATTTCCTCCTCCTCTCCTTTTCTTAGGTTTTACTAAGTGATTTCCTAAATGTGTTCTGAAAGAGAACTTGAATAAAGTCCAAAGCAAGCCATTAGAGTAACCAATGAATTCCTTAACTGAGCTTATTGTACATATGTGCATTTGTGTATGCATTGTATATGTTTATAGAATATTTTGTCTAAAATATTTTTATATTTTCATCAGATGAAAACCTCCACTGTTATATACTAACTCACTATATTTATTATGAGTAACTGGCACCCATAATGATGTCTATTGGAGTAATGTTAGAAATTCTCATCCCTTGAAGGAAATGCAACTATATATGGGATTTCTTACTTATTACATCACCAAGATGGCAGACAAAAAGATCTCAGCTTCTGTCCCTTCAAAGAAGATCAACATTTCCATGATCAAGAATAGCTCTGGGAGAGCTCTTGGAGTCCTCTTAAGAATTCCTTACTTATTCTCTTTCCTGGTATTAAATTGGAGGGGGGAAATAACATGGTTTATAACACCACTTATTAGGACTGCAAAATTGTACATACAAGAAAAATGATAATTATAAGATTTTATCTGCCATTCATCCTCACCCTCTTGTGACTTTGCCTCTGGCTTATGCTTCCCTATGGCTTTAATGCACTGTCCAGCAACCATATTTCCTGCTTATTAAAATGTTTTTCTCTCTTTACTATAAAGTCCATGTTAGTTCTCCCATAAAAAAAAGAGCTGGTTTCCCTCTAAAAGAACTATCTCCAAGTTTATTCCTATAGGACATTTTGCATATGCACTGTCACTGTGTTGCAACTTGCATACCATTAGTTGGAAAAATATGTTTCCCTAGACAATCTCCTCGAGGGTGGACAATTTCTTTCTGCAGTGCTAAACGGGGACTAGTACCTAAGCAGTACTAGATATAGTTCTGTCGAATGAACGAATACATGAGTGAAAATTGGATATAGAATTGAACACAATTTCACACTTAATGAAAATCTCCAACCTGTCTATCTGTAAGGGATTACATAGAATAAAGTTTTGACTAATCTGCAAGCATTTTATTAAAATACTGATTCTATTATTGATTCACTTCCCAACCTATAAACATAGATCACTTTGATAAAATTTAGTTTTGAAAAACGTCTCTGACCATTAAGAGAGTGCAAAGCTGAATTAAAAACATCACTGAGAGTTTCCTAGTATATTGTTACTTTTAAAGTAAGTTAAGCAGATTATACTTTAGAGAAGGCTTTTATTTTTCATGGCTGTCTTATCTCCTATGCTTTATTTTCTATTTCACACAGTAGCAATGGCAACTATTCAAATATTCTGTAATAATGTTCTTGAGTTGCTGAGTTCATTTCTTTTTTGATCTATGAGCAGCACAGGTTATGTGAGCACAGAAATATCTAGAAATCACTCCTGACCAGAGAAGAGAGCTGCTATACATCACAGTACCTGTTTTGATATATTCAAATACTTAAGTCATTTGATAGGCTGGAAAATAGAACCATGGAAAAAAAAAAAGACAAGAGAATAAGAAAAAGACAAGAACACTTGAGGAATAATCACTTAGAATTTGAAGTTATGATTCTTAAACATACATGAAAAAATACTTTTGGGAAGAGTGAATAATCTTTGGATTTTTTTCAATTTTTCCAAATCCCATATGAATTATTTTTTTACTGTCCTTAGTTTATTTACTTGTATTTTTGCTTTTACTTTGTATGACAAGTGAAATACCATTATATGATATACCAGATCAATTGAATATCCATTAGATAATTCCTAAACTGTATTTCCTTCCCCTTAAGTTCTTTGAGGCTGTAGCCTCTATTTTATTCAGTCTTGTGCTTCCAACCCTTAATCCCCAAGTACATGGCACTTTGCTTAACATATAGAAAATCCTCAACATCAAAATAACGAAATAATTAACACGTACACACATACATTTGTGTATATGTATGTGTGTGTGTTTGTACACACAGAGTATACATAAATAAACAGATCTTCATAATGGTTTTTGGTAACTAAAACAAATTTTACGCAATGACTTGGAAAATAGATACCCAAAAATACAGATGAATGTGTATGTATGCACACTATATATATATATATATATATATATATATATACATAAACTTATTTTTCACACATTATATATAAACTTATTTTGCATGATGTTGATGGGCATAATAGAGCACCTGAGCATATTGACTTTTTAAAGCTGAAGGAGTTTGAGCAATAGCAGGTCCAGGAAGGATTTTCTGATCCTTCCCTGAAGTATAAGACTCCTATGTGAAAGGGACCCTCTGTATACTCAGAGGAAAGGAGCATCCTTATTTTCAAAGGTTGAAGGATTATCAAGAAGAATCGGAATGAGCAAGCCTTGCCAAGTTAACCTTAGTTACTACTCTTAGCTCATATCTCTTATGGTCCTACCAGTTTTCCATGACTCTCCACTCTCTAACAAACCTAATTTTTTTTTTTTCAAACCTAATATTAAAACACACTCAGCATTAGCCATTTCTTTTTAGGTCTTCATTTCCTTATGAAGGCTCCATGTCATGTAAAACATATTAAATACATTTGCATACTTTTCTCCTATTAATCTATCTTTGTTATAGAGACCCAACTGAGAACCAAAGATGGGTAGAAAAATATATTTTTTTCCCTATGATGTCTTTTAGTAGTTAAAACAAACTTAATATAATGGCTTTTAGAAATGGGTGTTCATTACCATCCTTCCATCTTAACTTCTATTTAGTCTATCTCCCTAACTTCTCTAGAGGAAGGGACTTGATCTCTTTACCTTTTGTATAAAATAGCTTTAGTCATACATGAAACCTAATCCTCAAAACCAGTCTTTTTAAGTGATTACACATTGTTTTATCTTACAAAACAAAACCAGGTGTACTTAGACATTATGTAAATCATGTAATTGCTAATGAAGCTCACTGAATGGTATCTTCCATTTCCTTCTTATTTAGTTAGTTCTCTAATTTAGGACCTTAACTGAACTATAAATTGACCAAATTCTTGTTAATGGAAAAATTCAGTAACACAGAGTTTTAAAAGATATTTCAATATTTTTAAAGTATCAAATACACAGAGAAATGAGTCCTAATATGTGGAAAATCATAACAAAATTATTTTTTTCCTGATTTTGAAGAAAGTACTATGTAAGATTCCCTGACTGGTGAGGGAAAAAAAAAAATCTGTTCAACCAGCCAGCCTCAGTTTCTCTATTCCTGAAAAGAGGGTTGATTGGCCTTTCCGAAGTGTTTTGAGACTTAATTAGTTTATACTTGAAAAGCACTTTCAATGTGAAAGGTCTCATTTAAATGCAAAGTACTATTAATCAGTGAATGCCAGATTCAGCAATTTTCTTTTACTTTATAAACTTAGCAACTATTTAAACAAAATACTAAATTACCTGTCCTGTTTTTTTTTTTTTATTATTTAGATATATCTTTTGTGCACATTTGCAGGCCACTTTTAAAATGTTTGCAACAAACTATTCTTTTCTCTCTTTTTTTTTCTATAAATAGTGCAACCTAAAAGTTCATGAAAACATTTTTTATGTGTGTTTTTCTCTTGTTTCTCCTATTTCCCAATCCGTGTTATTCACAGCATTGTCGTAATACAACTGATGACATTAATAAAGTGATGAATTAAATTGTGACCCTTTCAATTGTCACTTCATTACTAATAGATTTGCAGAAGGAATGCATTATTTGTAAACATATTTTATAAAATATTAACTGTTATAATTCAGTGTAAATTCTCAAGATATATATAGATCCTACTTTCAATTCCGGGGAAAATGTGAAGATCATGCTTTTGGCTCCACCATGGAGCTGAGACAAGTAACTGCAAGCTTTAGAATTGATGTCTTAAATATAAATCCAATAAAAAAGGATGGCCTACTTTATAATTTTTTCTCCCAATTACATATGTAGTGCAATATTTATAACACTCTAATAGGCAGGGATAACAAGCATGTATCCCTTCAAAAGTCAAGCTATTTGGAAATTAGTTTTTAGATTGGTGTTTCAAAAGCAAACCTGGGAGAACAAGAGGGATGGCTTGAAAGAATAATACAGAGCTACTTCCATGTTTTAAAATCAGATTTTCTAAAAAGTTGTTTGGAAAGCACATTTCTATAAACTTCTATTTATAAAAAAAAAATCATTTAATTTTCAAAGAATTATTCTGTACTTAGTTTCTTGCTTATGCCTCACAAGGGGCATATGAAATTTCATACCATTAATCTAAACAGTGTTAGTAAACTATGCAAAGCAACCTTATTTTTAAACTCAACTTATATAAAAATAAATAATATTTTGACTATCACTGCAAAATTAACAAAATGAATAATTCTATGACTTGGCAAAATAAAAATTTACTATTAACTTCTTGACTAGATTGAGTTTTCTTACACTTATCCATCATTTATTATATTATTATGAGCTCTTAAATGTTAAAGATTAAAGATGAAAAGACATGACTTCTTGATTTTACAAACTGATCTTAATTCTCAATTATGAATGGCTTTTTTTTAGATGGCTAAATTTTCTATTTGCTACTATAAAAGTAACTTTAAAACAAATCCACCTACTTTATAATGAGTAAACTGCAGTGTCTCACCCCCGCCACCCCACATTTTATTGAAGAATGATTCACAAGGAAAGATTGTATATATTTAAGGTACACAATGTGAAATTTTTATATATACATACATACCATAATCAAGCTAATTAAACATCCACCACCTCATGTAGTTCTTTGTGTGCATGTGTCTATATGTTGAGAACATTTGAGATGTACTCTCTTAGTGAATTTCAAGTACCTTATTATTAATTATAATCACCATGATGTACAGTAGGTCTTTTTTTTTTTTTTTTTTTTTTTATGACAGTCACAGAGAGAGAAAGGGAGAGAGGCAGAGACACAGGCAGAGGGAGAGGCAGGCTCCATGCACCGGGAGCCCGACGTGGGATTCGATCCCGGGTCTCCAGGATCGCGCCCTGGGCCAAAGGCAGGCGCCAAACCGCTGCGCCACCCAGGGATGCCTACAGTAGGTCTTCAAAACTTTTTCATCTCATAATTAAAGCTTATACTCTCAATTCCAACTTACTAATTCATAATTACTTCATATGATGGTTGAAAAGTACTATTTTGGTTAGCATCATATATGCTTAATGGTTAACTTCATATGTATTTAGGTACTATTTAACTTTAAAAATTGGATTATTTAGTCATCAAGGTATTTTTATATTATTCAAATATATGGCCCAGAGGTGAGAAAAATAGGTGCTTATTTGATTTATTTTTTACTCTTTATTCTGAATTCTTACATCACGTATAGTCCCTTGGTTATTTGTCTTTAGAGACATCAAGGAAAGAAACAGATGCCTACATCTTACAAGACTCAAGAAAAATGGTAATTAAGATATAATGACATCCCTTAGGCTTCTAATAACAACAATAACAATAATAATAAGTTAAATCTTCTCTAATATCATAGAGGCCCAAATTAGGATTTAGTCAACCATGGAGACTCTTCATTTTTTTTAGTTCAAAAATCTGAATGACTTTCCTTTCATAAGCTGCTTCTGCTATAAGTCCTTCCTTAATTAAAAATACAAAATAAACTCAGTTATACAGTTCTTGCCTTTTCTCTCAATCTATTGCATTTTCAACTGATCACCTACCTCACACTCAATTCTAGTTCCAGATATTTCTAATATCTGCCGCCTCACTTCCTCTTGCATCACTCCTAACTTAGTTCATACTTTACTGCGTTTTCTTTGTGGCCCTTCCCTCTGTGGTTTATAGGTTATCCTCCACTGTCCACCTATAAGTGCACATGTTTACCACAATGGACCCACTAATAAATCAATAAGATCATATAACTCCTCCACTTGAAATTGTTCCATGTCCTCCTAAGTGTTCCTGACACTGATAAAGAAATGTTTACCTTTTTCTTAAATGCTATGACATGGCCAAATATATGCATTAACATCATGCCAGCTTCCTCTTGAAAGTCGGTTGCCTCATCCCAGAAGATAAATGCTCCATAATTTGTGTATGCTGCTACTAATTATTTGTCTAGATTATTATATCTTTGTGTGCATACACCCTATTCAGACTTCCTATGAAGAAAAGAATAGTGGCTTATTTATCTAGTTATCTAGCTGGTAGTCGAATCGTACCTCTTGTGCTCTGTGACTTTGAGCAAAATATGTAACATCTGCCTCATCAGCAAACAAGAATTTGACTAAAATTAAATGGATGAATGCATGTAAAATCTTAGTATAGTGCCTGGCACAGGAACATGCATTATTAAAATGACTGTAAGTTGATATTATTGATGTTATTATGATTCGTATTTTTCTGCATCTTTCAGTATGTGACTTATAAGAGACACTCAATAAATATTGTTGAATTTAAATGACAGAAACAAGGAGGCTTAATTATTCATCAAAGTCAGCAATGATCACCAACATTATCATCATCGTTATCACCTCAAGCCTTCAATATGTACAAAATATGTTAGCTAAATAAATAACAAGATGCATTGTTTATATCTATAGTGCTCGTAATCAATATGAATATTGTTTCCATATAGCTCCAGTTAATAAGTAATTCAGTACTGTAAATTTGCATAATAACAATGTGTTATGAGACAAGGGCAGAATTGTGAATATTTTTTAGGTTACGGTTACAACAACATTACGGTTCTTAATGTTTCATAGGCAGTGCCGATTTTAAAAATGTAAGCATACCCATTATGCCAACAACTTCAGAAACAACACATGACATAGAGGGCTTTGACAGTATTGGGAACTCAGTTACTAACTTGCTGGGTGGCAAGATAGGTGTTTATAGGACAACTTTAATATATTTTGTAAATCTGAAATAATTCATATAAAAGAGACATAAAAATTCTATATATCTTGTAAATCACGACTTCCAGACTGCCCTTTCCATTCTGAAGCAGCACAGAATTCCAATTGGGAATCAGAAACTATGATTTTATCACTTTGCATATTTAATTCAACTGGGCTTAATTGATTTTATAGAATTTTAATTCAACATATATCTTCATGAATTGTTTCTGAAACTATAAAAAATTGGTAAATATGACCTAGTGTGTGTTTTTTTTTCCTTAATAAACACCTAAAATCTTATTTAGTATGTGCTGGACAAATGATAGCCAAAGTGTGTCAATGGTTGACTATAAAACTTCCATATAATTCTGTTAATAAACTTATTAATTGAGAGTATAATACTACTGAAAGAAATTTAAAAAAACTTTTCTTTCTAATTTTAGGTTGTATGTATTTATTTAGCCAGGAAAAGAGAGATATCTGAAGACTTGCTTGTTCACTTTTACTTTTTTTTTTTTTTTTAATACATGCTTTATGAAATTCTGGTCCTGGTACTATATCACTCCCTCTGAAAACTACTTGTCCATCAAGCCATACTCTAAAAATAAAACGCAAAAGAACTCCCTACTTTGACAGTAGGAATTTAAGTTCTGATTCCAAGTAGTGATTTTAGTCAGGAATGATTTTTGTTCGTTTGTTTGTTTAATCCATTTTCTGCCTACACTGCTAAGGTCTTTCTCTCTAAAGATGAAATTGATTGAATTGCAGTGTGTAACTTGTATACTGTGGGACCAAAGCTAAGAATGAGGCAGAGACATGATTACTCAACTCCTCTCCCTCCATATACCCAGTTGTTAACCAAATCTTGACTCCTCCTTTTCATGTCCATTCTCCGTTCCTTCTGTCTCATTCCCACCACTAGCATTTTACCCCAGGGTCTCATCATCTTAAAACTGAATTATTCAATTGCTTCCTGATTGTATTCTTATTTTTTATTTTTACAAGGCAATCCATACTCCATATACCTGCAAAAGATTTCTCCAAAATGTATCATTTTATGTGTCAATTCCTTCTCAGAAGCTTAAATGGCTCAATGTTGCCTCCGTGCAGGATAGCAGAGAGCTTCCAGAACTGCCAGCTCCAGTCCATAGTCCTGGAGTGCCCTGTGGAAACTAATTGTGAGACTAGTTTCCAAAATTACCTGGCAAGAGGGCAGTGACTGATCAGTGATGTCTGCAATGGGAGTAGACATGGACACTTGTAGCAAATACAGAGTAGATTTAAGAATAGTTTCAACAGAGTAGAATCTATCCTCTCACTATTCTCAAATGGAACATATATGTATCTATTTAGACAACATAGTTTATGATTTGAAAGAATAATATGCATTACTCAAGCAAATGGATATAACATTCACTATATTCTCAGGTAGATCACTTTGTAACTTCCTGTATTATGTAGTTGCTTAACCTTCCTGTGACTTTTTCCTAATTATCAAAATGAGTATAATAAGGTCATTGTAAAACCTAAGTATATAACTATGCGTAAATCACTTAGAGGTATGCCTGACACATAGCAAGCTTTCAAAAAAATGTGTGCTATTATTATCATCATTACTATGTCTTTATGATACCTACAGAAGCCCCTTATTCATTACTCTGAGAAGAAAATAAAGAAAAATTTGTTCACACAATATTTCCCACCATGTGGAACATATAAGAGCACATATTCACATACACAGATGTATAGATACCGATGTATAGATGTATATATAAATGTAAAAAGAAGTATCTGTAGAGAGAAATTGCTTTTGCCACGGTGTAAACAATTGTCAATTATTCTATATCTTGCCACAGTACTATTTAGCAGAAAATAATGAAGTAACTAAAAATGAGGTATTTATTTATGAAAGAAGGAAAGATAATTCCTCTAATGGAAGAGTGATTATAATATCATTCCTAGATAATATAGGTACAATTTTACTCAAGACAATTGCACTTGCTATTTCCTTTGCTTGAGGTGCTTTTCCCTACATATTCCTGGTTATCACTTCTCCTTCAAGTCTACCTAGTTATCATCTTCTCAATGAGGTCTTGACCATCCACTCTATTTCTGAATGCAGTGACCCAATGCTCATCTTCTCATTCCTTGCACATTTTTTCCTTTACTGTACTAGTAACTTTCTATTATATTATGTAGATTACTATATATCATTTAAATTATTTTCTCCTCTCTATGCTAGACTGTACGATCTATAATGACAGAGAACATTGTTCTGTTTACTGCTGTATTCACATTGCCTAAAAGATGGGCTCACCCATAATAAGCTCACGAATTGTAACAAAAGTGAATAAAAGAATATTTTAGTTGAAATAGACATCCTTAGCTATTTAGATAAAAAGATTATTTATTAATCTCCCACAGTATATATAAGGATCTTGATTGATCTTTAGAGACCTTTAGGAGTAGAGTATGATTTATAAATAGGCCTTTACCTTTATACAGAGTATTTTGAAATTAATGTGTAGCTATACGAGGAAAACTGAGGCTGAAGATGTAGTCAATAAATAATAATAATTAAAATAATAAATTATTGCCGTATACAAGTACGTCTTTTTGTTAGCAAATGTTTGGAATTTTTGTTTTTGAAGAAATAGTAAAATCTAAAATCTGTTCCAAAAATTATTCACACAAGAACTCATGGTTCTCTGGTCTGATTTGATATCCTCTGTTACAGTGAAGAAGGTATGTGAAGGTGAACATAATCTCATCTATACTGCACTTTGCATGTGAGAAAGGCAAGGGGAAAGGTAAAAAGCTCTTGTCCCTTTTACATCTATAAAATGCCTTTTTCTGGAAACATCTTTGGATGTGTGATTGTTATTCATGGAAACTGTCAGTTTTCTTAAGTCCATCCTGTAACATGATAGGTGAGTGACAGAGAGTGGGCCATTATCCTGACAAGGTAGAGAGCTTACCTAGCAAAAAGTCAAGTTAAAAGGAAACCTAAAATAAGAGAATATTGTTGTTTTTATTTGATGTTACGCATACTGTGAATCTGAACTGTATGATTTTATTTTAATCATTAAAACTGTCCTTTCCTGGCTCACCTTCTGCCAGATAATCCAAAAGAATATTGGGGAAAAGGCCAATCATTCAACTACTGATTTAATGGTAATATATGAGGTTTTATACTATAGACTTAATATTAAGGAGATTTTATTTCAATGTTTTGGCATTAAAAGCAGTCATTATAGTTGTTGAATATATTGTTTTTATTCCTCCCCAAGTAATCTTTTCTATAAAGTATGTTATCAACCTTAATTAAACAGGGACCATAAAAAGTCCTTAAGTCATTTTTAGAAAATATCTTCAAAGTGGTTTTATAATATCACTTAATATATGCTTGTAATCTGAAGAAAATACCGTAGCTACTGTAGAATATAACAGATGAATCCAGAGCAAATGATTCCACACATTCTGAGTTGAGAATATATCATAATTAAAAGCAGATCTAGACAATGCATCTTGCAAACAGGAGATCTAACAAGGAATGTTACAGGAAACTACATTAGTAAGGTATAGGGGAAGGAAGATTGGGCAGAAGGCAAAGTTAGGATCTGATAAAGTTGCAACAGAGATTTCAAGGATCCAGTGAGCAGTTCTAGAACTGTTAGTATTCTTCTGAGTTGTTCTCATTGAGGCAAAGGAGTCACACCTTTGTATTCTTTCAACATTTAACCACTGGTTGTAGGTTACCTCCCAGGGTGGTGGCATTGTAGTTGATGGAGCATAGCCTTAAAGAAGACAGCCTCCTTTGGCCAAGGGCAGTTCCCAGAAAAGGACTTGGCTATATGCCTCCAGCCGTGACATTCCTGACAGCCGGGGAAATGAAAGTCTCAGTTCAAAGTGGGATCTGGAAGGCACACCAAGGCATCTACTGCAGTCTACCTATTGCTGCAAACAGTGAGTTCATCCATCTGCAAACAACTTGCCCGTCATTCTGGTTGGTACTTCTTCCAGGAGAAACTTAGAAGAAGAAAGTTAGGGGATCCCTGGGTGGCTCAGAGGTTTAGCACCTGCCTTCGGCATGATACTGGAATCCCCGGATCGAGTTCCACGTCAGGCTCCCTGCATGGAGTCTGCTTCTCCTTCTGCCTGTGTCTCTGTCTCTCTGTCTCTGTCTCTCTCTCTCTTTCTTTCTCTCTCTCACGTGAATAAATAAAATCTTTAAAAAAAATAGAGGAGGAAAGTTAGTGGGACCCCAATGTGCTGCTGATAGTGTTAAGGCCGCAACTTGGCACTTGTCAGCTCCTTCCTTTACTACCTCTGTGGGACTTCCCTCACCCTTGGCTAGCACCCCTGCTCATCTAAGTTGCTAGTTTGGGGAGTTACATGGACTGCGTCCTTAAGAGGCCTGGATCCCTGGTCACAGTGTACTTTTCAGGCTGTGATTTGTGCCCTTGTCCATTCTTTGTCATGATTGGTCAGGAGTATAAAGAATTATTAGGGAGATGCCTGACTGGCTCAGCGGTTGACCATCTGCCTTCAGCTCAGGGCTTGATCCCGAGGTTCTGGAATCTAGTCCTGCCTTGGGCTCCCCAAAGAGAGCCTGCTTCTGTCTCTGCCTATGTCTCTGCCTCTCTCTGTGTATCTCACGAATGAATCAATAAAATCTTTAAAAAAAAAGAATTATCAGGGTATGAAAAATATTTTCCCTGCTTCTGATAATCAGGATCAATTACTTAAAAGATAGTTAACACTTTCTTCGACTTCTGGTTTCTTAGCCTAAGAAGTACAATATTGTTGGATAGCAGTAAGAGCTTAAAGTTTAATGGAATTTCATGCATGTTCTGGAGGAAATGTTTCCATCTGAGAACCAGGACTTCTAGAGTGCAGAGACTGGAAATGCAGGGATAAAGAATCACAAGTTCCTCAAATGAGTCACTCTTGCTTTTCCCACTTGTTTTCTAGACTCATGCACTCTATTTTAATTTGTATCCAACATTCACAGTGGGTATATTATCTCCAAGATGGTATCTGTCAAATTTCTCTCTAAAAGTTGTTCTAATGCTCTCCTGGGCCAGTAGCTTCTAGATAGCTAGATATCAGCCTCTGTGGGTCCCATGGTCATGTGGCCTTTGCCACTCTCCTGTTTAAAGTGAATCTCTGTGACCTACAGGATATTATATAGGATAATATGTTGATTGACCAACTATCTAGTGTGGCTACTCTGTAAGCCCTCTGATAGTAGTGCTGGTTGAGGTGTTAGGGCAAGAAAGGCAAATCCATACATGCATCGATTATAGTCAAAATGAACTGCTATTCCTCCCGGGGTAGATGGAATCCAGTGTAACTAACTTATTTCTAAGTCCTTGTTGCTGGTAGCTAAGACATTTGGTAGTGACAGTAGGAAACTCGGGATCATTGGAAGGAAACTCAGGCATTTACAGTCATGCATAGACTCCATACTTCCCATCATAGCTACTCCATTAATAAGCATATTATGTCAGTTCTGGGATAACGCAAGAGAGCCTCTGGGTGACATTGGCTGTCAGGTCTTTTATATACTTGTGCCACTTCTATAATGGATGCTTTCTTTTGGGTGTTGATATGCTACACAAATATATTCACAATTTGTTCCCACTGTTATCTGTCCATTCATGTCTCTTCTCTAGAGCACCTTGTCCCCATGTTCTAATATTTTTCTGTCTGGGTCCCTATCAGCCAAGATGTTTTCCACTGATGTTGAGTTTGTGTACACACACACACACACACACACACATATATATATATATCTTCTTATTTCAGACTACTCTTCTTCCTACATAAAGTAGATGACCAGTTTTCCTGCATGCTTCTATTTATTGAGAGTATTTCTCCTCATTGCTGAATTTTAGAATTGCCCCTGGGTTGTGGATTAGTAGCCCAATTTTAGCTTCTACATCCATAACAAAATGAATCATTTAAAAACCAATCTTGAACTTTTCCTTATCCATCAGATAGCTGTGGCCTAGGTATGATGTAATAAAAGGTGCTATTGCAACAGTGGTGGAAGGCATGGATGTCTTGATCATTTGTTCATGGAGTTTACTTGTGTCCTTGGCCCTGGATTTATGTGTGTCCAATCTCAGATGTAGAACTTACATGCTATGAAGGATTGCTGCTGAAGTCATCTACCCCTGTGATTTGATAGACTGGACAAACTCCAGCTTACCTTAGGAAGCTCTGGCAATATGGCCACTTACTGTCTTGCGATCAAGCATTGTCTCTACCAAGACCAACTAGTCACCAAAATTTTTTTCAAGAGGAATATGATTTTCTGCTTCAGATTGCATGGCTGTGATCTAGAAATCTAGGGGCTATGTTGTGATTCTCCTGTCAGGGCTTGTCATATATACAGTCATCATTTTTCCCACTAGGGATACTCCCTATACTATAGCATACACCAGATTATGTGGCCTGAATGTTAAAGCTGCTTGTACACTGGCCAGACCTGCTGCAGAACCTGTTCCTTTTCTGGTTCCCACTCAAAACCGGCAACCTTCTTGTCAATCAGTAATAGTTGGACCAATATTCTTAAGTGAGATATACTATCTGTAGAATCCAGTAAGACCTACAAGACAGTGTGCTTCCTTTTTAGACTAAAAGATGTGAGATCTAATAATCCATTCCTTACTCTGAGGATGTGAGATACAATAATTAGCTCTTGACCCTGACATTCCCAGAAAATCGAATCCCTACAAATATTGCTAATATGCTGGACTCTTGAACTTCCATAAGTTTTTTTTTTTCTCCCACCTTCTGAAAGCACATATGTTTTATAATGTCTTCAAAAAGCTAATCACTTGCTCACTCATGTCAATTAGCATGAAGTTACTGGTACAGCTATAGTCAAGTGGACCAGTAGAATGTACTGAGGGAATCTAGATGGGGCACTTTGCTTTGGACTATATTATCACAGAATATGGGAGACAATACAGCCCTGAAAGAGCATAAATGCATACTAGTCTGCTTCTTTTGTGAATGTGAACTTCTGCCTCATTTTTCTTGATGAGGATGGAACAGTGAATTCACCAGATTAATGGGCACATATTATGTACCTGAGGGCATATTTGTCTACCTTAGAAAAATTCCTGTGATATATTAATGAAAATAAGATAATTAATTTCCTCTCAAATGACATTAAAAGATACTGAACATGTTATCACATAAATTATGTGGACAGTGTGTATGATTTTTACTAAAAGG
The DNA here is from genome assembly GCF_048164855.1 of Canis lupus baileyi. Lineage (NCBI taxonomy): Eukaryota > Metazoa > Chordata > Mammalia > Carnivora > Canidae > Canis > Canis lupus. The sequence goes on from NC_132861.1 coordinate 24,251,466, forward strand.
AATCTCATCAAATATGGAAAATGTTGTCAGCTGAGAAAGGGATGGAACTGATACTGGTGGACACAAGGTGTACAACCAGGATCGATATACAAGGAAATAAATTTTATTTCAATACAAGGAACAATTTTGTAGCTGAGATGAGTAGTTGGGAGGTAAATCATTCCCCGATATTACAAGTCTTTTAATAAAGGTTTGACAACCTCTTTGACCATGTAGTTGTGGTGCAAGTTGCAGAGTAATATTTAGGGTAAGTGACTTTCAAGAATACTTCCAACACTGAGATTATTGAATTCTAATATATTCTCTACAGGTTGAAAATGTTCAGATATCCATTCATGTATATGTTTATTCATTCCAATACTATGTATTGAGCACTTACAGAATGTTAGGGATGAGATATTTTATTGGCTTTTTTTTCCTTGGATGACTATGGTAGAAAAGTATTCCACATTTGGGAAATGTATCATATTTTCAAGCACCAATAAGACTTTTTTAACTGTTTCGATGTTCATATGTAGACATATTGGCAGTCAGGCATACATACAAATTAATATTTAAATATATATTTCAATTTCTTGACATGAGATAAAAGGATTGATATTTTATATAATTTTCTTAAAGTTTAGATACCAGTGAAAAGCTATTTAATGAAATTGATAGTGAAAAGAGCAATAGACAAATCCAGTCTTTGAATTCTTGAAAGTATTTCCCAATAAGTCCCAGACAAAAAACTAGTTCTTAAAAACCTACATTAGCAGTAAGATAAATATATTTGGTACATTGATAAGTCCTGTTTAATATAATGTACAAAGTTTTTCTACTGATACTACTTTTGAAATTTTCATTAAGAAATGGGAAAACATTTGCAAGCATACCTCATCATATTATAAAAAGAATATATTATTTTTAAAAAGATATGACCTAGGAGTTTAAATTTAATAAAATTATTTTACAAAAGGTTGAAATCAATCAAATGTCAGGAAAATACTTATGCTTTTGTTTTAATAGGGTGAGCTCAGATGTTAAAATCAAACAGATGTCTATTCAGTTCCAGATCTGTCATGTGTTAGCTAACCAACTTTTTTTTTTCACTTCAATTTTTTAATTTTTATTTGTTTACATATTTTTTAATTGGAGTTCAATTTGCTAACATATAGCATAACACCCAGTGCTCATCCCATCAAGTGCCCCCCTCAGTGCCCGTCACCCAGTCATTCCCACCCCCCACCCACCTCCCAGCTAACCAACTTTTTGTAAATTCCCTTTCTTTCTGTTCTTTGGTTACCTTGTGTTTAAAATGGGGAGAATTCTAACTAAAGTAGAGATGATACATAAGTTTTGTAAAAACTGAATTAGATAAAAAATGTAAAATATGCTGAACAATGTGCCTGACACATAAAGAAGCACTTACCAAGCAGGATTTTTTAAAAAATATTTTATTTATTTATTCATAAGAGACACACAGAGAGAGGCAGAGACAGAGGCAAAGAGAGAAGCAGGGTCCCCTGAGGGAGCCCTGATGCAAACTCGATTCCAGGACCTCAGGATCACGACCTGAGCCAGAGGCAGATGCTCAACCACTGAGCCACTCAGGTGCCCCACCAAACAGGATTATTGATTGCAGAACTAAGCCTACATTATTAGTAGTAATATTAATTTATTATTTTTTCTGAAACTTTAATTATTAACTACTTAGTAGTATATATACTTAGTGCACTAGAAAGTTTTTTGTATTGATCAAGTTACTGTGGCGTGTAGCTCAAAGTAAATGTTGCCAACAGATTTGATTTGAAAGGATCCTTTTCTTCTGTCTTGAGGGATAGACTGACTATTGGATTAAATATAATTCCCACTGCAATTTATATGAAAGAGAAACATCATGATAAGGAATTTAAAAGGTCTCATTATCTGCATGCTTATTTTGATTCTATTCTGCCTATATAAATTAAACTTTATATTAGAGGAACTCTAACATCTCATAGAACATTGTCAGTTTTGGTCATCACAGTAACTCTTGAAATAGGTATAATTTTCCAATTCCAGTTTTGTAAGAAGATGCTCAGTATCGTTAAATGTCTTTCCAGGTCATTTGAGATGGTGAGTAATGAAAGTGGGGTTTGAACACAGACTTTCCTCATCCTCTTTGCTCTTTTTACTACCACTAAGCTATCTCTTAGGGCTTCTCAAAAGGGGATCTCAAAAGATTATATTTACTTATCTGGAGGCAAAACCGCAGATTCCAACCAGTGTAAGTTACAAATAATCTAGGGTATTAGAATTGTTGATGCAATTTGTAAGCACATTAGACATGATTAACATGAGCCCACTTTTACTTTGAGGGTTCTCTTTCTTTTTCTGAGATAGATAGATGATAGATAATTGATAGAATCAGAACTGAAATGTTCAGACAGAATGACATAAGGAATAGGAAAAAAGTGAAAAGTAGCTACTGGTAGAATTTGATAGTCATATACCATCATGAACTTCATAAAAGATATAAAGGTGTTAAGATGCACTACGTACTCATTTGCATTTGTCCCCAGTTAGTGCCTTTCTTTCTTTTAAGATTTTATTTATTTATTCATGAGATACACAGAGAGAGAGAGAGAGAGAGGCAGAGATGCAGGCAGAGGGAGAAGCAGGCTCCATGCAGGGAGCCTGACATGGGACTTGATCCCGGGTCTCCAGGCTGCGCTAAACTGCTGAGACACCCGGGCAACCCAGTGCCTTTCTTTCTTTTTCTTTCTTTCTTTCTTTCTTTCTTTCTTTCTTTCTTTCTTTCTTTCTTTCTTCTTTCTTTCTTTCTTTCTCTTTCTTTCTTTCTTTCTTTCTTTCTTTCTTTCTTTCTTTCTTCTTTCTTTCTTTCTCCTTTCTTTCTTTCTTTCTTTCTTTCTTTCTTTCTTTCTTTCTTTCTTTCTTTCTTCTTTCTTCTTTCTTTCTTCTTCTTTCTTTCTTTCTTTCTTTCTTTCTTTTCTTCTTTCTTTCTTTCTTCTTTATACTTTAATACTTTAATACTTTACTTTCTTTCAATACTTTAATATATCTGTCCATGTGCAATAATAGTTGTCTTTTATTAATAAAATGCATTTAAGGGCATTAGGAGATATTTTTTGCTGCATAGTCATGCTGATGGAAATTGTGTGTGTGTGTGTGTGAGCAAGAGAGAGACAGAGAGACAGAAAGGGAGAGACAGACAGACAGAGAGAGATTGAGTATCTGGTTAAATTAGATCCTCAAGGACTTCCAGAGGATGGAGGGGGGGTGGGGGGAGACAGAAATGCATGCATGAGACCTGAAATCTTCCAAGACTTGAATTTGTTTGGATGATGGAAATTGGTCCAAAACAGTCTCTGGAAGAGTAATTTCTTGATATAATTTGCTGAGCACATTAATGAGTACCTAACTCTCAACCTTCAAGTTGATCAGACAGGGTGAGAAGACAAGATGGCTAACCCATGACCTTTACTCTTTTTTTGATGTTGTCATTAAAAGCTACAGGCTTATGTGCAATGGGTTTAAAATCATTGTGTCTTAGTTTCACGGTAAGGAAGAAAATAACTTAAATTTCCATAAACTAGTGATGTTTAGAATCTTTTCATTTTCTTTTGATAATTGCTTTCAGAGATAAATGCACTTGTATCACACAAAATTAAATACATTCCTTGCTTTGGTCATTAAATGCTTAACATAAGTATGCTAATTAAAACTTTATTATCAGATTTTCTGTAGAGATCATCCTTTCTTTTATCTAGACTGTTATTTTTTGGCTGCACTTGATGCTATCTGCCTAGTTCCTAATGGGATAAGGAAATTTTACAATTACTAAATCCAGTGATGATTTTTTTTCAACTTCATCTTATTTGACTTATCAACTTTGATAGATCTGATCACTTCCTTCTCTTTGAGACTGTCTCTTCATTTGACTCTTGTGGTTTTCCACAAACCTCACCAACTACTACCTCTCAAGGTCTTTTGCTTGTTTCTCTTCATCTCCCCAAGCTTTAATTGTTGGAGTACTTTTATTGTTCTATTATCTATTTGCACTCAGTCTCTTGATAATCTTATAACCTTTATGGCTTTAAGTGCTCTAAGGACTTCCAGAGTTATATCCTCAACTTTAATTCCATAGTTCTCTATCCCTATCAATTCCAAAATCTTATATCCAAACACTTATTCAACATTTCTATAATTAGCTATGCCATTTCAGTAAGTCCAATCAAACACCTGATCTCTCTCAAGCCTGTTTCTCCTAATGTCTTCCTATCTCAGTAAAAGATAATTCCAGCCTTACAGGAGTATAGAACAAAACTTGGAGTATCTTGGGCTCTCTCTTTCTCTCACACCCCATATTGGTTCCTACAACTATTCAGTGTAGTTTTATAGTGAGAATTTTTCAAGTCTTTTCTTCATTTCCACTGCTATCACCCTGATAGGGACACCATTTCCTTTGGATTAACACAACTTCTTTCCTGTCTATCCTATAATCTATTTTCAACTCAGCAGCCAGGATGATCTTGTTAAAAAGTAAATCAGAAAAAAAATATGTCAGATTGTGTTAATCTCTACTCACATCCTCTCAGTGGCTTCCCATCCCACTCAGACTAAAAGCCAACTTTCTCCTATAGATTTAAATCTTTGTCTACATAGATTATAATATCTGATCTGACTCCCCACCTCATTCCTCAACATCACCATCTCCTTCCTTCCTGCTCTTTGTTTCCAAAGCACTTTCTTTGCTGTTCACTCACATCCCGGACAAACCCACCAAAGAACCCTCCATTTGCTGCTTCCCCTACTTGGAATTCCATCTCCTTGGAATCCAAGTTCACTTCCCTGCTTCCTTTAGATACTTGTTTCAATGATTACTTACTCAGTGAGGACTTTCTCTTATGCTTTATTTGAAATTATACCACTTCTCCTCCTGGATTGCTCTACTCCTCTTTACTTCCTTATTTTTCTCCATGTCTTAATTTTTAACCACCACTTGTTCTAACTTGTAATCTACACTTGACTTGTTCCTGTTAAAAGTCTGAAGGCAGAGTTTTGTCCGTGATGTTCACCATTGCATCTCCAGTACCTGGATTGTGTATTCAATAAATGTCTGTGAATTGTTATCAGTATATCTCAAGTTGTAATAAGAAGTTTATATATATATATTTACTTTTTAAAACCAGAACGTTTATTTTGACTAATTGTTGAAATCCTTAAGATGAACTGGATGCTGCAACAGCTGCCCTCTTGGGCTTAGGTGTCGTGCCTCCACGGAATCCATGCCTGCATCTGTGGTATACAATTTTTAGGTGCCTCATTCGGCCGGTCCCAGTGGTATTCCGTCTTTTAGCCTTGGCACCCCAGTTATACTTTCTCTTCCACTTGGCAGGGTAGCGACACTTGCCGCAGGTGGACTTCTGAAGGTGGTAGGCCTTAGAGCCACAGCGGCGGCACAACGTGTGCATCTTATTGCGACGCTTTCCGAACGATGACGTCCCCTTCTCATCTTGTTTCTGCGGCAGACCCCAAACGAAGTTTATATTTTTAAGGTTATTTTTTCATGTCCATAAGTATCGTCAGAAAAATTTTAATATTCAATACATAATGTGTGTCTGACATTCTTTAGTCTTTCTCAAAAAAAAATTATAACATGCCATATACTATTTAGTGACTTCTTAAGCATGTTTTATTGGCTTCGCTTATATTAATTATAACTTTTTAAAATTTCCATTTTTGAATTTTGTACTGCATTATTATGAAGAATCTTTTCTTCAAAATTAATATTAAATTTATTTAAAGCCACCTGATTTCATCATTCAAATAATATTTAGACTTTTCACTGAAATAAACAGATGAACTTTGTTTAGCACAAACATTTTAAAGGCATAATGTATGTTAAACACTCTTTGTAAAAGGTGGAAGGTGCAAATACTGTATATGATAAAGGTCAAATCTAAGCTAGAAATCTCATATGTAATTATATAAAATTAAAATCATGCAAACTAAGAATATAGTTATATTTATATATTGTGTAAAATATCAAAGGATAGTTTATTATGTAACTTTATCTTCAGTATAACCTTCTTTTTAACACTCCCAACCAAAAAAAAAAAAAAAAATAGAGAAGAAAAAAAGAGAAAAAGAACAAAGAAGCTTCAAGGTTATAAACCTGTACTATCATCTCTTCTAAATTCGGTTCTTTTGCTTAGTTCCTTTAATCTTCTCCCAAAAGTAAAAATGAAATAAGAGAAAGAGAGAGATGGAGAGAGAGAGAGAGAGAGAGAGAGAGAGAGAGAGAGAAAGAAAGAAAGAAAGAAAGAAAGAAAGAAAGAAAGAAGAAAGAAAATGAATTAACATATTTGTCAGAAAAATTTTTAGGTAATACAATGCAGTGATCAAGATTGTGGAATCTGGTTAAAATTCCTGCCCTAGCACTTACTAGCACTTATTTGAACAAGATGCTTGTCATTTCCTTGCCATAGTTTTCCAGGCTATTAAATGGAGGTAGTAATAGAACCTACATAAGAAGATTGTTTACAAAATTAAATGACTTATGCCTAAGAAATGCTTATATAAATGTCTAGCATATAGTAAATCCTAAATAAATGTTTGATAGCTAAATATATAGGGAAAGATTCAAATCAAGGTATGGTCTATTGTTAAAGGGAAAGAAAAACACATATTCAGAGGTAAAATTAACTACTAAGAGTTTAAACACCATAAAGTCTAGTTAGAAAGTATTTAGGCCAAAAAAGAAACAACCTTTTTCTTTTAGCATTTGTCACTTTTTAATTTGCACCACATTTAACTGCAAACACCTTTAAATCCCTTGTGGTGCTAAAAATTCTGCAAGAATGTTCATCTTTGCAACCTCTGCCCAACAGCACTTGCATATATATAGAAATTGACTCAGGGCTTTTTGGTGAAGAATTTCAGCAATGATAGAGACTGGGTATTACCATGTTTTGATATTTAAGTTGGTTCTTACTTCTTTCTACGGTGTAGTAGAAAGCATTTGACATTCCAGCAAAAAAGAATTAAGGAGATTCCTTAAAGTATGTTTTAATTCCACAAAAATGAATTGTATAATTTAACTGTACCATTACTAAAATTGCTATTTAATACATTCCTGTTTTTCACTACAAAATCATTTTTTCTTCAAAAACTGAGATAACTTAGCTAAAGGTATGCTAATACCAAAATATTGTAGTAGTGTATTCAGATTGAAAACTTTCAAGAGTTTTCATATTCCAGACATCATCACTGGAGAAGATTGGAATATGCCTCCATTTCTAGACACATTAACTTCATGCTCTAGTGTCTCTGCCTTCTGATAAAACCTTGGAAAAAACTCATCTCAGTGAAAATGAACACCACCATATTAGGATCCAAGGTGAATGATTTCAAATTAAATTCCAGTCATGTCATCAGTTTTTAAAATAAAAGAATAAACTTATTTTTCCAGTTTTGTTGAGCAGCAGGCTCTCCTCTGAGTGTGGAGCCCTCTATGCATGGCAATCTCATGACCCTGAGATCATGACCTGAGCCAAAATCAAGAGTCAGATTTTTTTTTTTTTAAGAGTCAGATGTTTAACTGACTGAATCACCCAGGCACCCCATAACAACCCTATTTTTTAACTAAAAGTTAATTCACTATCTTTGTAGAAATGAATACTTTGATTCAATCCAACCTATGAAAACTTTTGCCCATTACATCTCATCATCCAGTGTCTAATCTGGTTAGGCCTTCCTTAGGAATTCCTACCTCTATGCCTTTGAATATCTATCGTGAGTTAAAGATCAAATCTCTCACTGAGAGGTCAGTTTGATCCCCATAATTTCACCACCACCTGCTCTGGAGAATCTGGGCTGGTTCTGTGACCACTGCAAAAGTGAGGTGGTTCTAATTCTGGGCCTTTAAGAGGACTTGGCAGTTTTTGTTTTCTCCCTCTTGGAGTACAGATTCTTGGGATGTTGTTCCCTTTTGGATCCTGGCCACCATACTGTGAGAAGCTCAGACTATGTGGAAGGGTCATGTAGAGAATTGAGAGGCTCCAAATGATTGGCCCGGATGATCTTCCAGCTGACCGTGCCAACTGCTACCTGTGTGAGGGAGCCATCCTGGCCCAGCAAGACCTAAGTCCTAGGACCCAGCCTTCATCACTCAAAACACAACTGCCTAGCTGAGCCCATTCAAATGAAAAGAACTGAGAGAGTGAAATAGTTGTTTTAAGTCATCACATTTTGGAGTAGAGCTATAACTAAGCAATTTCCTTCTGCCCCTTTCCAATTTATTCTAATTGCCTTTATATTACATTTTCAACTAGACTATAAATTATTCATGGTAACAGATATTGCTGTTTGCTTCCCAGGTGTCCCTGTAGCTATTAACACATTGCTAGGCACATGGGACTCTGATTACCTGACATTCCCAGGGGAATCATAACAAAATGGAGAAGCAAACAGAAGTAAAAAGGGGGCTTTGAATAGAAGACAAATTTTAAAGACATAAGATTTTGATGAAACCAATATTAATAACGACATAAAAATAATATATCTATTTAATCTGGATTATCTGACAAGTGTTTGTTTGTAAATTGAACCTAAAATATCAATTTTAGTTAGAATCATTGTCATCTATCGGAAATTTATACATGGAATTATAAAAGAAGACCAGATTGAGTGAAAATCATGATATGATTCAAATAAATAAATAAATAAATAAATAAATAAATAAATAAAGGAAAAAGCAAAAGTGATTAAAGCTACACAGTAAAAGGGATGAACATACTAATTTTCTTCCTCTAGTTTCTGCCTCGTATTCTGCATGTACTTGATGTGGGACGTAACAGTGATTATACCCATTCACTGACACTAATAATGCCCTGGGAATGGGTACTGTTCACAAGGCCATTTACTAGTGTAACAACAATGAAGCACAATTCAAGTCAGAATCCTGGATTTAGTAAACAGATTGACAATATGACAATATGTCTATTTGTGATACAGAGCTTTTTTGTTTTGTTTTGTTTTGGGTATAAAGAAACCAACGTTATTCAAAATGTGAAGGACTTTTATTTTTCTAATTCCAAGTATTCTTTTGGGTGCTTTTATTTTTAATTGTTAATAACTTAACTGTAAGGCAGAAAATGTCCAATATACTTAAATAAATCTCCAAAATCTTTCCTCGAGGACCAAGCCTCCCAGCAAAATCTCTCCCTATGTTGCTTCTCCAAATTCATATTTCTATGTTTCAGAACTGCACTTGCTAAGAGAGAAAAAGGTTTTTAAATAATGCAAAATGGAAAAGGCAGTGTGTGTGTGTGTGTGTGTGTGTGTGTGTATGAGCACGTGTGTGCAAGGGGGGGTGAGGAATTAAGTCCCTTGCTCTCTGGATTCTTGCATTTGTGTAAAATTGAAGGGTAACTGGTCTACACATAAAGGACATATTTAAAAACACTTACGAAACCTGTTTATATACTCTTTTGAAATGCAAGTGATTCACAAAGACAAATATTGCGGCACAAAGCTTTATTCATGCAGTCATAGAGCCAATATTTATTGTTCAAATACATTTTAAAATTATAACGTGAGGAGTTGAAGGCATAACTCTTCACACTCACATCTGTGTCTTTCTCAAGTGAGCCACGGATAGAGAGAGTAGAAGTGGGAGGCAGAGGGAGGCGGGCGGGGGGCGGGGGACGAACAGGGAGCGAGTGAGCAGATGAAGAGAGGAAGGAAAGAAGAGAGAAAAGACCAAAATACCGTTCTGGGGCCCACAGTCTCCTCTATCCCAAGTATGTGGGCATCACATCTAGCCTGTAACAAAGGGATGGCCATGGCGCTTCTTTTTGGCTCTAGACAGGGCTGATGCAGGGGGCAGTGCAGGCACGCCTGTCGCCTCACCAAGTCCCTGTTCCTTCAGGAGCCCTGAGCTCTCAGGGTCCAAGAGTACCCAGCGCACGCCGCCAGGCACGCAGGTGTCTTGGAGAGGACCCCCCGGTCCGCGCGTGTGCGCCCGGGGGCGCGGTGCATCTGCATGTTGGGGAGACGCAGGAGTCCCTGCTGCCTGAGACCGACCTCGAGTCCTCACATTTTCCGGGGACCACGGGAGGAGTGTGCGAGGTCGGGGGCCAGGCAGCCCTTGCAGCAATAAAGCGCGCGGGGCGCGGGCGAGCCGGGCGGGGGAGGAGCCGCCGCCGCCACATCGCGGGGCCCCGGGTGCCTGCACGCCCTGGACGCGCCCCGGGTCTCCGCGGAGTCGCTCCAGAGCTGCTGCCTCGCCTCGGCGTCGTCCTCCTCCACCCCCCGCACGTACCTGGCCCGAGCGGCGGGACAGGTGCCCGGGGAGCCCCTCTGGGCGGCAGCGGCCCAGCCTCGGGGCGCCCCCGCGCTGCGCTCCGCCCGCACCGGAGAAGGACCGGGGTCAGCCCGCGAGCCCGGCGACTTTTCCTCCGGAGTCTCTGGCCTGGCGCCTTCTGCGTGAGATGAGTGGGGGCGCTGCTATCTCTGCCCCCGAAAGGATGCTCCGAAAAGCGCCGGCGGAGACAGAGGCCGGCAGGTGCGAGTCCCCGTCCCGCAGCGTCTTCGCCCTCGTCTTCCACCTACCCCAGGGTCTGGGCCCGGGGGAACTGCCCGCCCCTCGCGGCGGCCCGCCCCCCCGCCCTCCCCGCCCCTCCCCGCCCCTCCCCTCCCCTCCGCGCCCCTCGGCTCCCGGGCTCGGGCTCGGGCTCGGGCTCCCGCACGTGGTCGGCCCCAGCAGCGTCTCGGCGGAAGGCGGGCGGCGGCGAGCGGGGAGCGGGGAGCGGGGAGCGGGGAGCGGGCGGCCGGGAGGGAGGGAGCAGCGCCCGCCGCTCGCCCTCCGCGCACCCCCGCGCGCCCTCGCGCACCGCCCAGCCCGGCGCACACGCGCCTTCGCCCCGCTCCAGCCCCTCCGCGGGAGGGGAGGCGGACCCCACCGCCCTGTGGGCGCTCGCGATGTTCCTGGGGGTTCGCTCCGCTGCCGGAAAAGAATGGTAACATGAAGAGCGGCGCGTGAGAGCGTCACGGCGAAGGCGAAGAGATTGATGGCACAGCGCTGACTGCGCGGAGCAGCACGTTCCGAGGGCGCCTCCAGTTCCTGGCTGGGCTCCGCTGACATCTGTAGCCTCCCTTCCAGCAGGTTCCGCGCTCGGGAGCCGCTGCCCGCCGAGCGGAGTGAGGACCGCGCGCGGGCACCCAGGAGTTTGCCAACCTCCATCCGCACAGGACTTGCGCCCCGGGGCCGGCGACCCGCATCCGTGCGGAGCCCGCCGGCACGCTGGCTTCCCGGGGAGTTGGCCCCGAGTTCAGGTGGGTTATCCCGCGGGGAGCTCCGGAGGAGACGTTCGGGGAGGACGAGGAAGGTGACGTCCCAATGTCCAAAGCAGACGCTCTTCTTCCTGACACCTGCCGGGGCTGACCGCTTCCTCCACGCAGTCCTCCGCCCCCACTGACCCGCTCCCGTCTCCTCTCCCCAGCCCGGCCCTCCCCCACCAAGGGGGGCGCGCCCCACAACTCCTGTGTTCTTGCCTATCTAGCATGCTGTAGACTTTCGTTAACTTAGGATTATGTGAGAAATGAGCATATTTACTCCATTGCTGTATTTTCAGAGAGGCTTAATGATTTCCTCAGTCAAGTCATTTACTTCTAAGCCAATAGATAATGCCTTCGTCATAGTTTTCTGGGGGGGGAAAGTAACTGTGCGTTTGTTCTGCAGATGCCCAACTCCCTCTGAATCGTGCAGATTGGTGCTGAGCACGCAACAAAAGTTTTTAGCTTCTCCTCAGTTTCTGGTGCTTCGCAGGGGAGAGGAAAGGACTTTGGCATTAAACACAAGAAGCAGGCAGGGAGCCATCTCCTTTAACTTTTCTTCTCTGTTATCACTTGCAATGAAGAGGAAACAGAAGAGATTTCTGCAGATGACTTTCTTATTCATGGTGGCTTTAATTTTCCTGCCCAATATTGGTCTGTGGTCTCTGTACAAGGATAAGCACCTGGTGAAATCTACGGAACCCGGGGAGCAGCAGGTAAGTGCCATCCGGAGAACGCTCACCAGAGGATTGGTAAGGCGTGCAGCTGGCTGGGGCACAGCAAGCGAGCGCAGGGTGGGTGGCCTTGGGTTTTCTCCCAAGTATTTGCGGGGCACACATTCGGAGACTGGAGACTTTGGGGCGTAAGCAAGTCGTTGTTTTAGATCTTAACCAATGACATGGGTAAAGTGTAAAATCAACTAGATAAGGAGGATAAGAGAGGTCAAGAGCAAGAGAGAAGACAGTCTCTCTCGGTTGGTCCTTAGCTGGTTTTTGACTTGAGGTGGATGCAAGGTAACTGCTAATTTGTGGGATGTGGAAGTGGACTTGCTTTCACTTCTCATCCGGTTTGGGTATCCAGGTTAAAGTGCACTGGGCCAATTAAATTATTAAACTTGTGAAGTAGTTCTCAAAAAACAAGCTACAGTTTTCTATATTTTTGGTTGTAATGTTTGCTTAGCAACAGCTTTCTTACTCTATGGAGACTTAAAGTCACGGTTTTTCCTCTCCTGTTGCTAAGGTGATGTGCTGGGGGTATACAGGCAGAGTTATTAAGGATGCCTGTTCAGTTTCACAATCTGGTGATAACAGTTTGTTGCTAAAAGCTTTTCTTCATATCTGAAACCCTGGGTGGTGTGGTATGTTTTGTTTCTACGTACATGTAATCTGTTAGTATGTACATAGCTCATGATTTACCATAGATCAAAATAACTTAAGGAGTAACAATGAAGAAAAAAATCTTTCACCAAGTGTTGAAAAGTAATATCGTTGAATTTCTTGTTTATTAATAAATAAGATAGCTTCTGTAATTCAGCTTTTAACAATAGAATGCAACCTTCTTTGTGATATTGATGTAACACTTTTTTTAACTAGTCCTGTGGGACACCTCAGAATATTAATATTGTTAATTTCAAGGGTCATCACCCATGTACACCGTGTACCTTCCACAGATAGAAAGGGTTTAAATAAAAGTCCATTGGTGGACAACAGCAATATGTATTAACGGCAATTAAATATTTGTTCTTCTACTTAACAAAGTTTGATCTTCTCTTTACACAGTGATAGTTAGTTGTGAAATATCCGGAGGTAATCTACTTTTTCATTTTGACAAGTAATGATTACCAGTCTCTAAACCTTAAAGATAACTAGTTGTTTATGGATTTTTGGTGGATTGGAATTTTGAGGGAAAATGTTGACATGTTTTTATTTAGTTGCTGAACTCTTATCATCCTTTCTAATACGGAGATAACTTTGATTTGAAGTATATTCTGTATTGTCATTCCAGTGAAAAAAAAGGAAGATGTGCACTTTGAATGTGAAACTTTTTTTCCTATTTAGATCACTTATTTCTCCAACCCCTCATATGAAAGATTTTATTAATATTAGTAAATACAATATTATGTAAAAGTTCTACTTCAAAATAGTTAAAATAAGAAAAGCAAAATTGAATTAACAACTATCAGAAGTATTTGCTGTATAGGTAACATAAAACACTAGTTATTCTTATTAATGAGATCTTTACAACTTTCACACTGGCTCTTACTGATTTTATCTCTTAATGAGAAATTTGTCTGTCCAATGCCATTAAAAAATGAAATATGGCAAATCAACTCTCTGACTTATTGTAATCTCCAAAAGAGTTTCCTTGTTTCTGGTCCTTCTATATCACCAATGATTCTTAATGGTAGGTAATAAATTAACAATTATAGAAGGCATGGGGTGGCAAGAGAAGGAGCTATTTTTCAAACTTTCATACACTGGAGTAAATAACTGATGGGTATTTTGTGACTTTCCAGTTTAATAAATCTGTGTAACAGTTTTGAAACCAAGAGTAAAGACCAGCAGTTATATGCAATAAAATGAATGTCTGTCACACACTTTAGTAGTTTTTAACCTAATTAATAGTTTTAAAACTAATACTTTCTTATAGAAACAAAATAAAATTTAAAAAGGCAGGAATTTATTGTCACTCACTGAAAGAATTCATTGTAAAACAGGAAAAGATACGCTTTTACTGGTTTTATCCCACTGTTAAATATAATTGGGAAGATAATTAGATCATTGGATAAATAAGAGTTAAATACGTATATATACATATGCGTATATGCATACACGTATATGTATATATGATATACGTGTATGTATATATGTATGTGTATGTGTATATACACACTTGACCAGATAAAAAGTGACTTGCAGTGATGGATTAAACATGCTTAATATTGTGATATAATAGTTTGCTAACGTATATATAAATCCATGTTAGTAAGTCAGCTAGACACACAGGTTTCCAATTGAAGCATGTAATTTGACTATTGGATAATGTGCTATTTAAATTTAGCAATTTGTTCTAAAAAGACTATTTCATGGTTAATTGCTAAAATGTTCTTCAAAAGCCATCTTTTGCTATATTTATCACTAAGTTGTAAAATCGTGAGGGTAGGGATAATGTGCTGATTGAGGCATTGACAGCAGTAAGTACTGAAGCTATTCAAAACACGTCACGTGCCCATATAAGCAGTCTATTTTTACAGCAGTTTTGTGTAAAACAGCATTTGTGGTGCTAAATGTGATGTGATAGTGGGGTCACAGGAATTGAAAACCTTTACTGTATTAAATAGTTCAATTATTACAGTGGGCTGTAGGGAAGTACTTTAATTTATAGAGACTCAAAATCATAGAATGGCTAATACTCTTTAAATTCTCCTAATCTGAAAATAAAAAATAAAAAAAATAAATTCTCCTATTTTTATTTTGCCAGAGTTCATCACTAATAGTTGTCTACCTACTATTCAGTATATATAGTATTTATTATACAATCTGAAACAAAGTGAAGGTAAACAGAAAACACTGACAGAAACTATGTATTAATTTTCATACTGTTTAGTATCTTCACATTTTTATCCTCATTTTTATACGATTACGAGTAACTTGCACTTATTGTCATTTAACATTAAGAATAATATTTCTGATAGTTCCCATAATACTTGAATATTTGCTCCATCTATGATGCAGAAAAGAAAAAAAAATGAAATAAAAATTCCCAGATTATTCATTTAAAAGTTTTTTTTTTCTTTTCTCTCACATGAGAGAAAAGACCAAATAAGATTGAAAAAATTTAATAATACAATAATTAAGATGTGTATTTTATTGTTTGGGCTCTGCAAAGTTGGAATCCCAGTTACTGAAATAATTTTTAAGCTTTTGAGACTTTTAATGTTTTAGAAAAATTTGAAGATATTTTATAGTTTTGGTTTATATGTTATTAAGTTATCAGTCATAATGTTCATATGTTATTTTAAGTTGAGTTAATTTTGTCACTTGTTTGCTCTTATTGAGATGATATAATTATCTCCTTTATTTTGTTTAGAAATATATATGTATATTACAAAATAATTTATTGATAATGAAGGTGGCATTTAGCTGAGAATGATTACTATATGATTATTGTATAATACTTCTCATTTTTCTCTTAAAATTTGAATTGCTATTTTTCTTTACTTTCAGCTGCATTTAAATTAAAATTATATATTTAGATCTTAATTAAGCAGTGTATTAGGATAATTAGACAAAACAATATTTTAGAGCAAAACTACTTCATTCTTATACCTTTATTATTATACCTTTCTAACTAATTGTTCATACAGGAATAGGTAAATAAAAACTACCCCTAAACCACTTTCTTTCCCTAAATACATTAAGAAGATTAGTAAAAAAAAAAAAAAAAAAAAAAGTAGCTGCAGTTTGGCAACTAAGTTGCAAATAATATGACTTACAGAAATAATGCAAGAATATTCAGGGTATGACAAAGATCTTGCAATAACTTTGCGAATTATTTTTGAAATGAAAGAACTATAGTCAAAATTGCAGAATTTTAAATCAGACATTTTCAGAATTATTCAGAATGATTTTAGAAACTTAAGCTTGCCTTCGATTTTTCTACCACGTTAAAAAAAGAACAAAACTAAACTAAACTAAATACTCAGGTCACTTTTAAATTGTAGAACCTTCTTCTTTGTACTTTGAATTTTTATTGGTGAAATTGGGCAAATCATGCTTGCCACATAAGGTATGTAAAGTCCTGATCACATCTTGGGTATGGAAAGTATGGTGTGGTAACGTTTTGTTTTTAGTCAGATCCACATGTAAGCTGTGCGTGACAGATGTGGGATTTTGCCTTCATTTAAAAACAAAATCTCTCCTGAAAGATTCCTCGTCATCTTTTATCAACTCTTCTAAAGTTAATCAGCACCACACATCGAGGGGATTCTTTCTTTTGGTGAAGAACATTTTTTCCCCCATGGCATTTTAAACCTGCTTTATGATGTGAAAATGTCAGATAATTGGTACTGAGTGTATGCAAACTGCCTTATGCTTTCCTTTGTCATGCTGATCACTAAAGCAGTAGAGTGTGTCTGTGTTTCTTTTCCAGCAAACACCTTAAAAGAGCTAAGGACAGGAGAAAAAAAATTAAGGTTTTCTCTTCTCTCTTCCTGTTCTCAGGATTATCAATACACTAAGTGTGAAATGATGTATTAGTTTGAGCCATACTGTTCTTAATTAGCTAAAATGTAGGTTTTAAATTAGGATTTTAAAGGACCTTTTCTTGAATTTATGGAAAATCCATTCTGAGTCGCTACAGGATCGCACCACACAGACCACTGTAACAAGTGTCTTAATTATTTGCTGTGACCTCGTAGATCGCAACATGATTAGTTCATCACCTTGCCTCCTGGGAGACTATGTGAAACACAGTCTTCTGTTCGCAATCTGGTAAAAAATTAGATAGGTTTTTCTCCCGTTCATTGCTGTATTCGATAAGCTGTGCTGAATCAATTAGACTCCTATAAGGTTTTTTTGTTTGTTTGTTTTCTGTAAGAGAAACCAAGTCAAGACTGGAATATGTGGGGAAAAGGGTAAGAAAGTTTGGGTGTTCTAAGTGGTTTAGAGAAGAGAATTGAGGAGTTTGCTTTGCTTTGCTTTGTTTTTTTAAAGTTTTGTCAGGAATAGCCATGACAACCTTTAGGAAGTTTGCAACTGTGTCTCACCTTGTAACACTTTTATACAGATGAAAAGTCAGCTGAGGTACATCAAGAATAACCTTAAAGGAAGGGATACAAATTAAGATGAGGAAAAGATGTTAGGCATTGTAAATGGGATATAGAATCAGATGTGGTTGTGCTTTGTCTAAGCAGTCACTCATTTTTCATTTGCTTGGCTTGCTTATGATGAAGAGGTGAGCACTGGAGACTTCTGATTCTTAAAACCATCTTACATGACTACATTGTTCTTCTCTTTCCTTCATATTTTCATGTGTTGACAAGGTACCATTATAGAATTAAAGATAAAAATATGCCACGAAATAGAAGGTTCTCAGGATGATAGTAAAAGTAAAGACACACTCATAAACTAGATACTTGCTCTCCATATGACCACCATCTGTCACACCATAAAGCTAACAATTCCTAAATTCTCTCAAAATGCAGTTGTAATTCTTGAATGCGCAACAAGAAAGAACAAATAAAAACTGTTTGTGCTACTGACAATATATATTTAGACAGGCATGAACATATGTGTATTCACACATATGGATTTATTTAAAGGTTGAAAAGGTTGAAAAGAAGAGACAGCATCCACAAATGTTCAAGAACACGATTACCACCACTGTTCCTCTCCAATATGCTGGTATCTGTTACTACCAAACTTCAACTAGGTGGCCAGAAAGAGGGTGAAAAAATAAAAAGTAAATTTAGAATAAAGGAAAGTCACATGAATGTTTTCTGCAACTTTTCTACTTCTAGTATAATGGGGAAAAGTACGGACCGGATTAGCTGTATTCTCAAAGTATTCATTTCACATATTCATTTAGCAGCACACATACACATACATCCCCATGCGTGGTCTCACTTATAAAGAAAAAATAAATCTACCCAACTGTTTCATTTTGTGTATTTTTTTTTTTTTACTATTGTAACTTTATGCTTTTTCCATTGCTTTGAATCCACAAGAGGCTGTTAGTCGAGTTTGAAGCGTCATTTAAATATTACTAGTGTAATTCTAGGAAAGTACGGAGAGATAAAGAAATGCATCTGTTTCTAGAAGTACTTACATCAATTTAGCCAGTGTGAGACTCATAGCAAGGATTTAGCTTGTTAGACTTGCACAGATTATAAATAGGGTGTTTCGTTTGTTATCTGGTAATAGAATCAATGCAGTTGTGGTTGCCATAGACGATGGTGGTGGCTATCAGCTCTCTATTGCAACGAGTGGGGTGGTGTCTCAATTCGGACTGAGAAGGCTAATTTAAAATTTATTGCCCAATTACTCATGGAATGTTATTTTCAGCACTTGAAGTCTAGAAAGCCCGAGACAGGGAATTTTATTATAAATCATTTTGAACTGTTTTATCATAATAAAAATGACCACATTGTCAGGGCTGCCACCCAAGTTTGAGTGAGTTGAGCTTTTCTTTTTCCTTATTTTTGGCATGTCTCCTCAGCAAAAGAATCTAGTTGAACTTAATTTTAGGAGGAATATCAGAATTTCCATTCTATCTTGTTCTCTTTTAGTATGTAAGGATGTAGGATCTGGAACCAAATTCTCAGGGTTCAAATTCTGGTTCCAGCACTTAGCACTTTGTGACATTTAGCACGTCATTGATCTTTACTAAATCTGTTTTCTCTTAAGTCAAATGAGGAAGACAATACTTTTCTTGTAGTGTTATAGTGAGGACTAAATGCTTAGTATCTTGAACAGCATATAATAAGGATTAATGAATATAGATTGTTTTTATGGTATAAGCATTTATAAGCAATCATTGCCATCAGCAAGGAAATTAGTGTTTGTTTAATAAATATTTGCAGATGGTTTCTCTTTGCAAGGTTGTGTCAAGAAAGCACAGCAAAAGAATGAATATGGTAGAGGACTGTCATTGATGTGTTAAATCCGGAAAGAAGGGACTGTTCAATAAACGAATAGGGTCTAGAAAATGAAAGGGTTTTTTCTTTGCAATTTTTTGGTCCAATGCTTAAGGACAGGTTTTTAATTTTATTTTTCATATAATCATTTATTGCAAAAAATGAATTTTTTTGGTATATTGCATTCAAAGTTATTTTAAAAATCGAAGCTTTTAATAGAAGAGATTTTTTTAAAAGTAATACTTCTTTGTAGTGACCACTTTCATTTCCCATAATAAATAATGCCCATAAAAAAATAATAATAATAATAATGCCCATGCCTCACATATAGGCATTTTTTTCTCTACATTAATTACAAACAAGAACCTGAGAACTACTTTTGCTGTTTAAATCTTGGCTATGAGAGAGACTGGATTAATCTGAAGAAAAAGTTAAAAAGCAGAATAGAAACTATCAAAATCATGAATCTACTTTATAAAGAGTTATTATTTCCTTCAGTGGAGTTAGGAGGTACGGAAAAAGCATATTGCATGTGCCCATTCTTAATTTTCTAAATAGTGAATTGGTGAGGTTAAATTGATATTCATGAAACAAAAACAAGCACTAAATGGTAGAATTTTCTATGTGTATCATGGACCTTTGGAAGAGGGAGAGAGCGGTATGATCTCTGGACCCATTAGAGCTCCATTCTTTTAGGGGGAAATGTTGAGCCACATCTTATCAGAATTAGACAGGGTTGGGATTAGGCTAAGGGTTAGGACAGATACTTCAAGTTCCAAATTTGGGCTCACCACTTCCCAGAACATGTCCTCTTGTGCAAGTCACTTAATGTCTTAGAACCTCAGGTCTTCGTGTGTTAACACAGATATTATCTTATAAAGGGTAGCAGAGAGAACTCACTGGATTAATATATGGAAATTGCCCTGGTGCATAGTAAGTCAAGTAAGGGAAACTAAACAAATAGCATCGCTGCCTTTTTTTCAGTTTTTAGGGTATTCATTAAAGGTAGTGAATACGCTTAATATTGGGCAAACTCAGTAAATTTATAATAAAAAAAATCACTATTAATTTGTTTATTAATGATAATAGAGATGTTTATTGGCTATACGTACCAACGATACTATGCTACACCCTGCGGCAAGTAAGTGATTAAGAGATAAATCTGTTTTCAATTAACTTACAATCTGCTCATTAGGAAAAGGCATGCACACACCCATAATACGGGGATGGATTAAATTGTTTCACAAGAAATACATGTTCTAATCATTTACAGTTTAGAAGAGGTAGAGAAAACGTCAGTTATTGTGTAAGATTTATGTGGCCTTAAGTGTTCTGTGCAAATATACTGATTTAATTGTCCAACAATTCATTGAGATAGGTGCTTTTGAATAACTCAGTTCAGAGTTAAGTAAGGCACAAAGACGAAAAACTTGAGTTTGTGCACTCTGGATTCATAAAAAGAAAAAAATAACGAACAGTGTTAATAGCTGTGTAGTTTAAGGCAAGTGAGAACTTTGAAAAAGTGAATGGGTTTGATAATGTGTCCCTGATACTCTCTTGATTGAAGTTACATGCAGTGATAGAGGTATACACAGAATTGTAAGTGGTTAAATGGTAAGACTAAACAATACAACTGAAATATCTTATAAGATTGATAATAAGTATTTGTGGGCCTGGCATTGATATAAACAGCTGAATGTGAGGTCTTGTTTGGTAGGAGACCAGAGAAGCCAAAGAGGGCTGATGCATGAAGGCCAGTCCCTAAGGAAAATGAAGATAGATGAAAAAAAAAAAAAAAAAAAAAAAAGGCAGAAAGAAGCAGAAAAGGTTGTTAGGACCTGAAAGGTAAATATAGAGCATGTTTCTGTTATAGTTCAGCAGAGAGGTTTGAGATTTTTCCTATGCAGTTATCTTACTAATTTGGAGAGATAATTGAACATTTGTGAAATGTTCTGCAAAGTGTGAAACAATATAATATGGTTATCTATAATATCTAGATAGATAGGTAATTAGATGTTTATCATAGTATATATAGTCCTGTAATGAAGATTGAAGACTATAATACTGAATGGGAATGTCAAGAAACTGTGGCAGCCACCGGGTCAATAAGACAGCAACGTACCTGTCAAAATAAATGCAGATAATGAATGGATATGCAGAGCAAAGGAAAAAAGCAATTGGTTATGTATAGGTAGTAGAATGAGGGAAGTGAAAGCATATTAATTTAAAGGAAAAGGAGATAGTAATATTAAGTTGCCAAGAATTCCAAGATAATATGTGAATAATAAAATTAATAAAATCATTATGATAAAAAATAAAATAATAAAATACAATATATTAACAATAAAAGTTAAAGTAGCATTTATGTATAGTTTCTTACCGTGTACCAGACACCATGTTAAGCTGTTCTTAGTCACAGCATATCCATGGTAAAAAAAAAAAGTGAGACTTTTTTTTCAAAATTTGTTAAGATCTTCCAGTGATTATTCTACCAATATTGAAGTTTTGGACTATCTATAATTTACCGTATAATGTAACTACATTGAATATCCTGACTGTGGGGTTGTATATTAACTTAGCTGTGAAAGGAAATACGCACAGTGGTTAAGAGCTTGGATACTAGAACCAGGCTGTCTGGTTTCAGTTCCAACCCTACCTGTGTCACTTTAGATGAGTTGCTTATCTATATTCTGTGTCTTAGATTTGCTATTTCTAAGATGGGTACAAAAAACAGTGCCTACTTGGTTGAATTGATGTGTGAGTTAAATAGGTTAATGTTCATAAAATGTTTGAGGGAGTGGATTGCACATAGCAAGCAATTTTAAAGTGTTAGCTATTATTATCTGTTAGAATTCTAGAGAATTGAGATCGGATGAAAAAGGAAAAGTATGTTTCTATACCATTTCTTCCATAAACCCCATCATGAGGGTTTCTAAAGAATTTGCATTTTTTTTTAAAGATTTATTTCTTTGAGAGAGAGAGAGAGAGAGAATGCACACGAGTGAAGCGGAAAGGGGCAGAGGGAAAGAATCCAATCAGACAACCTGCTGAGTGTAGATCCAGAGTGGGTCTCCCATCTCAGGACCCTGAGATCATGATCTGAGCTGAAACCAACAAGAGTTGGACACTACTGACAGAGCCACCTAGGTACCCTCAGAATTTTCATTCTTAAAAAGCTTTAAAAAAATGTGCAGTCCCACATCGGGCTTCCTGCATGGAGCCTGCTTCTCCCTCTGCCTGTGTCTCTGCCTCTCTCTCACTGTGCTGTCATGAATAAATAAATACAATCTTAAAAAGATTGTCCAAAGAAACATCTTTGACTTCTTTCTCTTTCTTCCTTTCTTGTTTTTTTTTTTGAATTTTAGTAGCTCATATGGAAATAATATAGCACTTAGTTAAGAAGTTTTTGTAACTTAAACCAAGGACTCACATAGCCCTACACATGTCAGAGCAGACTGGATTTCAGCAGAGAATCTAGTTCTTCCCAGCATCTGCAGTCAGCACCAATGCTGTTATGGTGACCTTTCCCCTCATATTTTGTGTGCTCTTCTCTCTGCAGGATGTTGATTTCTCAATGTGTATTTTGCCCTCAAGGGATAAAAACTATCTTTTAAATTATGTCATTAAGTCTGAACTTCTAAAAAAGATTATCTAAAAATGTCTTCAGGGTCAAATATTTTCTTATTTTATATAACTTGAATTTTAACATTATTGCTCTGGCTTGGTTCTGAATGATACTGTTTGGGACTGGGAAAGTGAGCTTGACAAAAGAAATACTCTCTTACTCCTAGTACTTTGGAGAAAACTGGTTGGGAAAACAGGAATGGAAAGCTGTAGAAGACTAAGTGGTGAGGGAAGATGAAAATGTAAATTGTATCATTTTTTTATGGAGCCTAACAGTAGGGTATCAGATTAACAATAACTATATAGTGGGATTGTTTCCGCCTCTTAATTTCTACAGAAACT
This sequence comes from Canis lupus baileyi, assembly GCF_048164855.1. Taxonomy (NCBI): domain Eukaryota; kingdom Metazoa; phylum Chordata; class Mammalia; order Carnivora; family Canidae; genus Canis; species Canis lupus. The sequence continues at coordinate 24,274,390 of NC_132861.1, forward strand.
TTCATTTTTTTCTTTTACAAACTGAAGTAAATTACATTTTCTGTATAATCCCCACATTCCAAGGCAAAGATCTTGAGTTCTAATATATGAAATATGGAGGGAAAGATAAGTACCAGAGAGGCCAAGGGGATACTATTCAAGAAAGAGTAGAAATACAAACTACTTTATCACTTTGCCCCCCTCCTCCTTTTTTCTGCTCAGAGCTGACTGTCCTCTCCTTTTCCTTTAAAATTTTCCTTAAAGAAACATTTCAAATGGGAATTGATCAATTATTAGTCCTATGAATGGACAAAAGACTTCAAACTCTAAAAACTTGAGTCTTTTGCATTATATTAAAAGAAAAAGGTTATGTTGAACCTAACTGGGTTTTCAATTATTGAAATATGTATGATGTGAGAAATACTCTTTTAGCCCAAGGCTTCTGCTGTTGATCTATGTTGCCATTGTTTTGTTTGTTATACTGGGAGCTGACACCTTATTTCAGACTCTGCCATCAGAAGGTAAATATTGCTTAGTGTGTCACCTCAAGGGACACGATCTTGTGTAAGTTAAAAATAAAAACTGGCACAAAGAAGCCCAAACTACTAGTAAAGAATCTCTCTCTGCTTTCCCACTCAGCATTTCCTCCCATTTTCTTTTTTTTTTTTTAAATTTTTAAAAAATTTTTATTTATTTATGATAGTCACAGAGAGAGAGAGAGAGGCAGAGACACAGGCAGAGGGAGAAGCAGGCTCCATGCACCGGGAGCCTGACGTGGGATTCGATCCCGGGTCTCCAGGATCGCGCCCTGGGCCAAAGGCAGGCGCTAAACCACTGCGCCACCCAGGGATCCCTTTCCTCCCATTTTCTAAAGCTGTTTTCTTCAAATTCCTCTTGTCTTCTCAAATCTTCCTTGCTACCACCTGTCTTCCTATGCTCACTGGATAGCCTGGCCTCATTCTTCACTGACAGCGCAGTATTTTCATATTGGGAGAACCAAGACCTCATGCCATAAAATCAGAAAAGTGCCCACCTTTATTTCTCAGTTCTCTATTTGCCTCCTGTGACTGTGGAAAGATGTCCCTAATTTTAGGACATATTAGGGACTTTCTCTCCAGACTATCGACCATAACTTTTTTTAGGAATTTCACATTGATCTGTTGTGTGTGTGTGTGTGTGTGTGTGTGTGTGTGTGTTTTCATTTTACTTATTTTAAGTCTCTTTCTCTCTGATCCATCCTTCACATCAATATTTAAACTTGCTCTGATTTTTCCCACTATTGGAGGAGTGCAAGGAGCTAGAGCAAAGCAAAGATGGTGTCATTCTGTGTCACACACCCCTTTGGTACTGTCCTGTCTCTCTCCTCTTAACAACCAAACCTGATGCATCTACTTCCTGACTTTCTGCTTCTGTGCATGGCAGGCTGATTCCAGCTCCTCTAATCTGCATTAGGTCCTTTCAGCTGTCACTGTGAATCTCTTGGTAGGTAGTTCCCAAAGCACTTTTCATTAGTCATACTACTTGATATAATTTAACTCAACTCTCTTACCTAAAACAGTCTTCTTTATCTAAAAAGAGGGGCAGAGTAGGAGACTTAAAGAGAGAAGAGACTGGAAAGGCAGCTTTGGGAAATAAGCAAGAAGGTCAAATAGGGAAACGTGCACTGACTCTTTACTGGTACTTTAGGCTTTGCTCTGCAAACCCTTATTTTAATTCTTCTATCCCCATGGCCTATCCCAACCACCATGCATGCACAAATATATTTACCATTGTCTTTATAGACACCTACTTCTGTTCTTTTCCTTAAAATGATATTTTCTTTGGCATCTCTGCAATTCTTCTTGTCTACATTCTCGGGAGAGGACCATGAGAGAAGGGGCAGTTCACCCAGCTGCTCATAATTTCAGTTGTCAAATATAAGTTGATGACTCCCGAATCATTATATCTAATTCAGCTATCCCTCTGGACATGTGATCCACCCACCCATCTAAAATCTAGAAACATATTTTAAACCTTAGGTGTCTGCAATGAAATCTACTTTTCCTTACACTCCCTGCAGCGGTTCTCTCTTTGTGTGTCTTACCTAAATTAAGCATACCATCATCTATCTCAGTGTTCATTATGATCAGTACCTTCATTATGTTTACTTCTGAAATTCAGTCCATTGATACACATTAAAAATTCTTCCTAAAACATCTCTTTTGCATTCATTCATGTCTCTTGATGCTCCTTGCCACTGCCATGGTTGGGACCAGCAAAAACACTTCACTGGATTTCTGGAAAAGAGCCTCAACTTGATAGTCCTACCTCCAGCCTTCTCCTCCAGTCTACAATCACAAAGCCGAGTTGTTTATCCAAAGTATGTAACTGAAGGCCATGGCCATTTGTCATTCTACTCATGAGGTAGCTTCCCACATCTTCAGATTAAAGTTCAAAGTCTTTAATATGGCTTTACTGTATTAAATGCTCCTTGATAAACCCAACTGCCCACTACTTTACTGCCAAGACTCTGCAGGCTCCAACCGCTTTGAACTTCTTTTAGGTTCCTTAGAATATCATGTTCTTTCTCCTCCAGGAATTTGCATGTATTTTATCTTCAGTCTTACCTGAATAATTTCTACTTTACTTCCAAACTCTTTCTGGGAAATTTCCCCTGATTGCTCATGCTTGGCTTTGGTATCTTACCTGTTTCTATGAAAAACTTTCTTTTTCTGCCCTTTTAATGAAATTTAACAGTCTGTGTATTAACTACCAGTTTAGGTAGTTTATTCACCATTAATCAGTAACTTCCTTAAACTTAGTAGAAGTTGATTGATGGCTTTACCCTGCCCCCTTGGCAAAAAAAAAGAAAAAAATAAATTTGTCGAGGTACTAATCCCTTGAATTTGTGAATGTTACCTGAATTATCCTCCTAGGCCCTAAGTCCAATGACAAGCATCCTTATAAAAGACACACAATGTGGGGGGTATTTGATGTACAGAAGGGAAGAAGACACAGACAGGGGAGGGAGATGCAGTATGAAGATAGAGGCAGAGATTGGAGTGATGCAGAATAACCCAAGCAGTTGGAAGAGGCAAAAGAGGATGGAGCCTCCAGAGGTGAGGCAGCCCTGCCATCACCTTGATTTGGAATTTCTGGCCTCCAGAACTGTGGGAGAGTAAATTTTTGTTATTCAAAGCCACCTAATTTGTGGTGATTTGTTAAAGCAGCCCCGGGAAGCTAATACAGTTAGAAATTGTCTTTTCCACGTTTTAATTCCAGTGCCCAGCATTGCCTGACCACAAGTTAGGCATTGAATAAATATTTGTTGAAAGAATGAGGAATGATAGATATGAATCGTTTTCTGAATATTGAACTTATGTTAGCTGAACTATATTTATACGAAAATAAGAGTTTGTGCAACCCATTATGTATGCATAAATGCCAAATAGGTATTATCAAACCACTGTGAATATAAAAAAGTTAAACTGTTGTCATTCTCATGAATTAGGTTCTATTTGCATGTGTTCGTTCTGTCTCTCTCTGACTAAATTTGCTGTTATGTCAAGACTTGACTGATCCTGATACTGAAAATCACAATGAGATTTCATCAAACTTGTAGACATCCGAGGTGCTATAGAAGCCATGTATGGCTCCAGTAACTTTAATGAAAAGAAGGGTCACCTTCAAACAAGCCGGTAAGATAAAGAACTGCATACAATCACAGAATGTATGCTTTCTCTAATTATAGCAACATCTGTAGTATAACTTACACTTATAAAGTGTTTAGGCACATGATGTATCTACATTAACTACTGTGGCAATTTAGGCAAGACTTATTTTAAAATTTTACTGATTTATAAAAAAGCTTGTAGTTGAGTTAATTATTACAATCTACAAGGGAGCACTAAGCAGCCCACTTCATTTAAAAAAGTCATTTTGGAAATACAGATTGACATATTTCAAGGGGTTTATTTTAATTTGAACGCTTCAGATCTTAAGACTTCTATTAACTTGATTGTCTAGCATAGGTCTTCATTTTAACAGCCCCAACTTCTTTTGAAAAAGTCTACCTTGATTTACCTGTGTTCATTTTAATTAGCAGTTGTCTAGTGGGGATGTGGAAGCAAGGAGAGGAAGGGAGAATATTCAAGGGTAAAACTTTGAAAGAGATTAGGAAAAAAATTCTAAGAGCTAGAAAAGATATGACAGGGTTTATTTGGTAGAGGCATATTTAATTCAGTGTCTTGGGGGAAATCTCTTACTGTTCTGATAATTACATAGCATTGTGTTTGATGAGATGGTCGCACAAAGCTCTTCATGATGCTAAATTACTTCAAGCACATTAATTATATTTCCTTTTCTTTGTACTAGTATGATGGTCAGCTTTGGATTTTTGAACTTCTCATTCTGATGTTTCTATCTACTGGTCACCTAACTTTGACCTTTTTTTCCCTTCAGTTGCTTTTGTGTTCATCTCAATAAGTGTGTTAAAATGATTTTCAGTGTAAGAAGGGTTACCAAGATGTATTAAGCTTTTAAAAGATGTGCAGAGGAGGGCTGGGTGATGGAGTGGATTGAGCATCTGACTCTTGATCTCAGCTCAGGTCTTCACCTCAGGGCCATTGAGTTCAGGCTCTGCACTGGGCTCTGACTGGGCATGGAGCATGGAGCCTACTTAAAAAAAAAAAAAAAAAAAGATGTTCAAAAATATTAGAGGGAGGCTTTTTTTTGTTGTTGTTGTTTTTTAAATCAGGTCTTTTTCCTTAATGTTATCAGTCCAGTGGCATCTAGTATCAAATGCCATTTAAAACGTTCTTATAGTTGGGCAAAAATAATACATGCTATTATACATTAGCTTGTGTCATAATATTTAGATGCTAAAACATAACTTTCTAGGCACCATCACATAACAAAAACATGCCTGTGGATGTTTGGTTAAACATTTTGAGAAAATATGTGCATCTGATTATAAGCAACTTGTTTGACATGAACACTAAAGAAGTCTTTTCTGATTTACACTTGACTTGATTTTACATTGTTTCTGTATCTGCAGTTACATATTTCTATTTATTTAAGACACATTCAGTCTTTGTCAGTGATCTCGTGGTAATATATTGTCTCTGAATGATTCATCAGTATCTTTCATGTAGATAAATACAAAAACTATTTTTTGTAATTTTTTTAGATGGAAAAGGTTTTCACTTTCATTTTACTGATGGAATGTATAGGTTTGGGTAAACATTTCTTTAATACATTTAAAAAATATAATACAAGTACAGCAATCAAATATTAGCTATGGGTATTTGCCCTTTTTAAATATAAAATAGTAGTTTGTGTATGTTTGTCAGTCCTTCTCGTTCTGTTTAGTATGTTTTGCCATCTTTAAGTTGGGTAGGACATTGCTTTTAATTTATGCTTATTTTATGTACCATTTTACTTAATTTCTTATTGTTTTTTTGTCTGATTTTTATTACTCACCTGGGACATATATTTTATAGTGTTTTCTTTCTTTTCCTGTGTGACACTGATTATGTATGCAGATACATATATGTATTTTCATATATATTATGTATGTATGTATATATCAATTTTGTCATTGTCAGTATTGATCGACATGTGAGTACTTTGTGAGAAAGTATTTTTTTTGTGAGAAAGTATTTAATAATATTTTCATTTCTCATTTTAGCAAATATCATTTTCTTCCATAGTTTATTAGATTTGAGTAAATATGAAAATTTGAGCTATGACCTTTAAAAAACATCAGTTAGGAATAGTGAGTAAGAATGACTTTTTTTTTTCTTTTTTACCATGGGCCCCGAAGAAAGATTGATAAAGTTAAAACATAAGGTAAGTGGGTGTCTGCACTAGCTGATAGTGACTATTTGAGGCTGACATGGGTACTTCTAGACAAACATAAACACGAGGTAAGCTTTCTGAGTCCTACCACCGTTAAAGGAAAATGTTTAAGGTCACTTTATCCTCATTGCAATACACATCCCCAAAGATATGGATTTGGGGTTTACTTTTCAATTTTTCAGGTTGCCCTAGATGCTCACTTTAACCAATATAAAATGCTATGAAGTAGTCCAAATCTGATTTTGATGATTCTCTCTTAAAGCTTTTTCTACATGGCCTGATTAGTGGCATACTGAGCACTATTAAGAAGAGGTAAGTGCACAGAAACAGCATATGAAATCTACGATATAATACTAAAAACAGTTTTCCTTTTTGTGTGAATGTGAAGTACAGTATAAATTGTTTATCACAGTATGTGATACAGAATGAATTACTATGGAGTGGTGACTAATTTTTAAAAATTTATGTGCCATTTATTAAAAATATTCATGCTAATAATAAATGTTACACATGAATGAATTCTTGGAGCTTTCACATATCTTATTCCCATTTTAATTAATTTGTCAAATACGTATTGCATTTAGCCAGGATTTGATGAAACTGCTAATATTAAGAACAAAATAGACTTAGAAGAACAATAATTCTATTCTGCCATAAACTACCTAAACACAAAGCTAAAATCTTAGGTGTTCTGAGATTTTGTCACTTTCTTTTCTAAAGTGCCTTCTGCGTACTTTTGGTTGCAGTCTCTCTCTTTTTTTAATCATATTGTCATTTTTTAATGTTACGTAAAATTTGTTTACATACAGTGCTAAGGAAGAATTTTATATCCCACTCATCAGCTTTGTTGATATTAGATTTATTTCACAATAAGAATTCTTATTTTATTTTATTTTATTTTATTTTATTATTTTTTTTATTTTATTTTTTATCTGGTATAATTAACATACAATGTTATGTTGATCTTAGGTATACAATGTGATAATTCACCAATTCTATTCAGTACTCACTGCTCATCAAAATAAGTCTATTCTTAATTCCCTTCACCTATTTCACTATTCCCCCCATGCACCTCCCCTCTGCAACACAACAAACCTTGTGTTTGTTCTCTACAGCAAGAGTGTCTGGTTTCTCTCTCTCTTTTTTCCCCTTGATCTTTTGTTTTGTTTCTTACATTCCACGTATGAGTGAAATCATATGGCATTTGTCTTTTTCTGACTGGATTTTTTTGATTAGCATAATAGTCTCTAGCCCTCCATCCATGCCATTGGAAATGGAAAGATTTTAATTCTTTTTTTTTATGGCTATTAGTGTATTGTGTGTGTGTGTGTATATATATATATATATATATATATATATATATATATATATACCACATCTTCTTTATCCATTCATCTATCAGTGGATTCTTGGGCTGCTCCATGATTTGAATATTGTAAATAATGTTGCAGTAAATGTAGAAGTGCATATATCCTTGAATTAGTGTTTTGTAGTTTTGGGGTAAATACCCAGTAGTGTAGTTACTGGATCATATGGTAATTATCTTTTTTAATATTTTAAGAATTTCCATATTGTTTTACAAAATGGCTGCACCAGTTTGCGTTCCCACCGACAGTGCATCAGGGTTCCTTTTTTCTCCACATCCTCATCACCACTTATTTCTTGCCTTTTTCAATTTTAACTGTTCTGACAGGTGTCAAGTGATATCTCCTTGGGGTTTTGATTTGCATTTCCCTGATGATGAGTGATGTCGATCTTTTCTTAGGTCTGTTGGTCATCTGCATGCCTTTTTTGGAAAACTGTTCATGTCTTCTACCTATTTTAATTAGCTTATTTAGTTTTTTTTTTTCTGTTTTGGAGGAGTGTTTTTCGTGTTGAGTTGTATAAATTTTTTCATATATTTGGGTACTAATCCTTTATCATTTATGTCATTTGCAAATATGTTCCCACACTTAGTAGGTTGTCTTTTAGTTTTGTTGATTGTCTTCTTCGCTGTACAGAAGCTTTTTATTTTGATGTAGTCCTAATAGTTTATTTTTGCTTTCATTACCTTTGCCTCAGGAGACATAGCTGGAAAAATGTTGCTATCGCTAATGTTGGAAAAATTACTGCCTGTGCTCTGTTCTAGGATTTTTAGTTTCAGATCTCACATTAGGTCCTTCATCCATTTTGAGTTTATTTTTGTGTATGATATAAAAAGTGGTCCACATTCATTCTTTTGCATGTAGCTTCCCAGTTTTCCCAGGACCATTTGCTGAAGAGATTGTCTTTTTCCCTTGGTTCTTCTTTCCTGCTTTGTTGATTAATTGACCACATGGTTGTGGGTTCAGTTCTGAGCTTTCTGTTCTGTTCTGTTGATCTGTGTGTATGTTTTTGTGTCAATACCATGCTGTCTTGAATACTATAACTTTTTTTATTTATTTATTCGAGAGAGAGAGAGAGAGAGAGAGAGAGAGAGATTGAGAGAGAGGCAGAGACACAAGCAGAGGGAGAAGCAGGCTCCATGCAGGGACCCTGACTTGGAACTCATCCTGGGTCTCCAGGATCAGGCCCTGGGCTGAAGGTGGCGCTAAACCACTGAGCCACCAGGGCTGCCCAACACTATAGCTTTGTAATGTAACTTGTAGTCTAGAATTGTGATACCTCCTACTTTGCTTTTCTTTTTCAAGATTGCTTTGGCCTTTCGGGGTCTTTTGTGGTTCCATACAGATTATAGGATTGTTTGTTCTAGCTCTGTGAAAAATGCTGTTGGTATCTTGATAGGGATTGCATTAAATCTGCTAAAGATAGCTTTGGGTAGTATGGACATTTTTACAATATTTGTTCTTCCAATCTATGAGCATGGAATGTCTTTCAGTTTCTCTGTGTCCTCTTCAGTTTTTTCATCAATATTTTATAGTATCCACAGTGTAGCTCTTTCACCTTGGTTAAGCTTATTCCTAGGTATTTTATTACTTTTGGTGCAATTGTAAATGAGATTGTTTTCTTAATTTCTGTTTCTGATGCTTCATTGATAGTGTATAGAAATGCAATAGACTTCTGTACATTGATTCATTGATTTTGTATCCTGTACAATTCATTTATCAGTTCTAGTCATTTTTTGATGGAGTCTTTAGGATTTTCTATATATAGTAATGTCATCTGCAAATAATAAAATTTTACTTCTTCCTCGCCAATTTAGATTTCTCTTCATTGCCTACTATAGCTAAGACTTCCAGTACTATGTTATAAAAGTGAGAGTGAACCTCCTTGTCTTCTTCCTTACCTTAGGGGGAGAGTTCTCAGTTTTTCCCCATTATGATAATTGCTGTGGGTTTTACATATATGGCCTTTATTATTTTGAAGTATGCTCTCTCTAAATCTACTTTGTTGAGGGTTCATACAATGAATAGATGTCCTTTGTCAAATGCTTTTTCTGCATGTGTTGAAAAGATCATATAGTATCATTTCTCTTTGTTGATATGATGTATCATGATGTTTAATTTGTGTATAATGAAGCACCCTTGCATCCTAGGAATAACTCCCACTTGATCATGGTGAATTTTTTAAATGTATTTTTGGATTAGGTTTGCGAGTATCTTGTTGAGGATTTTTGCATATATGTTTCTCAAATATATTGACCTGCAGTTCTCTTTTTTTGTGTGTGTGTGGTATCTTTATCTGGTATTAGTATCAGGATAATGATGGCCTCATAGAATGAATTTGGGAGTTTTCTTTCCTCTCCTATTTTTTGGTATAGTTTGAAAAGAATAGGTACTAACTAGTCTTCAAATGTTTGGTAGAATTTGCTATGAAGTTGTCTGGTTATGGACTTCTGTCTTTAGGGAGTTTTTTTGACTAGTGATTCAACTTCATTGCTGGTTATCGGTCTATTCAAATTTTCTATTTCTTCCTGCCTTAGTTTTGGTAGGCTTGAATTTTTAGAATTTATCCATTTCTTCTGGGTTGTCCAATTTCTTGGCATATAGTTTTTCATAATAGTCCCTTAAAATTGTTTGTGTTTCTGTGGTGTTATTTCTACCCTTTTATTTGTAATTTTGTTTATTTGAGTTCTCTCTTTTTTTTTGATGAGTCTGGCTAGAGGTTTATGAATTATATTTATCTTTTCAGTGAAGCAGCTCCTTGTTTCATCGATCTGTTCTGTGTTTTGTTGTTGTTTTTTTAGTTTACATCATTTGTGCTGTAATCTTTATTATTTCCTTCCTTCTGCTGGTTTTTTGTTTTGTTTGTTGTTTTTTTTTTTAGCTCCTTTATGTATAAATTTAGGTTGTTTATTTTAGATTTTTCTTGCTTCTTGAGATAGGCCTATATTGCTATAAACTTTCCTCTTAGATCCACTTCTGCTACGTGTTAAAGATTTTGGCCATTGTGTTTTCATTTTCATTTGTTTCCATTTGCTTTTGGATTTCTTCTGATTTCTTGGTTGACCCATTCATTATTTAGTAGCATGTTATTTAATATCTATGTTTTTGTGCTCTTTCCAGATTTTATCTTTTGATTGCTTTCTGATTTCATAGCATTGTTGTCAGAAAAAATGCATGGTATGACTTCAGTCTTTTTAAGTTTGTTGAGGCTTGTTTTGTGTTTAATTTGTGATCTCTTCTGGAGAATGTTCCATGTGCACTTGAAAAGAATGTATATTCTGCAATTTTAAGATATAATGATTTTTTTTCTTTTTAAATATTTTATTTATTTATTCATGAGAGACGGGGTGGGGGAAGGTGGTGGGCAGAAACACAGGCAGAAGGAGAAGCAGGCTCCGTGCAAGGAGCCTGATGTGGGGCTTGATCCTGGGACTCCGGTATCATGCCCTGAGCTGAAGGCAGACACTCAACTGCTGAGCTACCCAGACATCCCAGGATAGAATGATCTAAATATATTTGTTAAATCCATTTGGCCCAATGTGTCCTTCAAAGCCATTTTTTTTTTCTTTTTGATTTTCTGATTGCCTGATAGGTCATTGGTGTGAATAGGATGTTAAAGTCCCCCACTATCATTGTATAACTATTGATTTTCCTTTATGATTGTTATTAACTGTTTTATGTATTTGGGTACTCTCATGTTAGGTGCATAAATATATAAAACGGCTTATCTTCTTGCTGGATTGTCCCCCCTTTATTATTATATAGTGTCCTTCTTTGTCTCTTGTTACAGTCTTTGTTTTGAAATCTATTTTATCTGATATATGTATTGCTACTCTAGCGTTCTTTTGACATCCATTGACTTGATAAATGTTTCTCCATCCCAACACTTTTGATCTGCAGGTGTCTTTAGGTCTAAAATGAGTCTCTTATAGGCAGCATTTGGATAGGCCTTGTTTTTTTTTTTTTTTTTCCCCAGTTGGTCACCCTGTGTCTTGTGATTATAGTGTTTATCCCATTTACTTTTAGCGTAATTATTGATAAGTATGTATTTATTGCCATTTTCTTACTTATTTTGCAGTTGTTTCTGAAGATTTTCTCAGATCCTTTCTTGTCTTTCTATCCTTCATTATTTGATGGTTTTCTATAATGATATATTTAGATTTCTTTGTCTTTATTCTTTGTGTATCAATTAGTGGCTTGTGATTTGTAGTTACCATCAGGTTTGTATATAACCTCTTCTGCATATAGCAGTTGATATTAAATTTATGGTCATTTAAGTTTGAACCCATTCTTTACTCATCTCTTACCCATGTTTTACGTATATGTTGCATATTTTATGTCATTTTATTTTGAGTTCTTTGACTTATCTTTTAGAGAAATACTCTTTTTTTTTTAGAAATACTCATATTTTTACTGATTTTGTGATTCTTACTTTCATACTGTCACTTTTGTTCTTTCCACTCAGTGAGTCCCCTTTAATATTTCTTGCAGGGCTGTTTTAGTAGTCATGAACTCCTTTAGTTTTTGTTTGTCTGTGAAACTTTTTAGGTGTCCTTTTACTCTGAAAGGTAGCCTTGCTGGAAAGAGTATGCTTGGCTGCAGATTTTTCCCATTCAACACTTTGAATATATCATGCCACTTTCTTGTGGCTTGCAAAGTTTCTGCTGAAAAATTCTTCCATATTCTTATTAGCTTTCCCTTGTATTAACTTTTCAAATCTTTGAAAAAAGATTTCTTGCTGCTTTTACAATTTTTTTTCATCACTGAATTTTGCAAATTTTAATTACAATACGTCTTGGGATATGTCTACTTTTGTTGATGTCTTGGAGGGGTTTCTCTGGCTTCCTGGATCTAGATATTTGTTTCCTTCCCCAGATTAGGGAAGTATTCAACTACTATTTTTTCAAATAAATTTTCTGCCCCCTCTTTGATTTCTTCTCCTGGTTTCCCTAAAATATGAATGTTATTGTGTGTGATGAAGATACTAAGTTCCCTAAGTCTATTCTCATATTACATAATTCTTTTTTCTATCTTTGTTCAGCTTTATTACTCTTCATTGATCTGTCTTCTAGGTCACTAATTCATTCTTCTGCTCTCATCCTGCTGTTCATTCTATCAAGTGTGCTTCTCATTTCCTTTATTGAACTTTTATCTCTGCTATATTAATCCTTATCTCTTTGTTAAGGGTCTCACTCATGTCTTCCACACTTTTCTCAAGTCTTGTGTCTTTATGATCATTACTTTACATTATCCGAGAGGAATGCTACTTTATATCTGTTTTGCTTGGATCTCTCGCCTTGTCCTTGTCCTGTTCTTTCATTTGGTACAAATTCCTCTGTCTTGACTTTTTTTTTTTTTTTTTCCTAATTCTTTGTGCCTGTTTCTCTTTGTTAGAAAAGCCATCTGTATCTCCTGTTCTTGAGGCAGTGACTTTGTGAAGAAGAGGTCCTATAGTGCCTTGCAGTGTAGTCCCCTTGTTCTGCAGGGCCTGATGCTTCAAGAAATGTTTTCAGTGTGTGCTGTGCATGCTCTGCTATTGTATCCTGTTTGCTTTATCCTTCAGGCCATTCATCTGTAGGGGCTGTCTTGGCCTGTTTTGGGCAGCATTTTGTTCCTGGCCTAAGTGTGGTGAGTTTTAACTAGATGTGCCATGGTTTGCTTATGAAACGAGATCTCTTGCCACCACCACCAGAATTGAGGCCCTGCAAGTCTCCTGGGTGGGGAGATGCAGCATTGGCAGGGGTATGGGCTGGTTTTTTGGGATAGGGTGCCTGCTATGCTGTGACTAAGGCAAGCTTGATTGGGAAGGATGGTTCCACCAGAGCATGGGGGCGGGGGTGATTGTTGGTATAAGCAAGGTAGGTAGGGAGTGTTGGTGCCATGTTGGTTCCTGCAGGTGGCCCTGTGTTTATGCTGAGAGGTAGGGAATGTAAATGGCACCTGTCAGTTCCTTTGTTCCTAGAGGGAACCATGAATGCTGGCCCTTTGGGACATGCTCCAAGATCAGCAAATAATCTTTCCTCCATGTGCCCCAAACAATCTTTAAATCACTGTTAACACATTATGTCCTTGGGCTATTTGTCTCCTTTGCAAGAATAGCCCCAGTGCTTTCCAGGCTCTTCCTGAGCCAAACTCTCTGATCTTAAAACTACAGGCTTTAAACTCCACTGGTTGCAAAAACTCACAAAATTTGGGCTCTCTAGCTTTTTCCAAGCCACAGTTGCTGTGGGAAGTAATCTTCCCCATGTGGGCTTACCTGTCTGCGAGTCTATCTCTTGCCTTTCTCCAGAACCGTGACTCCTTTCCTGCTCCAGCAGCCACAGTCTGTTTCTCTCTCAAACTATGTCTTTGCACTTCCTACCTTCTTTGATATGGCCTCTTGTCTGCCTTTAGTTGTGGAACTTGTTCTGTCAATCTTCAGGTTGATTTCTGGGGTATTTAGGATGATTTAATAGTTATCTTGTTGTGTTTGAAGGACCAGGTAAGCCTAATATCCTCCTCCTGTGCCACCATCTTCCCAACCTGCCTCCAAGTTATGGGTAATTTATATTCAAGATGGTAAAATACTTATGCATTAACAAATATGTCTCTTTAACATGGCATATGCCTTTATTTGTCTAGAATTTTTGTTTCTTTGAAAAATGATTTATAATATTACCTTAAAGATTTCACACAACTTAATTTAAGCTAAATATGTCCTCTTAAATTTATTTTTGTTACCATTGTAAATGTCATCTTGTTGTAAAAGTAATTATGTTATTACTGAAGTTCAACTTAGCAATCATTTATGGTTAGTATTTTTTTTGTGTTTTAAGAAATCTTTGTTGGGGCAATTTGGTGGTGCAGTTAAGCATCCAACTCATGGTTTTGGCTCAGGTTGTGATCTCAGAGTCGTGGGATCAACCCCCAAGTTGGGCTCCCCATTTCATGTGGAATCTCCTTCTCCTTGACTTTCTCTCCCCTTCTGCTCATCCTCCCTCTGTGTGTACTCTCTTTCTCTCTTTCTCAAATGAATAAATAAATCTTAAAAAAAAAAAAAATCTCTGTCTACCTAAGTCATTGAATGTATGTTCTGTTATCATTTTTCAAATATATTTTTAAAGATTTATTTATTTATTTATTTATTTGAGAGAGAGAGAGAGAGTTTGAGAAAGAGAGAGATTGATTTGAGTGAAGGGAAGGAGGGAATGGAGCAAGCCAACTTTGTGCTGAGTATGGAGCCTGATGCAAGGCTTAATCCCAGGATTCTGAGATCATGACCGGAGTTGAAATCAAGAGTCAGACAACTGACTGAGCCACCTGGGTGCCTCAGAATGTTGTATGTGATCTTTAGAAGCTTTATTGTTTCGTTACTTAGACTTAGATAATTATGAGCCTTCTGGAATTGATTTTTGTGTGTGGTGTGAGACAGGAACAAGATCCTTTTTTATTAGATATACATATGCAATTGATCCAGGAACTTTATACTGAAAAGAACATCTTTTTCCTCCAGCATATTGAATGATGACATCTAAGCTATAAATCAGATGAGTAAATATATATGGATCTATTTTTATTTCAATTGTCTTTTTAATTCCTTGTGCTATGTCACACCGTTTTAATTACAGGAATAGTAAATAAGCTTTAATATCTGTATGTGTCTTTCATTATTGTTTTTATAATTAACTGAATTTTCTCATCATTTGAATTCTTGTAGTATTAAGAAACAACTTGCCAATATTAAACAAAAATAAAAAAGGAAGAGAAAAAACAATGGTAGGGATTTAGATTAAAAGTATATATAAATTTTGCAATATTAATTTTAATATATAAATATGAATAAACCTATAAAATTAAGTATAATTATGAATAATATTTAAGTTGATTATAAGTATAAAAACCTACATTTATTAATGTAGGTCTTATTTCATTCTTCCCCATAAAATTTTGCTAATTTATGAACAGAGTTTTTGTATATGTTTTATTATATACAGTTTTAGTTATTTGAGGCTTTTGATGCTTTTTAAAATTCATGTATAAATATATTTGATGCTATTTTAAAATGAAAATGCTATTTAAAATGAATGTATATAAATATACCTACAGATAATATGTTTAACGTATTTAATGACTAGGACTCCACTGCAATTTTTTAATTTTGAATTGTAATAGAATAATAGTATGGTACACATCGTGATATAATTTCTCATTTTAAGATATGGGGTTTCATTTTTGTATTAGTCAATTAAAAATAAAATTTCTGTTGTTACTAACTTGGTGGATCATTTTCCATAAGTAAATGTTGAATTCTGTGAAATGTCTTCTGTATATCTTTGGGGAAGTTGTGGTTATTTTCATTTTTTTCTTGTTCTTGTGATAAATTAGACTGATTTTTAGATGTTATACTAATCATGCATTCCTGGAAATAACCTAATATTGTGTAGGTTCGATTTACTAATATTTTCTTTAGCATTTTTGGAAGAATATTCCCAAGTTACTGGAATATAATCTTTTATTTTTGTAATGCAATTCTCAGGTGTTGATGTTGGCAATCTCAAGATTACCCTAGTTTCATTAATTAAATTAGGCAGTGTTTATACTTTTTCTATTCTATATGTTTGTATAACTTATTTTTTTCCTTATATGTTTGAATGAATTGTCTGATTGAGCCATGTGAAGATCAAGTACGTTATTTTGTTTGAATTTTTTTTTTTTTTTTTTTTTTTTTTTGTAAATAGGCTCCATGCCCAGCATGGAGCTCAAAATGGGGCTTACATTTACCACCTTGAGATCAAGCAAGACTTGAGCTAAGATTAAGAGTCGGATGCTTAGCCAACTAAGCCACACAGGTTCCCCTATTGTTTAATTTTTAATAATATTTTATATAATGAAATTAATTTATTCACTATTCATAGAACTATTTTGATTTTCTATTTCTTTTTGAGTTCATTTTGATAAGTGAAACTTTGCAATTTATTTCACTGCTTAATTTACACCTTCAAATCTATTAGTATAAGATTGTCACTCTTTATTCTTAATATATTTTTATGCTTTTACTAGTAATAATATCTTTTCATTTTTGTTATTGTGACAATTTGTGTCTTTCTCTTTATCATGATTGCTATGGAGGAGATAAGTTTTATATTCTTTCAAGGAAACAACTATGACTTTAATTTTGTCATTCCACTGTGATGTTTTTCTATTTCATTAATTTGTGAGATTTATTATATTTTCTTTTTAGAATTTAATTTACTATTTTCTTATAGCTGCTTAAGTTGAAATCTAATATAATTGATCTTCATATTTAAAATGTTTGTTAAATATTCATTTAAGATTTTATTTTCCCTCTCTGCACTGGTTGAGCTGCATAGATATACTCTTGAAATTATTTATTATAATACTAATATAGAAACACTGCTTATTTTCTGAAATCTTAGTAAGCATTTACTGAATTGTGTTGCTATTTCTGCCATTGGTTAGGCTAAATTGATGGTTGAATTAAATTGCTAATCCAAGTAGAAAGAACTTATTCCTTTCATTTGTATTTCTCATGAAATGCTAGTATAGATAATATAGCCAGGACATACTACTCATTTATTAAGAATGACTGCATTTGATGCTTTTGTGTTTTCATTTATCTAGTTGGAAATTAGAATTCATATTTTTAACATTAATTATATCTTGTCAAAAAAGAGATAATGGGCAAGACTTTCATATTATAAAATTCTGTAAGTATTAAGAATAAATGAAGAAACATACTTTATTTTCATATAAAATATAATTTAACATTATAGAGCTATGAGATTTGAAAGACTTCTTATACTTCTTTTAATAGTTACCTGTGTCATATTTTATAAATATATGTGTGCATTTATATATTAATGATTCCCTTACAAATTATGCTGTTAGACTTTAAATAAAAATTTGCGATTCACTGAAAGAAATTGAGGAAGACACAAAGAGATGGAAAAATATTCCATGCTCATGGATTGGCAGAATTAATATTGTGAAAATGTCAATGTTACCCAGGGCAATATACACGTTTAATGCAATCCCTATCAAAATACCATGGAGTTTCTTCAGAGAGTTAGAACAAATTATTTTAAGATTTGTGTGGAATCAGAAAAGACCCGAATAGCCAGGGGAATTTTAAAAAAGAAAACCATATCTGGGGGCATCACAATGCCAGATTTCAGGTTGTACTACAAAGCTGTGGTCATCAAGACAGTGTAGTACTGGCACAAAAACAGACACATAGATCAGTGGGACAGAATAGAGAATCCAGAAGTGGACCCTGAACTTTATGGGCAACTAATATTCAATAAAGGAGGAAAGACTATCCATTGGAAGAAAGACAGTCTCTTCAATAAATGGTGCTGGGAAAATTGGACATCCACATGCAGAAGAATGAAACTAGACCACTCTCTTTCACCATACACAAAGATAAACTCAAAATGGATGAAAGATCTAAATGTGAGACAAGATTCCATCAAAATCCTAGAGAAAAACACAGGCAACACCCTTTTTGAACTCGGCCATAGTAACTTCTTGCAAGATACATCCACGAAGGCAAAAGAAACAAAAGCAAAAATGAACTATTGGGACTTCATCAAGATAAGAAGCTTTTGCACAGCAAAGGATACAGTCAACAAAACTCAAAGACAACCTACAGAATGGGAGAAGATATTTGCAAATGACATATCAGATAAAGAGCTAGTTTCCAAGATCTATAAAGAACTTATTAAACTCAACACCAAAGAAACAAACAATCCAATCATGAAATGGGCAAAAGACATGAACAGAAATCTCACAGAGGAAGACATAGACATGGCCAACATGCATATGAGAAAATGCTCTGCATCACTTGCCATCAGGGAAATACAAATCAAAACCACAATGAGATACCACCTCACACCAGTGAGAATGGGGAAAATTAACAAGGCAGAAAACAACAAATGTTGGAGAGGATGCGGAGAAAAGGGAACCCTCATACACTGTTGGTGGGAATGTGAACTGGTGCAGCCACTCTGGAAAACTGTGTGGAGGTTCCTCAAACAGTTAAAAATATACCTGCCCTACGACCCAGCAATTGCACTGTTGGGGATTTACCCCAAAGATACAAATGCAATGAAACGCCGGGACACCTGCACCCCGATGTTTATAGCAGCAATGGCCACGATAGCCAAACTGTGGAAGGAGCCTCGGTGTCCAACGAAAGATGAATGGATAAAGAAGATGTGGTTTATGTATACAATGGAATATTACTCAGCTATTAGAAATGACAAATACCCGCCATTTGCTTCAACGTGGATGGAACTGGAGGGTATTATGCTGAGTGAAGTAAGTCAGTCGGAGAAGGACAAACATATGTTCTCATTCATTTGGGGAATATAAATAATAGTGAAAGGGAATATAAGGGAAGGGAGAAGAAATGTGTGGGAAATATCAGAAAGGGAGACAGAACGTAAAAATTTGCGATTCAGGTAAATTTTACCTTCAGTATAAATAATGGTGTCAAAATTATGCATTTGCCAGACTGCAGACAAGATTTGTTAGATTTGTTATCCTGTCATAATAGTAACTACTCCAACATTTTAGTAAATAAAAATTCCATATGAAAGATACTAATATTCCATGGAGAAGTTGAGTTGAAATGAAAACCTGGAATAATTGTACCATAATCACTTGACTAGACTATAAAAGCTTTCTAATTTTGAAGGAATTAGCTAAAGACATTTTTGATAGTTTTCAGATTATTAACTCATTATCCTTTCATTTTGTTCTAAATGTTCGCTTATTAGGTCCATGTTATCCTGGACCTTTGTTATCTACTTACAGGTTTGCCTCGTAGTCCTTACCACTTTTCTGCTCCTTTTCTGGCCTCCTTGGATTTTTTAAATATACTTTTAAAGCATGAATCTCATGCCTACAAAATAAAGTAAGGAACCTAGCATTCAATTGCTAGTCACCAGATAAGCTGTGATGATATGTGAGTCTTATACAGGATAATTTTGCTATGGTAATATTTATAAAATACAAATTATAGATATTATTCTACTGTATAGCATTGTCTTTCAATCCTGTGAGTGCATCAGAATCATCTAGGGAACCTTTTAAAGAATAGCAATGTTCAGACCCTCAGATCAGTCAATTTAGAGTATCTAGGAATAGGATACCATCAATGGCTTTTTTTTTAGTTCCCAAGGTAATTCTGAGTTGCACTCAAGATAGAAAGTTATAACTTTCAAGTTATTGCCCTAAAGCTATAAGACAACTCTGCATGTCATATAGAAGCAGTCTCTAAATATATGCTGGGCTTTGTTCCCAAAAGACACTTGCAAATCGTATTAATTCCAATACGGCTTTCAGTCTAGTTTGCTAGAAGTCATAGATTTATACCATTTCTCCTTAATCTGTGGAGCCAATACTATATACATAAGGCAATGTTAGGACATTTGTATGAGAAAAAACATGCATATTTATTGCTTCCCCATGGTATCATAGCCTACTATAATCTAGTCTTGAATAGCATTTTAAAATCTTAAGCACTCCCTTCCTTTCTTCTTTCCCTTCCCAGTTTAGGCCCAAAGACATTGGCAGGGCCAAGTGTGATATGCATCCACACAGAAGTGGAGGAAAGCAACACTGTGCAAAGTGGATTGTTAGAGCCCTACCAAATGAGAAGGATGCCTATACCTACAAGAGGAGGTGCTGGCCAGGCATAAGGTGTTAGATCCCCAGTAGCATGAGAGATGTGCCTTCCCAGTCAGGGATGTTGCAACCCAAGCAGATGGAGTAAATGTCTGCCTAATTGAGCAGGATGTCAGAGCTCAAGCAAATGAGGAGGACATCTCTGTGTGGGACTACCCGGTTTGATGTGTCAGGACCTTGGCAAAGTGACGGAGGCATTTGCATGAGAGTGTTGAGTAAGGCAGAAGTTTGGTGATGGAAGACTTTTTTGAATACAGGTGGATAGATCAAAAAAGTGAATATATCAAGGAAAAGGGAAGCTAAGTTAAAGGAATTCACGTGGAAAGGAAAAAAAAAAAAAAAACTAGAGTGAATCCTGAGATGTCAGGGTGGAATTGGAGGTATCAATGTGAACTCATACATTGTAATACAAATATAAAATGAATACAGATATAGCTGCACATGTAAATATGTCATAATTACAAAGAGGAAAAATGAACAATATTACAGTGGAGAAAATAGACATCACAGTAAGTGATTAAAATGGACACTAGCAAATTGAAATTGTGAGCAGTGGATAAGATGCTGTGAAAAGAACACAGTATTACTTCCATGATGTTTCTCCCAAAGAGTCAAAACCTGAGTTGAATCATATGAAACAGCAGAGAAACCCAAAGTAACATATCAAATAACTGGCCTACAATCTTCAGGAAAGTCTAAGACCTAATCCAGACTGAAAGAAGGGAAAGAAACACAAGAACTAAATGCAATGCGTGGTTCTGAAACTATGTCCTTTTTCTATAAAGGATATTTTGAGAGACAGTGAAATTTGGTGGCATCTGAGGTTTAAATTATGATAATGAATCAGTGTCAGTGTCCTGATTTTGATGGTTGTAGAGTGATTTTGTAGGAGGATGTCAATATTCAAGGTGATAGAATATCATGTCACAAACTTATCAAATGGTTCAGGGGGAAAATGGATATTTGTGAAGTATTTACAGCTGTTTTGAAGTTTAAGATTGTTTTAGAATAATGTAAGGGAAAAAATACCTGTGAGAATACTATTAATTATGTACTGCATTCCCCATTTAGAAATGTTTACCCAATTCTCCCATCAAATCATCCTTGAGAAATTATTCTCAGAGATTAGGAAAACATTTTTTCATGTTGAAGCTTCAAGATAAACACTTGGCTCATTGGTATGGCTTTTTTATTAAGAATTTTCTGTTCACCATAGGCTTCTAGTCTTTTATATGTTTCTTTGTTTTTACTGTGGGTGGGCTAAGAAGTTTCAAATTTATCGTTCTTGTCTTTACTTCAAATATGTATGTGTGTGTGTGTGTGTGTGTACTTACCCACACTTAGCTTGCTAAGTAAGCTACAAAGGCAGTTGACAACAAATATATTATTGTCATTTTTCCTTTTCATTCTGCCAGTGCCATGCACATCATAGATACTGAACAAATGGCTGTTGAGTTAAACAAATTCTATTGTTTATTACTTGTGACAAAATTACATGAATATTTTGCTTATGAATTTCTGTTTAAAACATGAGGGTTTTTTTTCTTAAGGATTTTATTTGACAGAGAGAGAGAGAGAGATAGAGAGAGAGAGGGGGGAATGAGAACATAAGCAGAGGAAATGGCAGTCAGAGAGAGAGGGAGAAGTAGGCTTCCCACGGACCAGGGAGCCCAATGCTGGGTTTTATCCCAGGACTTTGGGACCATGACCTTAGGCAAAGGCAGCTGCTCAACTGATTCAGCCACCCATGTACCCCTAAAACATGAGCTTTTAACACCAGTTGTAGGTGTGGGTTGTTTTGGTTCATATTTTTTGACTTTAAAGGTATAAAGAAATTAGGCTAGGCAATGAAGTGGAGCTCCGGGTTGGAAGATTGTCAATATAAATCATGAGCATGAAATATGCGTAGAATGGATGCATGTCCTTGATCCCTAGTTCTTTACTGGGGACCTCAGAATTTGGTGGTCAACAGTAAGGAATATGCTCTAGGTCACAGGAGTAAAGAAAGCACAAGCTCACTTGTTTTGTTGTTGTTGTTATAAGAACACTTCACATGAGATTTGACCTCTTAAATTTTTAATTTTAAACAATTCAGCATTGTTACCTATAAGCACAGTATTATACAGCAGATGCCTAGAACTTAATCATCTTGCATAACTGAAATTTTATACTTATCCAGAGCACTCTCCACCCTTCTTCCCCCAGCCTCTGGCAACCACCATTCAACTCTCCTCTTCCCTGTGTTTGACGCACTGCTCGGCTGGGGTGGAGCTGCATCAAAGCTCCAAGATCCACCTAAGCCTTGTTTCCCTTCCAACACAGATGTCCCTGCTCTCTACTGATTATTCTGGCCTATAGCAGCCCAGCCATGAGCTGCCGTAAAAATGATAACCTTGAACATAAGAAACAAAAGTTCAGATTTTTTTTCATGTAGTAGTTTGGATAAAACAAAATAGGCTTGCAAATTTGGGGATGTGGAGAGGCACATGTAACAAAGGAACAAGGCTGACAGTCATGACATTATCATAATAGGGAATAAGGAGAAGAGCTTTTAGTACTGCATGTTTCTAGTCCTTTTAAAATCTGCTTCCTTGGAATCCATGCCTTAATGAACAACTAAGCTTGTTCATAAATTTGCATTTGATTCCACAATTTCTGATTTTTTTTATCTGCCTTACTAATTGGTCAGATGTTCATCTGGAAGCAAGACATTATAGGATATTTTTGGGGTATCTGTTGATTTAAGGAAAAATAAAATCCTTGGTGATCTATATCTCATAAATTTGTGTTTCTAATTTGCTGCCTCTTTCTTAATTTTTTATAGATATGTCAGCTTTAATCACGGTAGCCCCACTTATGTACTCCACTTCTAAAACACACATATGCACACACACAGGTATGATTGATGTATACTACAGATTGCCAGTAATAAAAAGACAGCAATCAAGGGAATAAAAAGGATTAGAATAAGAAAAAAGATATGATTAAAATGAATGTGAAAATTTAAGTTGTCAAGGTTAAAACTAAGTGAATGAAAACGGAGAAGTAAAAAGGTGAAAATCCAAGATTCATTTACTTAATCCTTCTGGACAAAATAAAACTGGGTGTATCATATCCTTCAGGCTCTTCATCATGCCTTTCATTTTAGCAATAATTTATTCATGAGTCTTAGAGACTTTTTTTGCATCATTTAAATGTATCATGTCTTGACAGTTTTTTCCTCTCTTCAGGCTCATCCTACTCCATTGTAATTTATTTAAGTATTTTAGTGTTTTAGAGGATTGTGGATTAATGATGCATTTAAACTGCTTTAGAATGACCTTAGGCTAGGTAAATTACTGAAGTAGTGCCAACCAGGGATATTTATTTTGATGACAGTAAGCCTTTACTCTCTTGTTTAATAACCACATGGCACACAGAGTTACTGGCTAGCTGGTTCAAAGTATATTCTGTGAGAGTTACAAACAAATTTCATTAAGAGGGAAATAGCTTTACAACCTTGACCTTATTACAGGCAGTATCTAATTCTATTTTTTACTATGATTGAGTTACTTTATCTTGACCGTTAATGGTATGTTTGAAAAGAAGTATAACCAGGATCATGCTCTAGGCTCCATAATTAAAGCCTGTGTGTCTCACAATCACACACACACACACACACAAATAAATATATTAAAAGAACCACGGACACTTTCACTGCTTGGAACCCACCAGTTGGAACCATAGAGCTACACATCCAGTCTATGATTCTCACTTCAGGCCTGAGAGAAAAGCTTCCCCACATCTCTGGCCACACGTCTTTCCACCTAACGGCCATGCTCTGAAGACAGGGATATTATATAGTTGGTGCCTTCTGCTGTAGACACTATTTAGAAGACCGTGGTTGCTTTTAGGGCAGAAGAGCACTTAAATGAGAGAAAAGACTAACTCATCAAATATTTTCTATGATTTTTTTTATAAATGAATCTTCTCATAAATACAATAGATTTTTGCGTGACAAAGTATAATTTTTCAACCAAGTCTCTTCTATTATTTCTTATCATATTGAAATTCATGTCCTAAAAGCAATCTTATTTTTCGGAACTATCTTGAATCTTTTTATCATAGTATTTTCCCTTGGCCCCATTTGTTCCAGTTAGAA
Organism: Canis lupus baileyi; assembly: GCF_048164855.1. Lineage (NCBI taxonomy): Eukaryota > Metazoa > Chordata > Mammalia > Carnivora > Canidae > Canis > Canis lupus. The sequence goes on from NC_132861.1 coordinate 24,298,402, forward strand.
AAGTCTACATGATCTTGACTTAAAACTAAGTTACTAAGAAAGAATTATTAGAACTTTTCTCAAGAAAATAATAAGGAAGGCCCTTTTGTTCATGATCACAGCAACTCATATCTTGTTTGAGTGAAAACTTTCCTGCCAGAAACCTTGAAACTTTGTGATTCTCTTTCAGGAACCTCTGCTACGTCTCCTCACAGTGGCTTTGACAACCAAACTCCTATAAGATTCCTCCTCTGTTGTGTCTTTGAAAGCAGCTTCTTTGCTGGCTGGCTTCTCTACCTTATATCAGTTATAAAGAAAAATCTTCCCTCCTCTAGATCTCCTTGTTCGGTTGAACATATAGAAGTCTGGACATGTAGAAAGTTAAGAAAACAATGAAACAGAATGAAGAATCAAACATGAGGTTATTAATTTGTGGTAGATAAAGTGGGAAAAAAGAGTGCAAATGAAATTATCAAAGTAAATACCCACTTCACTTTGTGTCGGTGATGAAACTAATGTTGAACAATTAATGGTGAAATACCAGTCAGAAAAAGCAAAGAGGTTGAAATTAATGAATGTTTCCATTGTTATATAGATGTAGTATTGACTTAAATTAATTATAAAAAGAACAACTTTCAGTTTCATGCATTAGTTTAAAAGACTGGAAAGGACAACTTTATGAAATGACACTAATGTGTTGGTGAAGAAAAGAATGGATAAGCCAGATTTTTAGGCCAATCCAGATATGTTCTATGTGCCAGGTGTGATGCACAGTTTGAATTTATTACTAGGAGATATGGCCTCAAATGTGTCTATGGCAATGACATTATTTGAAACAATTTAAACCTTACATAGAGCATTTTTTGATGTGCCCCAAAATGGAATGTCTTGATGAAATACATATTAAATTTGATGTAATAACCACTCTTAGACACATATTGGAAATAGTAGCTAAAAGCTATAAACAAATGAACAATGATTCTTTTGGTAGACAATAAATTAACTTTGAATTTCTCTTAGCCCAAGATATTTTATAGAATTGTGGCTTACTATCAGTAGTGCTAGCAAACATTTACATAAAATCTCAAACTTACCTAAAAAAGGATTAAAAAGTTTTAAAAATGATACCTATAGAGAAAGCAACTTAATGCAAAACATATACAAAAGTGATACTTCGATAGAGTATAAGTGGAATGGAACAATAAAATAAAAATATTAACATGACTATAACAAAGGCTCACAGGCAAATAATATAGCAACTAATTTTTGGACTGATTTCTGGCCCTTATAGATCAAGATACAATCTTGATTGAAGAAAGATTTAAACAATTTGATCAGCATACTGCTATTTTTAATTTTCTTTATAAATTTCCAGTACTGAGGAATTTGATAGAACTTAAAAAATAGTGTATGAAACTAGATATTTTTAAAAGATAGTGGAACTCATGATATAACTAATTAGTAAATTTGTAAGCATATTAAAATATCCTATATTTTGTGAAAAATTAATTTATCATATATAATGCATAACAGTTAAGATAATATGCAAAATTCTTGACTCATTTTAGAACTGCTCAGCCACCCAGGCATCCCTAGAAAATAAATATTTCTATGAAATTTTATTAATAATACAAGTTGCTACATCCCTAGAAGAGACTTTTACAGTTTTTTCATAGTTCACCCAGATTTTGGAATTTTGTGTTTATAAACTCCTCACATGAGTAGATTTGTATTTCTTATGACATTGAGCTATCCAGAGAGACTAGGTCCTGCCCATGATTTGCATGGGTACGCAATATATTTTGTTGAGAGAGGATGAAGATCTTGAGTGCAAAAATGTATTGAGTAAAACAAGCAAACAAAAATCTACGTATTTTTAGAAATTCACAGAATATGAATATTATAAAGAAAGATGCCTAGTAATAACCAGAATTCTTTAACTCTTGAAAACCAACAGTAGAATTTTCTATTAGTGATAGCTATAGTGATTTCTATTAGTGATTTTCTATTTGTGATTAAAACAATAGTGGTTATTCAATATTGGTGTAGAATTTGTACATCTGAGAAAAGTGGAAAAGAAAATGTCTTTCCCTAAATTTCTTCTAGAAGTTAATATTGAAAAAATGCTAACTTCAAAATATATATAATTAAAGCAAGCTTTGTATTTGTACAAATGCCTTTATAATAGCATGCATGTTATTGTGCAGTGAGACAATGGAATTACAGGTGTTCAACAGATGGGGTAGCTTTATGTTCATTAATATTTGTTAATGTAACCTCTAAATTTTGGAGCCAGAATATCACTCTTTTCTAGCTGATTTGCCAGTTACAATGATTGGGGTCATTCCTTGACTTAGGATGAAGGTCAGGGTTACCACTATTTTTAAGAAAATGTTCACTTTACCCTCATCTTCCTCTTAGTTAACTTTGTTCCCATTTCACCATTTATGTCTGAGGTGTATGTTTTCCCCTAAATAAGCAAAATCCCTCATTGTTGCTCTTGTGTTTACCAACACGGGCACCTATATTATCTTCTTGGGAAGCCTTGGATGTTTTGATGCCTGCCAAGTTTCTGAATAGATGATAGAACTCTGCAGTATTTTGAATTTCATTTTCCTATTAAGCTGTTAGTTTCTGTTGTATGTTGTTTCCAGATACAAGGTTTGGAGGAGTTTTACATTAATTAGGCTAATGTCTTGAGGCACTTCATTGACCTGACGAATCATAGAAGTAGAGCAGTAGATATCCAGAGCACTTTGCCCTTGTGGGTGCTGGTTGTGGGGTTGTGACATTGTGTGATCGGATTGGAGGAAGTACTGATTACTGTTTAAGAAGAGTGATCCCCCAAGAACTGAAATAACATTGAGAATTGTACTCAGGGCAATAGGTAACATACAAATAAATGGCACCAATAGGGTTGCTTTGTAAAGTAACAAGCAATTTAGTCGGAAATGGTTGCTGTGATGAGGATTCTCTTTGGAGTTACTTGTTTTCAGCTGATTGAGATCTCCACAGTATACTGCTTTTCTGGCTCCATTACAACAATCAGCATGAAATAGTGTAACCAGCATATCTACAGGTTTGCTTGTCTCCAAGCTATAGACATTAATCTGTTCTCCATTCTAAGAATAACACTTGATGACTTTCAGTATCCAAATGTTGAAATTACTTACCAACATACTTATTCAGTCACTAACTGGTTCATGTATTAATGAACCCACTTGCCTAGCAATAGCTGCTAAATGAAATGGAGGTAATTTGATAAACTTCCAATTATGTGGGAAGCTGATGCTTCTTAATTGGTTTTATTTTTCCATCCAAAATTACCCTGTTTGCTTGGGTCATTTGCATCTGGAAGACAAATGCTTGCTAGTCTTTTGGTTTTGAGAGAAAATTAAAGGTGATTTTTAGGAATATGATGACAGTGTATGGATTCTGGGTTAGAAGTAAAAAAAAAAATTAAAATGCTTTTAAGGATATTTAACCAAGGACTTACATTAGATAGTATTTTCATATCAATGGTAATGTCAATGCTCTATGAAAAATAGATGCTTCCTTTTCCATATTACCATCCTGGTGCTGGCAAGTGGCTGCCCTCATTGGGATTTCATTTTCCAACTCTTTTGAATTTGTATGTGGTCATGAAGCTGGTTCTTATTAATGGAACATGAACATAAGTTATTATATAATTCCCAGCCAACCTATTTAGGAAGTAAATATGCTTTCTAAAATCCCTTTTTCCCTTCAGCCAATGGGATGGAGATGACCAGAATATCTAAGGGATGGTGATGCCACAAGATGAGAGGAATCCAGCTCTCTGAATTATTATAAAAAAGAAATACACCAATCAAGCAAAACACCTGCTTTGAAGTATTACACTATTGAGGGAAAAAAAAAAAAAAAAACACTTGTATCCACTAAACAACTAGCATTTGAGCTTTATTTGTGACAACAGCTCTTAATAACCTCATTAATATAAGCAAAGTATCCCATTGTGTAATTCATCCCCAATGAATTGTGAATAATTATCATCATAGCTACCCAACAGTAATAATATTATTTTACCAAATATTTCTACAAGAGCATACAGTCATTGTTTGTAGATTAAGGTTTCAGTGCACTTTTAGTTTTCCTTTTTTTTTCAATGTGCTGATTGATACCCATCATAATACTTTTCTATTTTATTTTATTTTATTTTATTTTATTTTATTTTAATTTTTAATTTTATTTTTATTTTAATTCCAGTGCAGTTAACATACAGTGTTATGTTAGTTTTAGGTGTACAACACAATGATTTAAAAATTCCTTCTATTACTCAGTGCTCCTGGATAAGTGTACTCTTAATCCTCTTTACCTAATGCACCCATCCCCCCACTAACCTTCTCTCTGGTGACCATCAGTTTGTTCTCTATAGTTAAAAGCATGCTTTTCGGTTTGTCTCTTATATATTTCCCCTTTGTTTATTTGTTTTGTTTCTTACATTCTACATGTGAGTGAAATCATACAGTATGTGTCTTTCCCTGATAGACTCATTTCACTTAGCATTATACTCTCCATTCATGTTGTTCCATCCATGTTGTTGCCAATGGCAGGATTTTGGGTGATTAATATTCCATCGTGTATATATACCACGACTTTTTTTCCATTTATCTATCAATGGATACTTGGGCTGCTTCCATAATTGAACTATTGTAAATAATGCTGCAATAAACTTGGGAATGCACCTATGGCCTTTGAAATAGTGTTTTTCTCTTCTTTGGGTAAATACCCAGTAGTGTGATTAATTACTGGATCATATGGTAGTTCTGTTTTTAATTTTTTGAGGACCCTCCACAGTGACTGCACCAGTTCGCATTCTCACCAGCAACATAAGGGTTCTGTTTTTTTCCACATTGTCCTCAACACTTGCTGTTTCTTGTGTTTTTGAGTTTAGGCATTCTGACAAGAGTTGATTTTCATTTTTCTGATGATGAGTGATTTGAGCATCTTTTCATGCTTCTGTTGGCCATCTGGTTGTCTTCCTTGGAGAAATGTCCATGTCTTCTGCGCATTTATTTAAATTGAATTATTTGTTTTTTTGGTGTTGAATTGTATAAGGTCTATATATATTTTGGATACTAACATTCTACCAGATATGATACTTGCAAGTATCTTCTCCCATTCAGAAGTTGTCTTTTACTTCTGTTGGTTATTTCCTTTACTTTGAAAAAGCTTTTTATTTTGATGTAGTCGCAATAGTTTATTTTTGCTTTGGTTTCCCTTGACTTAGGAAACATCTAGAAAAATGTTGCAATGGCTGATGTCAGAGAAGTTACTGCCTGTGCTCTCTTCTAGGATTTTTTATGGTTTGAGGTCTTACATTTAGGTCTTTTAATCCATTTTGAGTTTATATTTGTGTATGATATAAGAAAGTGGTCCAGTTTCATTCTTTTGCATTTAGCTCTCCAGTGTTGTCCCAACACTATTTGTTGACAAGATTGTTTTTTTTTCCATTGCATATTCTTTCCTGCTTTGTCAGATTAATTGATAATCATGGGTTTCTTTTTCAGCTTTCTATTCTGTTCCATTCATCTATTTGTCTGTTTTTGTGCCAGTACCATACTGTTTTGATTACTCCAACGTTGTAAAATAACGTGACATCTGGAACTATGATACTTTGCCTTTTTATTTTCAACATTGTTTTGACTATTTGGGTTCTTCTGTAATTCCATACAAATTTTAGGCTATTTTCTAGTTCTGTGAAAAATGCTGTTGGTATTTTGATAGCAGTTACATTAAATCTGCTAAAGATTGCTTTGGTAGTATGGGCATTCTAACAATTTTGTTCTTGTAATCCATGAGCATGGAATGTCTCTCCCTTTCTTTGTGTCATCATCAATCTCTTTCATCAGTGTTTTATAGTCTTCAGAGTACAGGCCTTTCACCTCTTTAAGTTTATTCCTAGATTTTTTATTACTTTTGATGCAGTTATAACTGGGATTGGTTTATTCATTTCTCTTTCTGTTGCTTTATTATTAGTGTATAGAAATGTAACACATATCTGCACATTGATTTTGTGCCCTGCAACCTTACTGAATTCATTTATCAGTTCTAGTAGTTTTTTGGTGGAGTCCTTAGAGTTTTTTTTATATATAGTATCATGCATCTGCATATAGTGAAAACTTTATTTCTTCCTTATCAATTTAGATGCCTTTTATTTCTTTTTCTTGTCTGATTGCTGGGGCTAGGACTTCTTTACTATGTTAAATAAAAATAGTGAGAGTAGACAATCTTGTCTTATTCCTGATCTCAGGGGAAAAAGTGCTCAGTTTTTCCTCATTGAGTATGCTGTTTGCTGTGGATTTTTCACATATGGCCTTTATTATGTTGAGTTTTATTCCCTCTGAACCTACTTTGCTGAGGGTTTTATCATGAATGGATGTTGTCCTTTGTCAAATGCTTTTTCTGCATTTATTGAAATGATCTCATGGTTTGTATCCTTTGTCTTATGGATGTGATGTATCTTGTTGATTGACTTGTGAATATTGAACAACCCTTGCAGCTAAGGAATAAATTCCACAAATCATGGTGAATGATTTCTAATTAAAAAAAAAAAAAGATTTTATTTATTATTAGAGAGAGAGAGTGCACAAGTCAGGGGAGGGGCCGAGGGAGAGGGTAGGGAGAAGCAGGCTTATCATTGAGCAGGAAGCCCAATGTGGGGCTCAATCTTGGGACTCTGAGATTATGACCTGAGCCAAAGGTGGATTCCCAATCAACTGAGCCACCCAGGCATTCCTGTTAATTACTTTTAATTTTTTTTTTTTTTAATGCACTGTTGGATTCTGTTTGCTAGTATTTTGTTGAGGTTTTTGCACCTATGTTCATTAAAGATATTGACCTGTAGTTCTCCTTTTTTGTAGTGTCTTTATCTGATATTAATATCAGGGTAATGCTGGCCTCATAGAATGAATTTGGAAGTTTTCATTCCTTTTAATTTTTGGAATTATTTGAGGAGAATAGGTATTAATTCTTCTTTAAATGTTTGGTAGAATTCCCTCTGTGAAATCGTCTGGTCATGGACTTTTGTCTGCTGAGGATTTTTTTTGATTAATGATTTGATTTTACTACCGGTAATTCGTCTGTTCAAATTTTCTGTTCCGTCCTACTTCAGTTTTGGTAGGTTATATGTTTTTTGGAATTTTTTTTTAAATTTTTTTAAATTTTTTTTTATTTATTTATGATAGTCACAGAGAGAGAGAGGCAGAGACATAGGCAGAGGGAGAAGCAGGCTCCATGCACCGGGAGCCTGATGTGGGATTCGATCCCCGGTCTCCAGGATCGCGCCCTGGGCCAAAGGCAGGCGCCAAACCACTGCGCCACCCAGGGATCCCTGTTTTTTGGAATTTATCTGTTTCTTCTAAGTTGTCCAATTTGGTGTCATATAATTTTTCATAATATTCTCTTAGAATTCTTATATTTCTTTGGTGTCAGTTATTTCTCATCTTTCATTTCTGATTTTTTTTTTTTTTTTTTTTTTTTTTTTAGTTCTCTCTCAATGTGACTTTGGCTAGAGGTTTATCACTTCTTTTGAACTGTTCAAAGAAAAGTGCTTTTTTTCTTTTCTCTAATCTTTATTATTTTCTTCCTTTTGGATTTGGATTTTGAATTTTTTTTTTTTTTTTTTTTTTTTTTGGATTTTGAATTTTTATTTGTTCTTTTCTAGCTTCTTTAGGGGTAAGGTTAAGTTGCTCATTTGAAATTTGTTTTGCTTCTTAAGGTGGGCCTCTATTGCTGTAAACTTCCCTCTTAGAACCACTTTTGGTGCATCCCAGAGATTTTGGATCATTGTGTTTCCATTTTCATTTGCCTCCAAGTATTTTTTATTTTTTTTGATTTTGTGATTGACTCATTCATTCTTTAATAGATTGTTGTTTAACCTTCATGTGTTTGTGCTCTTTCCAGGTTTTTTCTTGTAGTTGCCTTCTGGTTTCATAGTGTTATGGTTAGAAGAGATGTGTGATGTGACTGATATTTTTGAATTTGTTGAGACTTTTTTTGTGACCTAATATGTGATCTATTCTGGAGAATGTTTGATGTGCATTTGAAAAGAATCTGTATTCTGTTTTTTTAGGATGGAATGTTCTGAATATATCTGTTAAATCTTTCTGGTCCCATGTGTCATTAAAGCCATTGTTTCCTTATTTATTTTCTGATTGATTGATTTAAGTAGGGTTTTAAAATCCCTTACTACCATTGTATTGCTGTCAGTTAGTGCCTTTGTGTTTGCCATTAACTATTTTATGTATTTGGGAGCTCCTTTATTGGTACATAAATATTTACAAGTGTTATATCTTGTTGGATTGTCCCCTTGATTATTATACAATAATTTGTCTTTTGATACAGTCTTTATTTTTAAAGTCTATTTTTATCTAAGTATTGCTACCCAACTTTCTTTTGACATCCATTTGCATCATAAATGTTCCTCTGTTCCTTCACTTACAATCTGCAGGCATCATTGGGTCTGAAATAAGTCTCTTGTAGGCAGCATATAAATGGGTGTTTCTTTTCTTTTCTTTTCTTTTTTTTTTTGTCTTTTTAAATCCATTCTATCACCCTCTGTCTTTTGATTGGAATATTTAGTCCATTTACAGTCAAAGTAATTATTGATAAGTATATATTGCCATTTTATTACTTGTCCTGTGTTTGTTTTTGTAGTTTTTCTCTGATCTTCTCTTTTTCACAGTTTGTTGGCTTTCTTTAATGATATACTTGGATTAATTTCTCTTTATTTTTTCATAGGTACTACTGGTATTTGAATTGTTGTTACCATTAGGTTTGTATATAACATTGTCTGCACATAGCAGTCTATGTTAAGTGGATGGTTGTTCAAATTTAAAACCATTCTTTACTTCTTTCCTCCCCATAATTTAGATATATGGTGTTATACTTTGCATCCCTTTATATTGTGAGTCTTTTAACTTATTTTCTTAGATAAATTTAATTTTGCTACTTTTGTGATTCCTACTTTTCTTACTCTGACTTATGATCTTCCCTTTCCACTCAGAGTCCCCTTTAACACTTTTGTAGGTCTGATTTTGTGGTCATCAACTCCTTTAACTTTTGTTTGTGTGGGAAAGTCTTCATCTTGCCTTCTATTCTGAATGATAGCCTTGCTGGATAAAGCTTGGCTGCAGATTTTTCCCATTCAGCACTTTGAATATAGCATGACACTCTCTTCTGTTCAATGGCAAGTTTTTGCTGAAAATCCACTCATGGCATTATGGGGTTTCCCTTGTATATAACTGTCTTTTTTTCTCTTGCTGCTTTTAAAATTCTTTATTACTGCTTTTGCCATTTTAATTACTATGTTTCTTGGTGAGGACCTCCTTGGGTGGTTTTGTTGGGAGATCTCTATGCTTCCTGTATCTTACTTTGTTTCCTTCTTCAGATTCAGGATATTTTCAGCTGTTTTTTCAAATGAGTTTTTTGTCCCTTTTTCTCTCTTCTGCTTCTGGTATCCCTATGATGAAAATGTTATTTTGCCTGATGGAATCACTGAATTCCCTAAGACTATTCTCAATTTGCATATATATTTCTCTCACCTGCTCAGCTTGACTGCTTTACATTACTCCGACCTCCAGGTCACTGATTCATTTTTCTGCTTTCTGTAATGTTCTATTTAATACATCTTGTATACTTTTAATTTCAATTATTGTATTGCTCATCTCTGATTTGTTCTTGTTTATCTTGTTAAGGATCTCACTGATGTTCTCCATTTTTCTCAAGTCCAATGAGAGTGTCTTTATGATCATTACTTTAAATTATTTAACAGGGTGCCTTTGTAGCTCGGTTAAATGTCTGCCTTTAGCTCAGGTCACTATCCCAGGGCCCTAAAATTGAGCCCTGCATCAGGTTCCCTGCTCAGTGGAGAATCTTCTCCCTTTCCCAACCCCCCTGCTCGTGTGCTCATTCTCTGTCTGTGTCACATAAATAAATAAGTAAGTAAATAAATAAATAAATAATATCTTAAAAAATAAATTGTCCTGTTCTTTCATTTGGGTCATATCCTCTATGTCCTTATTTTGTCTAACTCTCTGCTTCTGTCTTTTAGGATAGTTAGTTATGTTTTTGCTCCTGAAATTAGCAGGTGAGGTGTGCAGTTTTAAGGTGCGTGTTGGTCTTCTTTTTTTTTTTTTTTTTTAAAGGTTTTATTTACTCATTCATGAAAGACACAGAGAGAGAGGCAAAGACGTAGGCAAAGGGAGAAGCAGAACCCCCGCAAGGAGCCCTATGTGGGACTTGATCCCAGAATGCTGGGATCACGCCCTGAGCCGAAGGCAGATGCTCAACCGCTGAGCCACGCAGGCGTCCCTGGTCTTCTTCTACAGAAGATGTGCTGCTGCTGCTGCTGCTCCTGCTGCTGAGACTGTGCCCCCCAGCTGATCTGCATTATTAAAACTATGTGCTAACAAGGTGTATGAGTCCTTTGTGGGAGGTGACTAGCCACTGACACCAAACCAAGGTCCTTTGCAAAGTACACAGTGGGGTGACACAATGTTAGCAAAGTTTGAACTGATTTTCTAGGGGAGGGTCCTACAGTGCCAGGACTGAGGCAGGCCCAGCTGGAGGGGCAGGGCCTGGTGTAAGTAAATTAAGTAGTGAATTCTGGAGCTGTGCTAGTTCCCACAGGTAGCTGTGTGTAAGTTGTGAAGAGTAGATAAGTGGCATCTCCTTTGTTCTTGGAGAAGTCCCTGAGGGAACCATGTGTCTCCAGAACTTGCTCTAAGATTAGTAAATAACACTCCCTCCCTTATGCCCTAGGAATTTTTTTTTCCCCTAGGAATTTTTTTAAACTGCTGGTTCTATGCTTTATCTCCATGAGCTCTTTTTCTTGTCTCCTTAAGGAGAGCTGATACTCTATTTCCTATTGTCCTCCAGGCTCTTTCCAAACCACGCCTAGTGATTATTAATGTTCAGGCTTTAAGTCTCCTTGGTTGTAAGAATTCATCAAATTCAGCCTGTCTGGTTTTCAAAGCCAAATGTTATGGAGACTGATCCCTGCATAGGCACCCTGGGGTAAGGGTCTGTTTCTCTCTCTTCTCCACACCCATATGTCCCTCCCTCCCATGAAAAGTCTCACCTGTTCTTTTAGCTCCCCACAGCGTCTTTGTCCTTCCTACCCTCTTCAATGTGGCCTCTTCCCTACATTATGTTGTGGCATTTGTTCTGCCAGTGTTCGGGTCATTTTCTAGGTTATTTACACTGATATGAGTGTTACCTAGTTGTTTTTGTGGAGTGAGGTGAGCTTAGGTCCTCCTACTACACCATCTCCCCAAAAGTCTTTTCCTGTTTGTTTTAGGATAGAAGTGGTGTTCTGAAGTCTTCTTTTTATTATTTGTTACTAATTCTTTGACTCTTTCCTGATATTCTCCATTATTTCAGAATAAATTGACCATTGATACTGTAGTCCTCATTATTTGCTGATTTCATATTTGAGAATTCACCTATTCACCGAAATTTATTTGTAACCCCATAATCAATACTTGCAGGGCTTCATAGTCATTTTCAGATGTGTGGAAAGGGAAGAAAAGATATGAATCACCTAAAGCACACATTCACAGCTATAGTGGAGCAAGGTGATGCTCTGTCTTCATGTTCCAGCTCTCCTAAATGATGACCAGAGGAATGGAGACATCCGGTAGGGGGCAGGAGTGAAAGAAGCTCCTGCTTTCAGTCCATTGCCAGCATTTGAACACAATTCTAACATGTTAGTGGGGTGCCTGAGGCAAGTCTTTTAACACCCCTGAACCGTGTTTACTATTTTTTAGCATGAAAATAGAAGCTGTCTATATGAGTTGTTTTAGGATTTAAGAATGTAATCAGTATGATAAATGTATACCAACATCAATTATATCAACAGAAATAGTTCAGTATTGCTAACATAACAAATTTATAGACCATAATTTCCTCAACTGATGAAAATGGTGCATCTTGCTTTTCTTAGTTTCTGTTAGTATGTGTTGATTTGTTTATTTGGATAATTAAATATAACTCTTTTGTTATTGAAGCACAGTCATTGGAGCACCTGGATGGCAAGGTCAGTTAAGCATCCAACTCTTGGTTTTGACTTAGCATCATGATCTGAAGGTCGTGAGATCGAGCCGAGTCAGGCTCTATGCTCAGTGCAGAGTCTTTATTTTTCTGTTCCTCTTCCTCTGCCCCTCCTGCTTGTGCTCTCTCTGTCTTTCTTGCTCTAAATCTTTAAATAAATAAATAAATAAATAAATAAATAAATAAATAAACAAACAGAACCAGTCTAATAATTACTGATCTTATATTGGGATAATAATGAACCTTTTGTGTAATTTATAAAAATTGTACCCTTCAGAGTACAAATATCTTAGGAAAGAAATAATCTTTCTTAAGTGCCTCCTTTGTTTGTTCTTTATTTGGTTAGTTTCTACTTAATTTTCAGGGGCCCAGCTAAGGCCTCATCCTCTCTAGGATATCTTTCTTAATTCTCAGTGCCTCCACTGAGTGTTCATCATTGCATATATTATATAAACATTACATCATGTATTAGCTGACTGCAAACTTGTTTAAATTAGTGCTGTGCTTTTCAATTTCCTGGCTCCTGACATAGTTTATGACACAGAGAAATTCAACAGATGATTCTTGTGCTGATCTAAAATAAGGATGTTAAAATATAATTTCAAACCTTTTTGGTTAAGAAATTGATGGTATCAACCTACAGATAAGATACTATTTCAAGAAGCAATATGTTTATTTGGGATGAAATACTTGCAGTTTGGGGTACACAGATAGATAGAACCCCAAATATATTAGGAGGTAAACTTTTTTATGGGGAAGAAAAAAGATTAGGTAAGCTTGTTTGTTTTTTTTTTTTTTAAAGATTTATTTATGAGAGAGAGAGAGAGAGTTAGTGCACATGAACCCAAAGGGGTAGAGCAGAAGGAGAGAGAATCTCCAGCTGACTTCCCCACCTAGCATGAAGCCTGACATGGGGCTCAGTCCCACCACCCTGATATGACCTGAGCCAAAATCAAGAGTCAGATGCTTTACTGACTGAACCACCCAGGTGCCCCAAGCTGTTTTTAAGAAGAGTTCATTGGTGCTAACAAGGATGCCTAGATTTGTACTTCATTGATTGGTCAGGGGTAATGGTCACTAGACAAAAGTTCACTTTCATCAGTCTTTCTCTTTCTTGCTGACTTTTAAAATGTTGGCAGTTTGGCCCTGTTCAGAGGTTTAGAAAACAGGATGTACAAGGCAGTTCCTCTGAAATGGCTGCTCCAGCTCTATTTTAAAAATGGCTCTACTTATATATCATTTTTCACAATGGGAGTTACTTCAAAGTGTATTACTTTTTCTAGCAGGGATAGGTACTTTTTTGTAAGCTAGCTTTTCTTAGGAAGTTTTATACCTCCAACCATACGCAAAGTTATAGAAGAACGAGTATGGTTTTTAAGATTTTAGGACAAATCTATCATTTGTTTTAAAAAATTAGCTTGAATGTACCCATCAAGAATCATTGAAGATAGCTTTGTACTTCAAGAATACCTATTTTTCTTTGTGAATTTAGCATTTCAGTACTCTTGTCTCAGATCTCTAAGAACAGTTTGTGAAAATAAAAAACTCCCCCGTATGTTTAAATATTTTCTTGTTACTCCAGTGATATTTTTGGGGAGGCAATTGATGTGACACTCACATAAAATAACATAAAAAAGTAAGAAATGCCCACTAGAATGTCATTTGGCTTTAATAAATCATGATGCAGTGTACGTTAAATATGTGAGGAAATTTAGATGTTCAGTACAGCATAATTAAATACATTTACTAACAAAACTTTGTTTTGGCATGCAATGACACTTTTGTTTGTGATATAAAGTTAAAGTGATTTAACTTTTATTTTATAAGTAAGATCAAATTATAGAATGATAAAATAATAATAATACCCAAAAGATGTGGAAACATTTGCTACATAAAGTGTCTGAGAAAAGAAGCAATAGTTAATAATATGGAGTACTGAGTGTTATTTACATGGAGCCTGAGAGCGGAGATACAAGGGAATGATTCCTTGTTCTTTCACAAAGAGGGTAAATGTTGCCATTTGCATGGCATTCCAATTTCATATTTAAACTGCTTTAAGCCATATATATTTAAAATAGAAGCAAAGGAAATCTTATAAGCAATTCTTTAGAAAATTGTAAATATCATGAAATGTCACCAAAACATAATTTTACATATATAAATTTAATTCTAGGTAGGTAAATTTATATTGAGAGAATAAAAATAATAATTACATTTATCAGTACTCCAATGTGCCAGAAACTATTCTAGGAGCTATTCATGGGTTACTTCTCAGTTTCTTAGCCACCTTGATAGAGGATATTATTCTCAAACAATGCAGTACAGGTGAATACTTCTGCCACAGAGATTTAGTTTCACATTCTATGTTTGTGAGCAGTATTAGCCTTTTAATAAAGGCTCAAGGCATTTCTAGCTGTGTATAATTCACAAGGTTTGCCTGATAATTGAAGTAAAAGATGGGAACAAACTTGAATGTAAAAGAGCGTTTTTATTTATTCATTATTTCTCTTTGATCCTCATAGTAATAAGTTACTTTAAATTATAGAACTAAGTTCACACTACACTATTCTATCTCATGTTTTTAGCTGACTACAAACTTAGCTCATCACTTGCTTCCAGCTTGAAATTGTTGTCATTTCTTATTGTTTTATATTTTGGCAGAATCAGTCAGAAGACTATCAGCCTAGCAGAAAGATATGACCAATTGCTTTAAAAATAAATGATACTAGACTGAATCAAGAAAGAAGAACGTTCATTAAAACTGTAGAAAAAAACCCTCATCAGTCTCTCCATATTGCTCTTGACAATGCCTGAGAGAGAGTTATATAATATTTTTATTTTCAGAGCCAACCAATCTCTTTTAACTTAGACTGCAGGATGAAGAGAGTAATAACATTTTCAGATAGCTCGTAAATTTAGTGTGAGTGAACTGAATTATTTCTTTCTTTTAGAAATTGTTGTCCTGTTCTTTTCTTTGGACTGATTTCATCAGAATTAACAGAGAAAAAAATTTACTATGTATTCTGGTCCTGTAGATTCACCTGCTCTTAATTAATAATGTATGTGAACTAATGTCATAATAAAGCAAAGCTGACTCCGATTTTTATTCAACTTTTTAAAGTATCAGAAGGACCATTGCAATGTGATTTTTCTGGTAAAATTGATCAAGGCTACTCTTTTACTACTTAGATTATTTCTAAAGAGTTGAAAATATCCAGTGAAATTAAATATTTAGAATATTAACTTTTTACTGTATTTCCTTTGGATTCACTTGAAAATGTATTAGGGGAAAAAAAGCAAAGGATTTCATTCAACAGTTTTCATTTTGTTTTTCAAAGTACATTAGTGCTGAAAAAACAAAATCAGAGTATGATATTATGTTCCAGTGACCAGACACAAAGAACATTTCAAAATATTGACTAGTAATATATCAGAAAATATCTAAAAGGTATTGAAATTATTGGAACTAAATACATAGAGAGTCAACATTCAAGTTCCAAGTTAGATTTCAGTGATGACAAATACCTGCTTCTCTTTCAGTTGTCCACTCTGGGCACAACTGCCACTTGTCCACTTCATCACCATGATCTGTTCTTTTTTTTTATGGGTACTTGGCTTTTATTCAAAGTCTCTTTTGCATGTAAGTGGTAGCTATTCTAAAGCTGTTGATACAGGAAGAAAGTGTGTGATGGTGGGTAGCACTCAAAGAAACTTGAAAACTAAATATTCAAATGAGGAAAATAGGAAAACTATGGGATGCCCATGAAGGTATGAAATGCCATTTGCAAGGTTCAGAGCATTTATCATGGGTTTAATCTGAACATCAGTTTTTTCCATGAACTTAATGTCCAAACTTTCAACAAGAGGCATTGCGTAAAGAAAATAATAAATTCAGTTCTATATATTATATTCCACAAATGAAGAAAAGCCACATAGTGATTTGGGGAATTATTGCTAACTATCAATTATATGTTAAAATTATATTAATATCCACATCATCTGGCCATTACTATGGATAGAGAAATAAATGATTTTCTGGAACATATCATTATTTATCTAATAGTTTTGTGAATTCCAGAGTCACACTAAGGGAAAAAAAAAACCTTACACTTTCAGGTAACTTCCATGAGAAATCTAGGACTCTAATAAGAGTTTAAGATACATTTTTTTTCTTTTTGATACCTTTATTCTCAAAAATATATTAGTTCCTTTAAGTAGCTAGAATAGCAGAACTACCACATTGATTACAATGCAGAAATGATTTTGTTTAAAACAGGAGTGGGCATTTCCCTGCTGGTGTAGTTGCTGCCCTGGGCTCTTCTTGCATACTCCCTGCAGTTCCCTACACTGCTGTCTTCCCTTTGCCTGCCTTCTCACCTTTTCTTCTCCTCCTTCTCTGTAGTCCTTTTCCACCCTTTGCATCTTCTCCCTTTTACTTTCTGCTCATTCTTTATTTCTTATTCTTTTTTTTCTCTTCTTATCTCTTCATTTCTTTCTCTTCCCTTTCTTTCTGTCTTCCCTTCCCATTTTCCTTACCTTATATTTGGGCCACATTTTTTCTCTTTCTTTAGTGGCCACCCTTGATGCCTCTTTTCTTTCTTTTTCATTTTTCCTCATATACGGAATCCATACATGAAGCAACAGAAATTCAGAAAGGCTAAGATAGTTCCTGCCTTGAAGGGAACGTTCTATGAGATGGAAAAGAAAGCTATGAATGAAAACCTCCGCAGTGCAAAACCTGTCCTCTCTGGTGAGCTCCTTGAGGGTAGAGATGGAGTCTTAATTCATTTCAGTAACTGTGTTGCCTGTAGTGCCCAGCCAGTGCTGTGGACACTGTCATACTCTACCTGGATCCCCGAGTCTTCTCTGTGGCACCCACCCCCTCTCCATGAGTGGGTGTTACCTGCTGCATTCTCAGGAAGACCACTTTTGGCCAATCTAGTCCTTATGCCCTCCAAATCATGGATGTTCCAGTTGCCTTAAGGGGGTACTAGAATCCAAGTTTAAATGTGAAGTTATGTTTTTTTTTTAATAGAATTTTATTTATTCATGAGGGACGCAGAGACAGAGAGAGAGGCAGAAACACAGGCAGAGGGAGAAGCAGGCTCCATGCAGGGAGCCCGACGCGGGACTTGATCCACGGTCTCCAGGATCAGGCCCTGGGCTGAAGGTGGCGCTAAACCGCTGAGCCACTGGGGCTTCCCTGAAGTTCTGTTTTGAACATGAGGAATGACCATATCAATTTTAATTGACAGCTCTTATGCATCGACTCTCACAAAATTGGTTTCGTTATAGGGATCTAACATGTGCTTTGGACCCTCGCTGTTGTCTTTGTCTGTACATTGCTATCAGATAGGAAGTTGTTGCTGTAGAAAGTGAGGGATATTTGGATGAGACATCCAAATTTCTGTGGAACTAGGCCTAAGCTCCACTCCAGCTGACACCAATCCTTGCTTTGCGCCTTCCCCAGCCCTGCTCTCCTCACTCCTTTTCTTGGGAGTACTGCTTCCCTTCCCCTCAGTCTGTGCCTCAGAGTCAGGTTCTCCTTCTTTTCTCCCTTTTCTCCCTATATTACTCCCTTTAGAGTACCCCCCTGGAGGCATACCACATGTATGCCATTAAGTATTGAATGAATGACTGGAACATGATATTACAAAGGAAGGATTAGAGAAAGCCTCACAGAGGTAGTCGTCTTTGAACTGGGTATGAGTTTTCCTATCCGACCTCTTTTTCTGTTCTCTTCTGTATTCAGAAACTGAACCAGTAAAGCAATTTCAGAAGATCTACAATACATTTTTTCCATCTAAAAATTTAGCATGCTTTAAGTTATAGAAAAATTTAGTGGAAAGTCGCGAGTTCCCATATCTCCACCTCTTCCCAAATTTCTCCTATTATTAGCATCTTGGATTCTTGAGCATTTGTTATCATTCATGAGCCATTATTGATACATTATTATTAACTAAAGCCCATACCTTACAGAAAGGCTCACTCTTTTGTTGTGCATTCAGTGGGTTTTGTAAATGTATAATAACATATCTATTGGGACAATATGGGACAGAATAATTTCATTGCCCCCAAAAACCTTTGTATTCCATCTGTTCATTCCTTCAGTTCTCCACTCTAAACTTATTAGGCAACCACTGATCTCTTTGCTGTCTCTATAGTTTGCCTTTTTCA
Source organism: Canis lupus baileyi (assembly GCF_048164855.1). Lineage (NCBI taxonomy): Eukaryota > Metazoa > Chordata > Mammalia > Carnivora > Canidae > Canis > Canis lupus. Next base: position 24,316,651 of record NC_132861.1, read on the forward strand.
GAATGTCCTATAGTTGGAATTATACAGTATATATGTACCTTTTCAAATTGGCTTCTTTCACTTAGCAATAACCATTTATGGTTCCTCCATGACTTTTTGTAACTTAGTATCTCATTTCTTTTTGTTGCTGAATAGTACTTCAATGTATGGATCTGCCTCTGTTTTGTAACCTTTCATTTGCTGAAAGCACCTTGATTGATTCCAAGTTTTAGTAATTATGAATAAAGCTGCTATAAACATCCATGTGCAGGTTTTTGTGTGGACATGGATTTTTAACGTATTTGGATAAATGCCAAGGAGTGTGATTGCTGGATTGTACAGTAAGAGTATGTTTAGTTTTGTAGGAGATTTCCAAAGTGTCTTCCAGAGTGTCTACCATTTTGCATTCCCATGATCAATGAATGAGAATTCCTGATGCTCAACATCTTTGACAGCATTTGTGATTGTTAGTGTTTTGGGTTCAGCCATTCTAATGGGAGTATAGTGGTATCTTATTTCAATTTACAGTTCTTTAATGACTTATGATGTTGAACATCTTTTCAAATGAATTTGCCATCTGTAAATATTTTTTGGTGAGGTGTCTGTTCAGATCATTTACCAATTTTTTTTAATTGAGTTGATTTCTTATTTTTGAGTTTTAAAAGTTCTTTAAATATTTTAGATACTAGCCTCTTAATAGATATGTTTTGCAAATATTTTCTTCTAGTCTGTGGCATGTCTTTTTAATTTCTTTTTTAAAAAGATTTTATTTATTCATAAGAGACACAGAGATAGAGAGGCAGAGACATAGGCAGAGAGAGAAGCAGGCTCCATGCATGGAGCCCTATGTGGGACTCGATCCCAGAACCCCAGGATCATGCCCTGAGCAGGAAGGCAGACGCTTAACTGCTGAGCCACCCAAGTGTCCCTCTTTTTATTTCTTTGTCTTTCTTTGGGAAGAATTTTTTAATTTTAATGACATCCAATTTACAGTATTTTTTTTCATGGTTCATGCTTTTGGTGTTGTATCAAAAAAAGTAATCACCAACAGCAAACCCAGAGTCACCTAGATTTTCTCTTATGTCATTTTATAGGAGTTTTATTGTTTTTGCATTTTATATTTAGGTCTGTAATCCATTTTGAGTTAATGGTTAAAGTTTGTGAACGGTATAAATGTATTCAAGATTTTTTTTTTTTTTTGCATGTGGATGTGCATTTGTTTGAATACCATTTGTGGAAAAGAGTTTGGATTGCCTTTGCTCCTTTGTCAAAGATCAGGTGACTGTACTTGTGTCAGTGTATGCCTGCGATTTCTGTTCTGTACCATTAATGGATTTCTCTATTCTTTTGTTAGTACACATTGTCATGATTATTGTAGCATTATAATAGATCTTAAAGTCTGTTGCTGTTCATCTCATTCACTATTGCGATTCTTTTTTTAAAGACATATTTATTGAGTGCAAATCATATATTCTAGGGCTACAGCAGCGATTAGAATAGATAAAAAAAACTTATACTCATGGAGTTTACTTTTTAGTGGGGATACTGTGTGTACATACACATATAGACCCTTAATGTTAAATAATAAATGCATGCATGAAAATACAAAAGTAAAGGCATATTGCAGATTATAAAACTCCTGATTGAACGTTAGTATATAAAAACATGTTTGTGTACACATAGTCATGTGTATTTGAAAGTGAAAAAGCTATGTACTTGACTGTTTTCAGCAGAGGATATCTTTACCAAACCCTAATTTCATAATAACCACTAATAATTATCTTTTTTCAATTCTAGTCTTTTCCTTGATTGCTCAGTATTTTATTAAGAAAGAATATTGAGACATATTGCAGTGTGGGATATTACCTAGAAAAATGTTTGCTGTAGAATAAATGATTAGAAGGGATTTTTAAAGTGCAAAATAGTGGAAAGCTGTTCATAAGAATGCAGGGATAAGAGCAGATGTTTGGGATGTTTGGTGATGGTCCTAACACAGATAATTTGACCCTGTATCCCAGGAAAGCCATAAGGAGTGTGCTGATAAGATTCAGCAATAGGCAGAGAATCATTTTAGTGATGTTAAGGTTTAATATCAAGAAAGCTAGTGTTGGGCTAATCCACTTGTGAGTCCTGGAACAAAATAAATAAATATTAGCAAAATAAGAGAAAAATTAAATGACTAATGATGTCACTATAGGAATAAAGAGAAAATCATCTTTTTTTGTAAGGTACTGTATAAAAGTAGAATGGCAAAATTTGGTGAGACTCTCATTTTGGAAATTGATGATAAGTCTGTTTATTTGGTAATCTAAAGTTACAGTAAGTTGCAAATGAGCTACTTTGTAGTTGTCACATTTAATTTGAGATGAAGGGGAAACTAATAATGTATATTTTTTGGAAGGTTATGTAGACTTGGGGAACCCCGTTTATACTAAATCATCAGAAATTAATGAACTATGCCTATGCCCCATCTGGTTCAGAGCTCAGGATAATGTCTTAGCCTGCTCAATACAATCTGTGAAAAATATAAGCACTTACATCAATTATGTGAAGAGAGAAAACTGAGTAATGAAGTCTTTTCATGACATTTCCATGTTTTCTTTCAACTGCTAGATACCTGAGTTTTTTATTTGTTTATGTTTTGTTTTCAGTGTTCAATTTTAGGCATGAGAAAGTAATACATATATTATTGTATATTTCTCTCAAATTCTGCATTGCAAAAACCTATATAAATATATGAATCAGAGCAATTTTATGTCCATTTTGAAGCATAGACAGTTATCTTCAGTGAAGTAACAATGTATTATTGGGTTATCAATAATATGTTACTACATAATATTAAGTGTAAGAACCACTATTAAAGGAGACTTGAATATTCTTTTCTATCGATAGTTGAAGTTAGCTTTGAGGTAGAAAATTCCAAGAAATCCTAGGGTCTCTCACAAAGAAGAGGCAATCAGGGAACAAAAGTTACTGACTTTTGTGCCTATAATATTCCAAGCACCAGGATGATTTTTTTGGATCATTCTTATTACATAAATTATCTAACTAATCCTAACAGCAATCCTATGAAGTATATGTTAATATCCACGTTTATCAGATGAAAGGATTTGAGACCTATAGTATTAAAAAGATATTGCTGAAATACTCTTAGCAACTTAAAATAAGTTTTACAGGGGCATCTGGGTGGCTCAGTCCGTTAACCATCTGACTTCGGCTCAGATCATGATCTCAGGGTCCTGGGGTCAGGGTCCCCTATTGGCCTGGTGTAGAGATCCACACTCAGCAGGGAGTTTGTCCTTCTCCCTTTCCCTCTGCCCGACCCCCACTCCTGCTGTCTCTCAAATAAATAAGTAAAATCTTAAAAAAGGCCAGTGCCTGGGACAGTGGGGAAGCTGTGCCCACAGCTGCCGGCTGCGCGGCCAGATGAGGGGGCGATGGAACTGGAGCCCGAGCTGCTGCTGCCGGAGGCCCAGGAGAGTATGGAGGCGGCACAGAGCTACCGGTGGGAGCTGGGCCAGAGGCTGCAGGGGCTGCAGGAGGCATGGAGGCAGATCAAAGAGAGTGCATCACAGACAAGAGATGTCCTCAAACAGCATTTTAATGATTTAAAGGGATCTCTTGGGAAGCTTCTGGATGAGCGAAGGTAACCACAAGAGGTGGATACCATTGAACAGGAAACCATTAAACCTCTAGATGACTGCCAGAAGCTCATAGAGCATGGAAGTTAATACTGCAGAGGACTTAGTCCAAGAAGGGGAGATTGCCATTCTTGGTGGCATAGGAGAACAGAATGAAAAACTATGGAACTCTACCAAAAAGGCCTCACACATTCAGTTGGACAGCTTACCAGAAGTGCCTTTACTGGTTGATGTGCCTTGTTTGTCTGCTCAGTTGGATGACGCAATTCTGAACATAGTGAAAGACCACATTTTCAAGGATGGAACGGTAGCATCTCGCCCACCAGTACAGATAGAAGAACTAATAGAGAAACCTGGAGGCATCATTGTTCGATGGTGTAAGGTGGATGACGACTTTACAGCCCAGGATTACAGGCTCCAGTTCTGCAAATGCACTTCAAATCATTTTGAAGATGTATATGTAGGCTCTGAAACTGAGTTCATTGTGTTGCACATAGACCCCAACATTATCAGTTCAGAGTTTGTGCCCGAGGAGATGGCTGACAGGAGTGGAGTCCTTGGAGTGTCCCCCAGATGGGTCACTCCACATTGGTGCCTCATGAGTGGACAGCTGGTTTTGAGGGGTACAGCTTGAGTAGTCAAAGAAATATAGCCCTCCGGAATGATTCTGAGTCCTTGGGTGTGCTCTACTCCAGTGCTCCAACTTATTTCTGTGGGAAGACATTGACATTCAGAGTTGAGACTGTGGGACAGCCAGACAGAAGAGACAGTATAGGAGTGTGTGCAGAAAAACAGAATGGATATGATTCTCTGTAGCGTGATCAAGCAGTGTGCATTAGTACAAATGGTGCAGTTTTTGTAAATTGAAAAGAAATGACTAATCAGTTGCCAGCAGTTACTTCTGGGTCCATTGTCACATTTGACATAGAAGTGTGACTCTAGGATCCACCAATAATAACGAAGGAGGAAACTTCAAGCTTAGGGTAACTATTAGCTCAAATAACAGAGAAGTGGTTTTTGATTGGTTGCTTGAGCAGTCCTGTGGTTCTCTTTATTTTGGATGCTCTTTTTTCTATCCTGGATGGAAAGTGTTGGTATTCTAGATTTTTGAGTGATTGGCTATGGTTTTACAGAGTTTTAAACGTAGCTGTCCCCAGCTCAGTTTAATTGTAATTGGTTTAAAAAAAAACTGTTAGATTCATCTCGTAGTTAAGTCATTGGAAGTGGAAATGGTTTACTGGATTTATTTTGGAATATTTTAGCAATAAGAGATTTGACTATTATGGACAACACTGTAGTATAGTCAGCCTTCCTTGTAGCATAGTGTTGATTGAAATATCAGCATCACGATAAAAAATGAAATTGGCTTTTAAAGTATGAGGAGATACAGAAAGCCCTATATCCTTCCACTGTGTACTTCTTGGAAAGTTGATTGTTAGAACAGAAAAACTTAACGTTATCTGATTAGATTTATATCTTCTAAGGATCCAAGGCCATGTAAAACTCTAGGATCAAACAGTAGGAAGAGACCAGCGAGACACCAGAGTTCTATAATATACATTCACTTGTGTGCTCTCCACCTGAGTGGTGAATATGCTGTCCATATTCAAGTATTTGTCAGCAGTATTGAATTTTATCTCATGTTCAGTAATCTTTAAGGCCCAAAAGCATGATAATTTTTGTGTTTTTAAAAATTACTGAGCAGGTGTCTACAATAGGCAAAGTATTTTCTTTTTCCTTTCCTTGCAGTTTGATTCATGATAGGCTAGAGGATTTTTACAGGGTGGAACTACTTATGAAAGTAGTATGTACAGCAATAGCCATTCACATATATGTAATATGCACTTGTGCATACCCAGCCTCAGTGATATGTATGTTACTACTCATAGGGTATGAGCTACATACAGTCCAGTTTAATGTCAGTTTTATAAATGGTCTTCTGGTGGACCAAACAAATAGAGGGTAAATACTTGACCTATTTTTTTTAAAACTTAAATTTGTTTAAAATATTTATTTGAAGGACTTATTTAGTATGTAAAAATGATTATCTTAACTTGCTATACCAGCCTGCAGATTTTTTTTTTAATGTGAAATTTTTTCCCTTCATTTTTAACAGTAGAGATGTGGAAAAGCAAGTTTGATATTTTTGTAAGATAATTTATTTGGGGATTCAAATTCCCTGTTAGACAATCATGACCTTTTTCCCTTGCCTTTTTATATATAAGTAAGTTGTCTTTCATTTGTTTAGTGATTATTAAGAAGATGTGCTAGAATGTAGTTGCCTCGTCCAGCAGTCTGAAACAAAATAAAAAACTAAAAGTTAAAAAAAATCTTAAAAAAGAATTATGAACATAATTTGATGCCTAAAAATTTATCCACATATTTACTTACAAATGAAACATTTTAGTTATATTTCCTTTACAATTCTAAAACACAGGGGTGTTTGGGTGGCTCAGTTTGTTAAACATCTGCCTTTGGCTCAGGTCATGATCTCAGGGTCCTGAGATCCAGCTGGGCCTTGGGCTCCCTATGTAGGAGTCTGCTTTGACCTCTCCCTCTGCCCCTCCCCCCACTCATGCTTGCCCACACACTCTCTCAAATAAATAAATAAAATCTTAAAAAAAGTTCTCAAGCACAAATGTATTTCCCATTTCAGTGTCTTGAAACTCAGAAATATGCACCTCTCCTTAGGAGCATAAAAGAAATTCTTGCAGTTTCTAAATATTGACTGAAACTTATAATATCATGTTTTTGTTACATGTATATAACTATAAAACTCATAAACTCTTTATACTTTTTATGAAACTATTAAATCAAAGGAATATATAAATTAATATTGAGTAACATATCAATATTATTAAAATTAAAAATGTTAAAACTAGATTTTGCACAAATGACATCTTTACTTATAATATGAAATATACCATCTGTTAGCTTAATTTTTTTCATGTAAATACTAATATGTCCCTTCATTATTCAGTTCTACTCATGAACTTTCATTTTCAGAGTAAATCCCAATATCTGATAGTCTTTTTTCTTTTTTTCTTTTTTTAAAATTTTTAAAAAATTTTTATTTATTTATGATAATCACAGAGAGAGAGAGAGAGAGAGAGAGAGGCAGAGACATAGGCAGAGGGAGAAGCAGGCTCCATGCACCGGGAGCCCGACGTGGGATTCGATCCTGGGTCTCCAGGATCGCGCCCTGGGCCAAAGGCAGGCGCTAAACCGCTGCGCCACCCAGGGATCCCTATCTGATAGTCTTTAACACAGTTATATCTTTACATGCTTCATTCTTACCATTCTCTAGTATTACAAGAGTACTAGTAGCTTTAACAGATGGTATCATAATTGCCAACAAAAGGACTGATACTTTACCACACTACTTGATTATATAGTGGATATATAAGTAGTCTATAATATCTTTATATTATTATTTGCATTTTAATCTAAATGAAAATGGAACATTAAAAATTTTTATAAAATGCTATATACCCCCAGTAATACATGTTGGAATTTTCAAATTTCTAAGAACTATAGTCATCCATGGCTAGAATGGACTACCTTGAGCAGTGTTCATTTTGGTCCCTTCTAGAAGGTATAGAAACATGTGTTTTGGATTCTTTAAGACTCCACTTGGTCTTGAAGATCCACTAGATTATTCCTGGGATTCAGATAAAGCTGTTATACTCATGGTAACAGTTTATTACAAAAAAGGATACAGATTATAGTTGGCAAAGAAAAAAGACACATGGGGTGCAGTCTAGGAGAAACCAGATCCAAGCTCCCAAGGTTCCCCTCCTAGTGGAATTCACAAGAACTCACTTAATGTTCCCAACAATGGTGTATGACAACACGTGTGAAGTTTCATCACTTACCTGAGTCAACACTTACCAAGTCTTTGTGCCCAGTTTATGTTTAGGGTCAGTCATCTGAGCATTTAGTGACTACATGATTGACTTCAGCTATTCAGACTCTGGCCC